>NC_083726.1:68893577-69203900 GCF_028564815.1 Eubalaena glacialis | reverse complement strand
ATTATCATTCTGTGCATTAGCACTAATCCTTTGGAACACTCCAATCTTATTATTTTTTTTTTAAAGGAAAGCCCTTTAATTTATTTACTTATTTTATATATTTTATTTTTAGCTGTGTTGGGTCTTCGTTTCTATGCGAGGGTTTCTCTAGTTGCGGCAAGCGGAGGCCACTCTTCATCGCGGCCTCTCTTGTTGCAGAGCACAGGTTCCAGACGCGCAGGCTCAGTAGTTGTGGCTCACGGGCCTAGTTGCTCCGCGGCATGTGGGATCTTCCCAGACCAGGGCTCGAACCCGTGTCCTCTGCATTGGCAGGCAGATTCTCAACCACTGCGCCACCAGGGAAGCCCCAATCTTATTTTTTTTTTTCCATTATTACTAAAAAAGTGTGAATAGAACTAAAGTGCAGAGTGAGTGAGTGAGTTGAGGCTTGTGAACAAATGCTTAGCGTCATAAGTGAAAGAGAAAAGGATTGATTCTGAGTTATGTTAGGCCTTAAAGAAGCAGTGATGGGTCCCAAACCTGAGGAAAACAATTTAATGATACAAGATAACAGAGAAGAAAAGAGCTTATCAGGTTCTATATTACGACTTTTTTCTTTTCTGCTAATGAAGGTGATCTTTAGATTGAAATGGTTCAAGTCCTGGTAAGGGGCTATAGAGGTCCATGCTGCATGAGACAGTTTTGGAAAGGAGTACAATTAGTCCAAAGGAATTTAAATTTCCTGACTAGAAAAATTATGTATCCAGTAGGGTATTAAAAGAGCTTATAAATTTGCTCATGAGACCACAGTTGGTAATCTTGAGGTGATGTGGGGACCAGGACAGGTGCCAGAAGAGTAGAGGGAGGGACAAATGTGACAGTTTTCAAAAGGGGTGGGTTAGAGTGGAAGCTGGGCATAGACTGAATTCTGATAAATGGAGACATTGAAGCTGGAGCATTAATCTCCAAGGATATTACAACTGAGATTTTTTTTTTTAAGCAGATGGGTTGTGAATGTTAAAAAAAAAAAAGAAAAGGTCATCAGGAACCAACATAAATTCAGTAAAAATAAGTCATGTCAAACTGAGAGCACGTTACCTTTTTTTTTTTTTTTTTAATGGGCATGATGATTAGGCTTGTAGAACAGGAGAAAGCCACAGACATTTTGTGTTTTGAGTTTAGCAAGATGTGTGGAAAAAAATCACATTTAAGTACAGAATGAAGAAATGTGGGCCTAGTGAGAGTGTGCTTATCTGGGTAACTGATCTTACCAAGACTCTGGAATAATGGATGGAAATGAATTTCTAGAGGAGACAAAAATCAATATGAATTAAAGTCAGCTCCTGCTCCTAATTCATAAAGATCATCCGCCTAAGGAAAGACCATAAGAGCTGAAGCTAATGACTGATCACATGAAGAGATTAGATATTTGGTTAATTAAACTCAGTATGAATCGAGCATGTAATAACAATATCCGAAAGTTTATGCAAATCTGGGTTGCATTCGTACCTATGTGTTCAGAACCAAGACAGTACTAGGCTTCTCCTGTTCAAAATTGGTAAAGCCACCTGCCAGTCTGGGTGCTCCATTTTAAGGGGAAGCATACTGAGAGGAGAAAGATGAGCATGGTGGTGGATCCTGACACAGGCAAGAACATGACAACAACTTTAAATATTCGACAATGGTAATAGGTGGATGAAGGTGCAAAATATGGTATTAAGACCCATGGATACAAGGTATATATAGGCAGACAGATTTCATTTCAGTGGAAAGATATTCTCATAATTAAACTACCTTAGTTCCTTGGAGTAGTTCACATACAGACACACTGGATAACAGTCTAGGCAGGAGATGATGAATGGTTGAACAAGCCAGTGGGGGAGGAGAGGAAGGGCATGCATGTTTCATGTGCAGCAGGACCGAATGTAGTTCAGTCGTAGTAGTTGATGGAAAGCGGGGAAGGAGGGAAAGAGAGGATGTTTCCGGGAACGTACTACTTCAGTCAGTTATATGTGGCTCACAGATGAATTTGAGTTGCTTTCATTTTATTTTATATTTCCCTCATTCAACCTGTTATCATCAGCAGCCAAATTATGTAATTGATTAAAACCCTTTCCTCCACGTAACGGTGTTCATTCTACCTGGTTTTATTCCCCTATTTTCAGAAACCCTTGACTGTAAAATGCTTTGTGAATTCCTGCCTCACAATGCATCCCATTTGAAATTCAGCGAGCTATCTGTTATCTGGGGAATGTCAAAGTTAATTTGACAAAAACATGCATGAGGAAAGCAGGGAGCTCTGGGCATTCTGAGGGCATTCTGAACAAAGATGTGATATCAGTATTTACCGTGGAACTCATTTGATTATAAGTCATCTAGAAGCATATCACAGTTATGGCCAAAAAAGCCCACAGAAGCAAAAGAATTGAGTTAAAGCTGAGAGTCTGCTTGTAAATGACCTGACCATGCCATGACCTAAAAGCAGCGTTAATAAAAAGTTGAAATAAAAATTTAAAGAGAAACACAGAACTTGGTGGAAATGTATACACAATATGAATTCACAGTATTCCTAGAAAATTGAAAAGGGGGAGCCCAGTGAGATTTCAACTGCAGCTGTTCCTCCCAACTCTTCATTAATTTGGAAGGCGTAGGGGTTTTGGAAAGATGATTTAAAATTCTTTTATTCCTGAAGTCCCAATACTTAACTGTAGTTTTCCTTATTTCAACAATAATAATAAAAAGTGCATTTTTACTGTAAGTTTCAAATGTATTCCTTAAGTCTGTCTCTGGTTAAAACAAAAACAAAAACAAAAAATTATAAATATGCTTTTACCCTGAAAACCCTAATGGCTCCTTCAAAGAGAAAGTGCATTTATGGTTCCTTCTCCGAAGTCACTTTTCGAAATGTAGATTAATGTGATCTGACAGATCGTAATAACTACCAAAGAGCATTTTCATTAATTATAATGGGCAAACCAATAATACGGATCTTTACGATGTTAGTATGAATTAGAATATATCTAGTCAGGGCCATACTTGTAGCTGGAGCAAAATTTGACTGCAAAGTCCAAATCCCTTAGAATAAAAACACATAATGAAAATTTTGACAGATCATTTAGTGATGCTAATGGTATCACCACCCTTTCATACACTTTCATTAGCCTTAAGTGTTTTTAAAAAGTAAACTGTCTTGTGAAAGAGGAAGAAGAGAGGCGAACGAGAGGAGGCACTTCTGTGGCTTTGAAAAGCGTTTTTACTCTAAAAAAAAAAAAAAAATTTCTTTTTTGTGAGGGAAAGTTCTTCTAAAAGTGCCCCCAGGAAGCTGAGCATGGATAGAATTCCAGGGGATCAGAGCCCTCTGTCCCTATTCGACTCTGTTCTCAATCCCTTGGGAAAAAAGTCGATGTTCCTTTTAGGACCTCAGTGTTCTCATGAATAAAAAGCAGAAAAATCAGCAGTAGATTTCCTCACAGGAGTGTTGTTCAGTGACTACACAGAGATTGAAAAACATTTTAGCTATCTGAAAAGCGTGTTCATAGAATAATAATACAGTGAGAATTTTTACCTAACATTTATGGATTGGCTTATAGTTGGCAAAGCACATTGCAGGCACAGGGCTAGCTAGGCGTGAAATGGCCACAACCCCACATTGTTCAGCCCAGCCAAACCCTTCTTGTTCCCTTGCACATGAAATCAGACTGTGTTTGCATCAGGAATTAGTTCTGCTCTCCTCAGAAGAACACACAGCATTTGTGACTTATGCTCCTGAGAAAGTAGTTACAGGCACTTAGGTACCTATCAAATTATCAATGGGTTGAGAATTAATCATACCCGGCATTATTACAAAATATCAATGGTACAATCTGTTAATAAATATGTAGAGCACTTACTAACCCTTGCTGATAGAATTTCCAATTGAACTAGAAATAAGAGCTATTTATGTGCTATTTTGAATAAACCACTATCAGCTTCACTAAATTTTGCAGTAAAATTTTTATTTATTCCATCACGTAATAGTCATTAATCAGTGTGCTTCAAGGAATAATACCAAGCAGCATATCTCAGTGTTTACCCTCAGGACCAAGAGTGGGTATTACTGATGCCTCTGTCCCCTGCACATTGTATTGTTATCTGACAGATGTTAGTCATGCAACTGATGCTGGTTGGTTGGTTGGTTGGTTGGTTGAAAGAATGTAAGACAGTGTGCTGTGTTTGATGATTTCCAGTGGCACTTACAGCAGAGATGCCAGAGGAATTTAGTTTGGACTGTAGTTCTCAACCCGGCTGTGCATTAGAATTACTGGAGAAACTCTTAAAACATGAAGGCCCAAGCTCCACCTTCATGTACTAATCTTGCTGTTGCATATGTTTATATAAAGAACCTGAATATGTTTATAAAAGTTTACAAAGGTGACTCAAATGTGCAGCCAGGTCAAAAATCATTGTCTTTGAAAAATCAGGTTTGTATTTTTGAAGAAGGGGGTATATATTGCAACCGTGAAGGGTACATTTCATTAAGTACTGAAATCTGTACCAATCGAGGTTTTACCAGAAAACAGAACCTGTAGGATCATGCACATAAACACACATGTGTACACATGTGTATATATGTATGTGTATAAATATATCTATACATGTGTGTACACATATGTACACATGTATACATCTATATTAATATACACATGCAGAGAAATATTTATTAAAGAGATTTATCTCAAGGAACCTGCTTCCACAACTGTGGATTCTAATCTGTGGGGCACAGTGGCAGGAAGGGCAGGCTGGAAACTCTTGGGCGGGGGTTGACACTGCAGTCCAGAGATGGAATTTCTTTTTCTCAGAGAAGCCTTAGTTTTTCTCTAAAGTCCAGTCAACTGATTGGATGAGTCCCACTCAGATCATTTATTTTAGTTAAAGTCATCTGATTGCAGATGTTAACCACATCTACAAAATACGTTCATAGCAACTCTGAGATTCGTGTTTCATTGCATAACCGGGAATTAAAGCCCAGGCAAACTGATGCATAAACCTGACCATCCCGGTGGATACACTACAGGAAGGTATCCTAATAGCATGACATATGCCAGTAAATGAAAGTGGAAAAGAGTGAGGTGTGCCCAGTTTGTATCGAGCACAGAGTTGATCTAGGGGAGTGGGAGGAGATCAAGTTAAAAAAACAGTTTAGGGTGGGATTAGCATTCTCCAACTAAGGGTTTGGACTTTTGAACTGAAAAGACAAAGCAAATCTGTAGCGGCGGCACTTTCTCTGACCATGTTTTCTTCTGTTCTGTGCCTCTGCAGTCCACTTAGCTACACGTGGTTGTGGAGGCACTTGAAACGTGGCTAGTGAGACAGAAGAACTGCATTTGTAATTCTATTTCATTTTAATTCATGTAAATTAAATAGCCCCATGCGGCTAGTAGCTACTATATTGGACAGTGCAGCCAGAGAGAGATCAGCCTGGCAGGAGGATCCAGGAGGCATCCGAAGGAGAAACAACGCAAGCTGTCTAGTTAGTAACCTACTCTGGTAGTCCTGGTGCAGGGTGGGTGGAGGCTGGGAAAGTGGGAAGGGAGAGAGAAAGACAGAAGTGAGGGAGGAGGAGATCGAAGTTTACCCTGTGGTTGGCCACTTCACCGTCTTTCCAGCCACTTTTCTGTCTACCTTCCTTCCCGCTGTCCCTTCCTCTTACACCCAAGCGCCTCCTATCTGTCACATGTCCCCAGAGCTCGCCCCAGCTTCTCTCTGCTCACCAGCTCTTCTCACACTCACTTCCTCAGCTTCAATTACAAGCTCTGTGTTAACAGCTCCCAAGTTTATACATGTAGCCTTAGATCTCTCCTCTCAACCCCAACCCCCTAGTATCGACACTTGGAAATCTAACAGATTCTTCGTCTTCCCCTCCTAATCATATTTCTCTTCCAGTTTTCTGAATTTTGGTAAATATAATCTCCATCCTCTCAGGGGCTCAAGCCGGAAACCTGAGAATCCTCCCGATCCCTTATTCCGACCTGATTCAGCCTGTCCCTTTCTCCTCATGTCTGTCGCTCCCCCCTGAGAATAGGCCACCACCTTTGTTCCCTGGACTCTCTCCCATCTCCCCATTCCCACTTGTGCCACCCATGATCTACTCTCTGAGCAGTTCCTTTAAAAACAGAAATCACACCAATTCGTTTCTTCTGTGATGTGTAATGGAATTTCCCCCCTGTTGCTTTAGCTATCATATTACTAAATGTCATAGGATAAAGGGTTAATTAATTTCAGTTGATTTATTTAATAATATTTATCTAGCTAATATTTCTATAACCCTGTTAAGTAGGTACAATTGAGAAATTTCATTGAAATATCCCTTCGGGCATATAGTCTAGTGAGACAGACATTAATCAAATAATTACATAAATAATTAGACAACTAAAATTGTGAGAGGTGACATTTAAAGATGAGTATGAGGTGCTCTGAGAGAATGTGAGAGGGAGACCTAAGCTACCAGCCAGGTCAGGAGATCATAAAGAGGTCACGCCTCTTTGTGGCGTGAGCCATGGAAAAGGGAGACAGGGAGATTCTAGGAAGTGGGAACTACAGGTGCAGAGATCGGGGGAAAATACTTTACTTTGATGGAACAGCATAGCTATTCAAAATGTTAATGGAATATAGTAACAGACAACCGCATTGGGGTGGAGTGTGGTCTTAAATTTTCCAGACCATGTGAAACAGCCTTTGGAAACTGACAAGACTGAACCTTTGTAGAACTTGAATAAAATGGTTCTGTTAAACCCTCTGACTTGAATGTGTTATCTCAAGTCAGTTCAGCAAGTATCTGTTGTCTTACTTCCCTAGGTATTATAGGTTAAAAACAGTTTTTTTCCTTCATTATTATAATCCAATTAAAATTATAGTATGTATACATAAAAATAGATGACATCATACTATGTATATTGTATCATACTATTACAATTTATATAATGCAAAATTAAGAGCTAAAATGAATGCTGTAGAACAGCAGTTCTAAACTTTTTATATTCTTACACTTTGAAGTATTTGTTTTTTATTTATTTATTTATGGCTGTGTTGGGTCTTTGTTTCTGTGCGAGGGCTTTCTCTAGTTGTGGCAGGCGGGGGCCACTCTTCATCGCGGTGCGCGGGCCTCTCACTATCGCGGCCTCTCTTGTTGCGGAGCACAGGCTCCAGACGCGCAGGCTCAGTAGTTGTGGCTCACGGGCCCAGTTGCTCCGCGGCATGTGGGATCTTCCCAGACCAGGGCTCGAACCCATGTCCCCTGCACTGGCAGGCAGATTCTCAACCACTGCGCCACCAGGGAAGCCCTATTCTTACACTTTATACCCTTAATAAAGTATTGACTCCAAAGAGCATTTTTATGTGGATATACCTATCAACATTAGATATTGATAGTATTATAACTTAAAACTGAAAAAAATATTAATTCATTTAAACATAACCAATAATAAACTCAGTATACATTAAAATAAATATTTTATGAGAAGTGACTTTTCTAAAACAAAAACATTAGTGAGAGGGTGGCATTATTTTATGTATTTTATAGATCTCTTTAAGAGAAGACAGCTCATTCTTCTATTTGCTCCTTTTAACTTCAGTTAAAAGTTGCAATATGTTGTTTTGGTTGAACTATATGAAATAGATACAGCCTTACACAGATAGGTAGGTAGAAAAGAGGGGAGTATTTTAAAGCCTTTTCAGGTAATTGTCGATATTCTTCTTTGAAACCACATTAAAACTCAACAACTGGTAGTTTCTTAAAGATTGCTTGTGATGTGGAATGCAAAACCGTTTCAGTGAACTTTTGTGTATTAAAAACCTGTCTTGCATCTTTTACGTGCTGTTGGTCTTCTGCATTTGCTCTTTGGAAAAATATCTATTCAGTTCTTCTGCCTACTTTTTAATTGGATTGTTTGTTTTTAGATGTTGAGTTGTATGAGCTGTTTATATATGTTGGATATTAACCCCTTACTGGTCATGTCATTTGCAAAGACCTTCTCCATTCAGTAGGTTGTCCTTGCAAAAGCTTTTTAAAGTTTAACTAGGCCCCATTTGTTTATTTTTGCTTTTGTTTCTTTTGCTTTAGCAGACGGATCCAAAAAGATATTGCTGCGATTTATGTCAAAAAGTGTTCTGCCTATGTTTTCCTCTAGGAGTTTTATAGATATCTAGTCTTACATCTAGGTCTTTAATCCATTTTGAGTTTATTTTTGTATGTGGTGTTAGAGAATGTTCTAAGTTCATTCTTTTACAAATAGCTGTCCAGGCACGTGAAAAAATGCTCAACATTGCTAATCATCAGGGAAATGCAAATCAAAACCACAATGAGAGATCATCTCACACTTGTCAGAATGGCTGTCATCAAAAAGAACAGAAATAACAAATGTTGGCGAGGATGTGGAGAAAGGGACCCTCCTGCACTGTTGGTGGGAATGTAACTTGGTGCAGCCACTGTGGAAAACAGTGTGGAGGGTCCTCAAAAAACTTCCATGTAACCCAGCAATTCCACTCCTGGGTATAAATCCGAAAGAAACAAAAATAGTAATTTGGAAAGATACATGCACCCCAGTGTTCATAGCAGCATTATTTACAATTGCCAGGGTGTGGAAGCAACAGGGATGGACTTGGATGGCATTACGCTAAGTGAAATAAGTCAGACAGAAAAAGACAAATACTGTATGCTATCACTTATATGTGGAATCTAAAAAGTACAACAAACTAGTGAATAAAACAAAAAAGAAGCAGACTCACAGATATAGAGAACAGACTAGTGGTTACCAGTGGGGAGAGGGAAGGAGGGAGGGGCAATATAGGGGTGGCGGGGGGCAGGGAATCTGTCTTGCATTTTGATTGAATCTTTACCCAAGCATGATTTTTATCACCATGCATAGGGCAGTTGGAAAATATTGGTTCATTGAGTTAAGTAGCTCTTACAAATGTTGACCCATTTCATTATACAATATGAAAAAAATACATTTGTTAACACACCTCCAATCTCCATTTCATCAGTCTCATCAGAAAAGCCATTGAATATTGGGAAGCTGTCAAGTTCCCAGTGGCAAACACAAGTTGTCTTAAATTCTAACATATACTTGCTTGAAAGCTCGAATTTTATCATTAGCAATAAATATTGTTAGTTGTTTTCCTTGAAACGACAGTTTCACTTTGTTCATTTTCGGGAAAATATCTGCCAAATACTCAAGCTTATATAACTGAATTTTGTGTCAGCTGTCTGTCAAGTAAAAGTGGTGTCTATGAAAAAAATTGACAACTCAAAAATTGCACGGCACTTTTCCTCAAGACCAGCATCATACTTTGATATGCAGCAGAAGTACTTTACGGGTACTTCCATTTCTTCACACAGAATATTAAAAATCCAGGTACTCAAGTGTCAAGATTTAATAAAGTTAGTAATTGTTACAGCTTCATCAAGAACATTCCTAAGTGAAGTGACTTTTTTACTGTGAGTAAGTAGTGGTGAACAATACGATGATGACTCATATAGTTTGGTGCCACTGCTGAGTTGTGCTAAGATGCTGGAAGTTTTTACCCACCGTGGCTTCTGTACCATCATTGCAGATGTTAACACAATGAGAAAAAGGAATAACATCTTAGTATTATTATAAAAATGTTTGTGACCTCATGGGCCCCCCTGAAAGGGTCTTAGGAATCCCCAGAGGTCCACAGAACACACATCCATTGGTACAGACAGTAGTCTGGTGAGGGAAGAAGAAACATGAACCCAGTTGTTAGGAAGGCTGCATGAGAGAAGAACTGAGCTAGACCTCGGAGGAGAATTAAGATTTGGATAGGTGGGAAAGAGAAAGGGTAGTGGTTTCAGGAGGGGAAATCATGTGCGCAAAGGAGGAGAGGCAGGAAGCAGCATGATACAGTCAAACGCTGATGAGAAAGCATGGTGGGATTGGAGAGTTAGGAATGGGGAGTGATGGTGAATAAAATGTAGGATATAATCAGATTATGAAACGTCTGAATACCTATGAAAAGTTTGCACTTTCTCCAGAGGGCACTCGGAGAAACTGAAGGATTTTGAATCCTGTGAGTTAAACATGTTGATTTAGGAACAACCATATGTATATATGTATAAATTGAATTGGCAAACAGGACAACTGGATGCAAGGAGACGGATTGGGATATTAATTGTAATCTAATTAGTGAAGGTCAAGAGCACAGACTAGGGTGATAGCAATAGATGTAACAGTGAAATGCAGACTAATTGCTTCAAAGGTAGAAGCAGTATGAGAACTAAAGACTAAAAAGTCAAAGGTTACCAGTATATTATATTTTATAACCCCAGTTCCTTGCCAAGGTCATTGTCTGTTAGGGAAATGGACAAAAACTGGGTGTTTCTGTAGAAGATCTCACATGAAACTTTTTCCTCCCCCCAAAATCAGAATGCTTCCTTTTTTCTGATAACAAGGACTATATCATTGAACACATTTCCTTTTTGCCCTGCTGCCAGAAGGCCTTGTGCCAATGTCATGTTCAAATCACAACAATTGCAATTGTCCCAATGGTTAGTACATTTCTTCCTCCTACTTTCTCTGGCCCTGATTCTCCATCTCTATTTATTTATTTATTTTTAAATAGAGGTATAGTTGGTGTACAGTATAATATGTTACAGGTGTGCAACACAGGTGATTCACAATTTTTAAAGGCTATACTCCATTTATAGTTATTATAAAATATTGGCTATATTCCCTGTTCTGTACACTATACCCTTGTAGTTTATTTATTTTATACATAATTGTACCTCTTAATCCCCTACCCCTATCTTGCCCCTCCCTCCTTCCCTCTCCCCAGTGGTAACCACTAGTTTGTTCTCTGTATCTATGAGTCTGTTTCTTTTTTGTTATATTCACTAGTTTGTTGTATTTTTAGATTTCACATATAAGTGATATCATACAGTGTTGGTCTTTCTCTGTCTGATTTACTTCACTTAGCGTAATACCCTCCAAGTCCATCCATGTTGTTGCAAATGGCAAAATTTCATTCTTTTTTTATCTCTTATCTTAATTTATAATTCATTAATCTTATTATTTTCATTCTGTTTGATGCCAGATGTCATAAGACCTCTTTCGAAAGAGATTGGAGGAAGCGGGATAATGTATTCACCCTTACCATATTTTATTCATTTCTGGGATGGGACCCTTTGCTTCAATCACAGTTTACTCAGAACCTGAAGAAAGCTAAAAAGCCTCTGACATCCAAAACCAAAGCACCAAGGCTTAATTTCAAAGAATCTCAACAGATTCAGTTAATCTGGTTGCCCAATTCAAAGCAGATATTATCAGTAAATAAAAGGGTAGTGGAATACCTATTAAAGACTGGTAAATTGATAACAAAAGAAGTGACTCCTCATAATCTGAGTAATGGCAGAGAGAAAAAGCAAGATGCAGGTGAAAGTTCCTAATGATTATAAAGTATGTGAATGCACTTAACACGGCTAGTTATCAATGAAGAACTGTTTCATGTTAAAATAGAGAACACCAAAAGCTCACATTTATTGAGCTTTTACTATGTTCTAGGCTCTGTGCTATTCCTTTACGTGCATCATCTCAATCTTCACAATAATCCTGCATTTCTTTCTATGATTTCCCCCTTTTACAGGTGAATAAATTCAGTTTAAAGAGATGAAATATATACACAAAGGCACAAAGCTAGTTATATGTGACAGAGTTGTGATTTGAACCTAGCTCTGCCAGATACCAAAACCCATGTTCTTTGTTCTTATTTGGGGCTATCTTCATTTTTACTTTTTTAATAAGAGCAGTAGTAGTAGTAGTAATACTAGTAGTAATTATGTTCAATATCCTCTCTTTAAGAAATCAAAAAATATTATGTACTATATTTGAGAAAATTTTGAGCACAAAAAGGTTGAAGTAACCTTTTACTTAGCATAAAGTTCATCTGAAAACTCATTTCCTCAGAGCATTTTATTTCTTGAAAATTCCCAATAATTGATGGGAGGAGGATTTTTTAAGGTGTTATTTATTATCTGTAGTCAGTTTAACATTTTTGTGCCATTGTTTTTCTTTTGTTTGTTTGTTTTTTAAATTTTATTTATTTTTGGCTGTGTTGGGTCTTCGTTTCTGTGCGAGGGCTTTCTCCAGTTGCGGCAAGCGGGGGCCACTCTTCATCGCGGTCCGTAGGCCTCTCACCATCGCGGCCTCTCTTGTTGCGGAGCACAGGCTCCAGACGCACAGGCTCAGTAGTTGTGGCTCACGGGCCCAGTTGCTCTGCGGCATGTGGGATCTTCCCGGACCAGGGCTCGAACCCGTGTCCTCTGCACTGGCAGGCAGACTCTCAACCACTGCGCCACCAGGGAAGCCCTGTGCCATTGTTTTAAATGAGTCACTTGGTTTTTTAAATTTTGTTTTGGAAACACCTCTGCATCCTCATTTTGATACCACAAGGAACAGCCATTCTTGTAAACTGCTTCTTGAGTTTCAAGAGAAAAAGTAACATCTTTGTAAGGCATTAACCAACTGCTAGGAGTTGTCACAATCCTTTGCTTTGCTGGGCACTAGATGCTCTGATTTGTTTTTCTTCTGCTTGCTTTGAATGAGGTTGCAAACATCAATTCCTAGAGAAGTGGTCTGAGAAGATTATGACCAAGGCACATACGGGGACATAACAGTCCGACAGGGGAGTCACAGTTGATGACAGGACACTTGTGCTGCAAACCCTGAGAGGCTGAAAGTAACTCAGGGCAGTTCTTAGATGGCAAATGGAAACCTCCTGTGAAAGATGAAGAGCTCTCTGGGAATGATGGATTGTAACTCTGAGGGAGTCTGAAGAAGAAGAATTACACAGGAACCCAGTAAGGAGCTGAACACTTGTTGCCTTAGTTACGCCCTCAGTTATACCTTGTGTCTTCTTCAGCTCAACAGTCTGAAGAGCAATATCTTGAAACTCCCTTTTCTGTTTATTCTCAGATCATAATCACATTTTGTGAGATTGGCTTTCATTCAAAGCATGAAATCTCAGGGACTGGTAACCCAGGCCCCATGCAACTCAGGTGACTAAGAAAAAGGGGCAGTTCACAGTTATGGATTTGGTGAATGGGAACTACCATTTAATAATTTTGAGTCATAACCATTTAATTTTCCAAAAACTGAAAATAAATATGCTATTGAAATAAGATTAATTAAGAGGAACAAGAGGGTAGGTGGAAGGAAACCTATGGTTATGAAGTCAAGCTAAAATTATTGTTCCTTTAGTCTAAGGAGCTTGTGTAGATGGAATAGTGTGAAAGTCCATTAAGTCATGCAGGATTTGGTTGTAGCAGTATTATTTTGGTTCTAACTGATTCCAGAATATGAGATTGGGAACTATTTCTTAAAGATCGAAAAATGTCATTTAGGACAACCATCTTGCCTGTGTGGAAAACCTACTGCACGTTCTTCCTCAGGAGGTGATACAAACTGAAAATGCTAATAGGGTCAAAAAAGTTTAAGGTAAATGGATTGATGTTAAATCCATAATTCGATATTAAAACAAAGCAAGACACTTTGGGGATATCGAAACCTTAAGAGGTCAGCCTCCAAGAGGATAACCATTCCCCTCACAAATGTCCTCTTGCACCACTTGTCTTGTTTCATCACATCCATCACTTTATCATTCCTGACTTTATTGGGAATGTCTTGCAGCTTAATCTCACCCAGATTTCTTTCACCAGTGTTACCTCTACCAGCTGAGAACAGTGCAAGCAGATGATGGCTTCTTCTAGAAAAGGGAAAGTAAGAAAACAACCCCTATAGGCCTTTTCACATTTTTCCTTTTCTTTTCCTTTTCTTTACTTGTTCGTCTTCTTTTCTGCAGATCACCTTTAAGGAAAGCTAAACAAAAGTTTTCAAAATGGTGTACCACCTGTGGGAAAACAGGAAAGCAAAACAAGTTTGAAGTCATGCTAATGCAAATCCCAATCCCAGCTAACTGTGGGTTTAAGGAAAAGTTCACTCAGAGTCCATCCTCTCTGAGAAGGCTCCAAACTAAGAATCTTCCTGCAATAGAAAGCTTATTATCTTCCCTGGTTACTTAACTCCTTTTAAGGAAGCTTTATTTTAAAGGTCATTTCAAAATTCTATTTTCATATTTCCTCTAGCCTGGTTCATAAATTTTAAGAATATAATATTTAAAAACATATGAGAACTCTGTTTGCTAAAACTACTGCTTCCCTGGCACAGGCTAGAGGGAAATATTTAACAATAATTATGCCTGAGGCATTATGCCTCCACCCTCACCCTGTGTTTGAAACGTGATGTTCTAATAATAGAACTCTAGAGTTTATTTTTACACAGGCAAAGGGAAACAAAGGCAAAATGCATATACCAAATCAGGAAGCCGTTGGTATGTGAACATTCCCTCATGAGTATTAAAAAAAGAAAAAAAAAAAAAGAAAGATGAAGAAGCAGCAGCAGCATTTTCATGGCACAATCTAATACTATTTATAAATGAACTATATCTATTTTTGATGGGAAATGACTGAAAATAGCCAGTTTCACTATTTGGAAACTACTTATAGCCATTTACAAATATAAATTAGCAAGACGATTTTTTTTTTCAGTTTTAATTTCTTTTTTTTTAACATCTTTATTGAGTATAATTGCTTTACAATGGTGTGTTAGTTTCTGCTTTATAACAAAGTGAGTCAGCTATACACATACATATATCCCCATATCTCCTCCCTCAGCAAGACGATTTTTTTAGGAATTTGTACATCATGGCTTCCCTGGTGGCACAGTGGTTAAGAATCCGCCTGCCAATGCAGGGGACACGGGTTTGAGCCCTGGTCCGGGAAGATCCCACATAACACAGAGCAACTAAGCCCGTGTGCCACAACTACTGAGCCCGTGCGCCTAGAGCCCGTTCGCCTAGAGCCCGTGCTCTGCAGCAAGAGAAGCCACCACAATGAGAGGCCCGAGCACTGCAACGAAGAGTAGCCCCTGCTCGCCGCAGCTAGAGAAAGCCTGTGCAACAATGAAGACTCAATGAAGCCAAAAATAAATTAAAAAAAAGAAAGAATTTGTACATCAGTTTTAAACTTGCAACAGAAATCATTTATAAACTAAATCAGCAGTAAGTTCTATATTCTAAAAAATTATGAGTCAAAATATATACTGATATTTGGTAGTTACACAGGGATCATGTAAACTGTACTGGAAAGTATGTCCAGGGGGCAGTGACCTTCCCAAACTAGTATCACACATTCCTGTTAAATGTCTACATTTCCAAAAACATGTCAGCATTGTTGAGCCTAGGGCTGGTAGACAGTGCCCTAGAGTATTTCTCTCTTCTCCTTTTGGGAAGTAACCATATGGGCTGCTTCTGTATTATCATTCACCCACTTGGTCCTTTGCCAGCGTGGTCTTTAGAATCTCATGAGTAAAAACCAAGAGAATCTACTGAAAAGGGATTAAATAATAATAAGTTCAGTTAGGTCAAGAATAGTAATTGGCATTTCAGAAAAGCATTAATTCAATTGGGCAGTACCCATAAAAATGTTAGTGCTCTCTAATTAAAAGGTGCAAATGAAAAAAAAAGGTATTTTAACTCTCATGGGAAAAGTGAAAAAGAGTGAAATCCAGTGAGGGAAAGGCACTTTCATACTCTGCTGTTGGAAGTGTTCATTTTTATAAATATTTTGGATGACAGTTTAGCAACATTTATATCAAAAAACCTCTAAAAGGCTAAGTCCCTTAAAATCTGCTTCTAGAATTTAGCCTAAGAAAATAGTAATTGAACATGTGCACAGATACATATGTGTAAAGATGCTCCTTGCAGCAGTGTTTATAAAAGCAACAAATTGGAAAGAACTTATATGTTCATCAGTGGAGGAACTGTTTGACTAAGTGGTATTGCAACTACTAAACACGATGGTGCAGAGCTTTTTCTCAAGCTAGAAAAATGGCTGTGATGGGTGTTTTTAGAACAGTACATATAGTATGGTATCATTTTAGTGAATGTGCATGTGTGTTTTTGTGTGTGTGAGAGAGAGAGATCCAAAATATTAAGAAGCTCGGCTCATCTCTGGGAGATGGGATTACATATGACTTTTATTTATTCCTTTATACTTCCCTGTATCTTCAAAAATTTTTTTGTATTGAGTATATATTACTTTTATCATCAGAAAAAAAAAAAAAGGTATATTTTCCTAAGAAAAAAGCAAACCAAGCTCCTGCTAAATGCAAAGGCTCAGCGGAGAACTCAGGGTGAACAAGACCCGGCCACTGGCCTTCAGAAGCTGATAGTGTGTTTAACAGAGTGGGGAAAGAGACAGTATGATTTGTACAAATATTATTCTGGGGCACTCCTAAGTTTACCCTGATTGTCACCGACAATGGATGTTCTTGGACTCTCTAACAGACTTGGAATCCTCACTTCTAGATACACCTCCACCTTGAATGAACAGCTTTTCCACTGCACTTCTTTCCCGCCAACACATTCTTGAGTGCCCCGTCAAAAACACTCGCACGCATATCCCCCAACACGCAATTGGCTGAGCTGACTTCCTGTGCGGCTCCCTTGTGCATCCGTGTACTTCTCCTTATCCCTGGTACTAACGTGTTACTTCCTTTTCTCCCACCCCTGCTTCTCATAATAGTAATCTCTCTACGTTCAGCGTTCAGCCTTCCATGCCTGCAGTTCTTGGCATTTTTCTTTGTACTTTGCATTTTCTCACTATCAAGTGTTCTTACAGGCTGAGGAGGTGATCTGAATAAAAGGAATAAAAATTGATGTAGTCTTGGGCTTCCCTGGTGGCGCAGTGGTTGAGAATCTGCCTGCTAATGCAGGGGACACGGGTTCGAGCCCTGGTCTGGGAAGATCCCACGTGCCGCGGAGCAACTAGGCCCGTGAGCCACAACTACTGAGCCTGCGCGTCTGGAGCTTGTGCTCCGCAGCAAGAGAGGCCACGACAGTGAGAGGCCCGCGCACTGCAGTGAAGAGTGGCCCCCGCTCGCCGCAACTAGAGAAAGCCCACGCACAGAAACGAAGACCCAACGCAGCCAAAAATAAATAAATAAATAAATAACATCATCCTTATTAGAAAAAAAAAGAATCCTCCCGCCAATGCAAAAAAAAAAAAAAAATTGATGTAGTCTCTGCTATCCCTTGCAGTAATTTTGCACACTTTTTTTTTCTTAAATAAATTTATTTATTTTATTTATTTATTTCTGGCTTCCTTGGGTCTTCATTGCTGCACGCGGGCTTTCTCTAGTTGCGTTGAGCGGGGGCTACTGTTCGTTGTGTGCAGGCTTCTCACTGCGGTGGCTTCTCTTGTTGCGGAGCACGGGCTCTAGGTGCACGGGCTTCAGTAGTTGTGGCTCGCGGGCTCTAGAGCGCAGGCTCAGTAGTTGTGGCACACGGGCTTAGTTGCTCTGTGGCATGTGGGATCTTCCCGGACCAGGGCTCGAACCCGTGTCCACTGCATTGGCAGGCGGATTCTTAACCACTGTGCCACCAGGGAAGCCCTGCACACTTTATAAAGAAAAAAATGTTCCACTATCTCTAACGCCTTGAACCTGCCTGGACTCTGCTACAGTTAGGGAAAACACCAGAATATATCTCATTTATAACTGCATGGCGTATAAATAAATTTTCATTATGTTCTGTATTTCATGGGATCTAAATATTTACATAAAGGCTCTTGCTTCTAAACTTTTGTTTCCCTAAAATTTGTGATATACAGGGATTCAAGGTTTACTGAAAAATAGAAAATCCTATATTTTCACTTTAGTTTTTTGCTATAATTAAAGTTTTTTTTTTCCCCCTGTTGTGTTCTTCCTGGAATTAACTACTTTGTTTTGCTAGTCTTAGAGACCGCAGAGAGCCACATGTGTTTTCCACATTCACATATCAGTTACTCTTTAATTATGTGAGTGTTTTGACATTGTTTATTTCTCATAGTGTAATTCCTCAACTATCATTGTTAGACAGTAAGACTTTTTGTGTGCTGCTTTCTGTAGAGGTTGAGACCATTAATCCAAATAAGCCTGGAATACTCTCTAATCTCATAGTAAATGACAGCCCTAACAGGGCAGGAATAAACTGTTTGGAAATTCTCTAGAATTTTTTAATCTGATACAATCAGATAATATCACTTGCTGTCCAAGGCAAGTTTCCAACATCCTTACACATAAACGAGAGTTTGAGCAAAGGTCCCAAACTGATTGCTTTGTATCCAGATCTTGGACAAATCATTTAAAATTTGCATTTTAAACTCTAGGAGTAGATGCCTCTGTTGTGAAATGGGACTTCCAATCTTGATTTTGCAGGGTTTATTTGAGGACACGTTTTGTTTATTTGAGGATGCTTGAGAAGTGTGAGTTTGGACACATGTTGAGCAGCAAGTTCTTTCCTGGACTCACCAAGTGCTGACGCCAGGGATTCCAGGAGGGTGCCTAGTGAGCTGGGCTGCTCATCTCTAAGTGACCTAAATGCCATGGAGCAGTTCCACCCAGGCAGCTGTTTCCCCAGATCCTCTCCTTCCCTAGCCCTTCTTTCTCCACCCAGAAGACAAGCCTCACCATCATGTAATCATCATGTGACCCTTCATGTACCCAAAGCTCCTGTTCAAGGAAAATCCAGATAACTTATGAGAAGTTTTCCTACCAAGTAATTTCAGTCATCCCTTGGTATTCACAGGGCGGTTACCAAAATCTTTGGATGCTCAAGTCCCTTATATAAGATGGTGTCGTATTTGCATATAATGTATACACATCCTCCCATGTCCTTTGATCATCTCTAGATTACTTATACTACCTAGTACAATGTGAAGGCTATGTAAATACTTGTGAATACAATGTAAATGTCATGTGAATAGTTGTTGGCACAGGGCAAATTCAAGCTTTGCTTTTTGGAACTTTCTGTAATTTTTTTTTTTTTAGTCTGACGTTGGTTGAATCCACAAATTCTGGCAGCGTAATTTTGCTGCTTGCATTTTTATCCTGATTTGGTTAAAAGAGCCCTTTGGGCTCTTTTGTTGAAGGAGATGCCCTACAAATAGAAGGAGGAAAGAAGCCAGCTGAGAGCAGGGAGACCTGGAAAACATCATTTGGGTACATCACACCCAACCTTTCTTATTCCTTCTCTCCTACACTACTCTGCCAGGAGCTTATTTCTCAGACGTCCCCTTGCTCAGACCAAGCATGTCTCTCTTCCCAAGTGTGAAATGTCAAAGCCAACAGTTAAAGACAGAGGTGGTCAGGTCACTCTTCTGCAATGGTTGGCAGCATTGTTTTTGTTTATTTTGATATAATGACAAATGAACATGGATAGTCTTTTTAACCACCGCAGTCTTTAAGTACAGCTTTGGGTCAGATTGCTGCAAATGAGTAAATGGATGCTAAATTGGTGGAATCTAGTGTCCTCGGAACCAGAGAGGGCAATGGCTATGAACAAATAAAACATATTATAGACTCTAAACTGTAATTAGATATTTACTTGATATTTTTTCCAGGAAGAAAGAAGTATTAACAGCTAGAGACTCTGCTTACTTCCTTGGCATTAAAGACATTTGCCTAAGACCCTCAGGGTAACAATAAGTTACTCTGATGAGTATAAGAATTAATAAGTTTCCTAGTGGGGAAGTCAGTAACCATACGTAAGCTCCAATCTCTAAAATGATTTGACCTGATAAATTTTAAACCATCTCTTAAAGTATTTTTAAACTTAAGCTGCTGAACAGGAAAGATTGGGTTTCAGGGGTTTTTTGTATTTCATCTTGGTGCCATTTGACTTGGTAGAAAAGACTAAAGATGAAATTTTGAGCAGATTTTGAGAGGTTAGGACTAGAATAATCCATCTCTGAATAATCAGTCATTTTGAAGAAGATTATCAATATTTATCCTAGGAAACTGTTAAAACTTTACTTCAAAACTTTAGAAGAGGATATTTTTTGTAATTTTTTTTTAGTTTTTTTGTCATTTCAATACCTGTTGGATGAGTCAGGCCTATAGTGGAACTTATAACGGAAAAATCCAGCCTTTTTTTTTTTTTTTTCCAAACAGTACTGTTTTGTTCATAGTTGAGTCTTTTCTATCTTTTTCTCTTCTATATTTCTATTTCCTGTTTGTTAGATATTCTTTCTAGCCCAGCGTTTTGTTTCTCCCTTCTCTTCCCAGTCACCTAGTGGAATGTTTTCTGCCAAGAGATGGGAAACGTGGATTTCACAGCCGTACGAAGTTGGCACTCTTTCCCCCGGCATTGCGTTCTAATAATACCATATCAGAGTCTGACCTAGTTATTTCATACAGACAACTCTCGTCAAGCCAGTGGCATTTTCCTCCAACAAAAGGCCATGGTCTTCTATCATACAGGAGAGACGTGCATACAGACCAGATTATCTGGGAGCTTGCTGCCAACCCGTGTGGCTGAGCAAGGGCTGTGTGGGGAGGAATGCCTGGAGCCATGTGCAGATGTGGTTCTCATTCCAGGCCTCATTCTTCAGAACTTGACTTCAGTGAGCTCCTGTCGGACGCCACCAAAGAAAGGCAGCAGAATGTGGGCTCCAGAGAGCAAGCTGCTTTGTACACGTTTCAGACGTCTGTAATAATGACCAGGTTTTCGTGACTATATTCCACCTTACTCCACTTCCCCTCTGCCTCATAGTTTTTTCCTCTCCACACGGTTTTCCTCTAGCAACTGCCCAGGTTGTAACCAATAGTAACATCTTCACTGAAAGGAAGAGAAATTGAAGAGAGGGACCTCAAGAACTCCATGGCTGACATGAAAATGACAGGCCTTAGCATTTTTGTATAGCTTTTTTTAAAATGTATTTTTAAAGTAATTAATTAATTATTTTTAATTGAAATATAGTTGATTTACAGTGTTGTGTTATTTTCAAATGTACAGCACAGTGATTCAGTGATATATATATATGTTCTTTTTCAGATTCTTTTCCTTTATAAGTTGTTATAAAATACTGAGTAGAGTTCCCTGTGCTATACAGTAGGTCCTTGTTGGTTATCTATTTTATATATAGTAGTGTGTATATGTTACTCCCAAAGTCCTAATTTATCCCCCCCACCCTTTCCCCTTTGGTAACCATAAGCCTGTTTTCTGTGTCTTGTATAGCTTTAAATACTCTTAAAGTTTACTGGTTTTAAAGAGCTGAAATTGGAAATAAAAGAATTGGGTGGTAGCCTCAGCCTGGGACACTCATGTGTCTGTTTTTCTGGCCCCTCAGCGCCCTGGCTGGGAAAGGTCTCAGGCCAAGTCACACTGTTTAGCTGCTCTGTGGTGGAAAAGAGGAAAGGAGGGACAAGTATCAGTTTGTATATGTTTAGCAAAAAAATACATCTTCTCAAAAGTGTGAAGAAAACGGGAAACTGGTGGTGGTAAAATAAGGTGATTTGTGTAGTACTAACTGATGCTGAATGAAGAGAAGAATTAATCACATTTAATAATTAAGTGGTTCCACGAAATGACTGCAAAATGCAACCTCCCCATGACTTTTAATGGAAAAAAAATGGAAAATTGAAAAGTATTACCTATCAGTTAAAAAAAATTCCGATTCTTAAACAACATTCACATAAGCAGTCTGACCAGCTGTGTGAGAAACACAAACTCAAGCCTTTCCTTAGAGCAAATTAAAACAATTCTATCCAAATCCTTAAGGTAATAGAGATTGTTTTAAACTGTATTAGGTCTGTGTTCTGCCCTTATGGCTTTGTTTTTACGCCATAAGGCTTTTAAGCTCTAAATTAAAGGCTCATTTATTTGTTCTTGTTGCTGGGATTTTTGTTTGCTTGTTTTTTGCTAGGAGTAAGGGGGTATCTTGTGTGGATTTGGGGACAAATACCAACGACCAGTGTATCTTTTGTGTGTATCAAAGCATTTTCTGGCATTTGCTTAACGTTATAAAATGATACTTTCTATAAAGTGATGGGGTTCAGAGAGAAGTCATGAAAATTGATGAAAAGGTGGCAAAGGTAGGATGAGATTTTCATAAACAGTGCTTTGTCTTAGATTTTTTTCTCTTGTTAAATGAACTTTGGTCCTTCAGATAGGCATCTCTGGTTACTGTGTTCATTTCCAGGCTTGATACTCCTTTTGCTCATCCAGGTGGGAATAATTCTGGGATAACTGTGTTACATTCATAATGCTGATACTTTCCCACACATTTGTAGAATAATGCTAACCTGCTCAATTCAAGGACTTCTTTCACCAAGAACAGACTATGCTTGCAAAGATTCATGTGATCATGCCCTCTTGGTCAAGTAACTAGTTATGGATTTATTTCTCTTTCTCTGTAAACATACTGATGTATCTATTAAAGCTAGAAAATAAACACTTATAAATGGGCACTTTTCAAAAAACTATATTAAAATTTATTTTTCTATTCCACACAGGAAGAATTTAATGGAAAATCTGACTCCCTCTTTTTTAATGATGGTCAGCGAAGAATCGACTTTGTTCTAGTGTATGAAGATGAAAGTAGAAAAGAGACCAATAAAAAGGGTTCAAATGAAAAACAAAGGGTAAGTTTTTTATCCTATTTTCTTTTTATTCCTTATAATATTGTGAAATGAAAAAATGAAGTGCTATTTTTATGTAAGCAATAAAGTGAAACTGGTGTTTGAAATATTATACAACAAACATAACTTCATATTTTCTCTGTTCATCATTCCCTCAAGGCATAGTAACAGAAAAAAAATTTTTTTTAACTTTTTAAAATTTGGAACAGAATCTTCCTCAGGCTCTTAAGCTGAAGGTGGAATTTCTTCAGAGGAATTGCACTTTCTATCTGTAGAAGAGATTTACATTAAAAGCACACTTGGCGATTTGCAACTAGGTATGAAAGGAAGCTAATGATTAACAATGACAGCAAGTGTAATAACAACCAGCATTCAGGGAGTGCTAACTCATGGATGGTCCGTGCGTTTTGCATGCATTTTCTCATTTAATCCTGAGAACAGTCTATGAGGTGCCTTTTATTTTCATACCATCCTGGATGACAAACTTGATCCATAGGTTAAATGACTGCCCAAGTTCATGGACTCTAGTGTAAGAACTGGTGGAGCTATGGTTCAAACTCTTGTCTTGAATCTCGAACCTGTGCTCTTGACCTCTCCCACTTTCTGTCACCTCCCTTCCTTCCCTTTCGTTCATTGCCAGTCAAGCTGCTCCTTGCCTTTCCTTTGCGTCAAGCTCTTTCAGGTAACAGGGCCATCTTAATCTCAAGATATTAAGCGATTTAGTAGGCTAGGGTTATAACAACTTCCTGGAACTTCTTTAGCTGAACCCAAACTGCATTAGACTAAAACAGGACAAAAAAGAAAGCATAGGAGTTCCCTGGTGGCACAGTGGTTAAGAATCCACCTGCCAATGCAGGGGACACGGGTTTGATCCCTGGTCTGGGAAGATCCCACATGCTGCAGAGCAACTAAGCCCGTGCACCACAACTACTGAGCCTGTGCTCTACAGCCTGTGAGCCACAACTACTGAGCCCACGCGCCTAGAGCCTGTGCTCTGCAACAAGAGAAGCCACCGCAATGAGAAGCACGTGCACCGCAACAAAGAGTAGCCCCCGCTCGCAGCAACTAGAGAAAGCCCACGTGCAGCAACGAAGACCCAACACAGCCAAAAATAAATAAATAAAAAAATAAATAAATTTATTAAAAAAATGAAAGCATACGTGTTAAGTGTCACTTTTACCTATTTTGAAAATCACTTCCTCATTCTTTGTTTTTTTTCCTCACATCTGTGCTGTTACACACACACAACTATTTTGTCCCTCTCTGGACTTTCTCTCTGAAATATATCATCCTTAAATCTATTGATTTCTGTCTATTCTTTCAAACCAAGGATGAAAACTGCTTAAAATGAAGCAATCCTGTTTTATTTTGGTTTTTTGTTTGTTTTAGGAAGGGTAAGTTTGGAGGCTTGTGTTAGCATAGTGTCACAGAATGAGCCCAGGCTTTGGAACCTGACATTCAAATTCTAATTCTGCCACTGTATTATATGAAATAATTCTAGTTGAGGTAACACTAGCCTCGGATTACAGTGTCTTAATAAAATAAAAGTTTACTTATTGCTCGTGTCAATCAAATGTGGCATCCCTATTTGGCACAATGGTTTGGGGGTACAGGCAGGGCTTTGTCCCTTGCAGTCATTCAAGAACCCAGGCTGACGCAGAGGCTTTGCCATTTTCAACAGGTAGTTTCTAAGATCATCCTGGGCATCAATAAATGGTAGATGGGATGAGAGAGAGAATGAAGAAAGTACTCGTGCTTCTTTACCTCTTTGGACTGGAACTGACTATATCAGTTGTGTTCACATTCTGTTGGTCAGAACTCTGGAAGGTGGAAAGCATAGTTTCTGGCCGGAGAGCCATTTCTCAGTAGGAACTCCATGCTGTGGACGGGGAACATGAGTTTTTGGTGGACAGCGGCTTGTCTTTGCCACAGCTACCAACTGGCTGTGTGACTTGGATGAATTTTCTTATCAGAATCGTATTTTTTTATTATTTTTGAGATGCCTATTATTTTTACATTTTGACATCTCTGAAATCAGGGTACATCTTAAAAAAGGTGTATCATAATTTCATTGGCTGCATTTTTTCTTATTGGTACATAAAATATTGGCTCACCATACAACCAATGACATCTTAGATTTAGGAAAATGGGAATCCCAGTACCTAGTCCAGAGGATTATGGTTAGGATTAAATAAAACAATTAAATTAAATAGATGTTAATTCTTACACCTTCCCTTTTATTTGGGGGTTTCTTAAATGCACTGGTATGAAAAGGCATCACTCTCCTGTTTTTATATAATTTTATCACTAGAGGAAACTAGCTTACAGTATTTTATCATTTTCCTGTGGACACTAAGATATCTTCTCTGCAGTCATGGTCACCATCAAATATTTATTAGGCATCCATATGCCAATGGAACAGAATTGAGCACTATATAAAGTAAGTTAAACAAACCTAATCCATTAAAGTATAGAGGAAACAGTTCTAGTTTTAGACAAGAGCTGCTCTGCCATGGTAAAGGAGTCCTAGAGCCTCTTACATTATTAATAAGGTCTGCATTTGCTTTACACAGAAACGTAGGTCCTGGAGTAACTCTCATAAATCAAGAGAAAAAAATCATCATTAATTTTGGCAATTCCTGAACTCATGACTTGATACACCATGATGTTGGCTTTTATAAGCTGTGCTTTGAAGTGTTTTGAGTCTCTGTTTATACATATTACTTAATTTCGAATTCAAAGCTCAGCTTTGGAATCACATTTTTATTAATTGGAAAATCATTTGCGCGTTCCATCATACTCCCTGTCAGGACGTATTCAGGATTTAACATAACGCCAAGGAAAGGCAATTTCAAAATTCTTCTTTCTTTGAGAGGGAAAAAAGAAGTATGTCTAAATCATATTGATTTCCTAAAACAACACCAAGGTTGACTTTGCCAGGGGCTGATCTAAAAAGTATTGTTAAATTCTTGTTTAGAGGTGGAGAAAGATAGAACTGATAGGGCTATGAGTATTCAAAACATAGAAGAGCAAAAGGCTGCATCTGCACATGAGCAAAATAGAAATTATTTTTCTATATCAAACTTCCAAATATCATGTAACTTTGTCCCCTTTTATTAGTGAAAATACCTCAGAACTTCACACCTCCCTTTAAAAAGCATAAACCATTTACGTTTAGATTACACATGAGGATGATCATAAGTTGTTCCAATAATAAGTGTTCGCTTAGCTAGTACTGCTGTCTGTGGCACAGCATCAGTTTGAATGTTTTTTTTTTTTACTGAAATAACAGGAAAACCAAACTCAAAATGGGTTAAATGCTAAAAGGAAATAATAATTCTCTCATTTAAGAAATAGCCTGGACATAGGAACATTTCTGAGTTAGGTAATTTATTGGCTTAATGAGGTCATCAGGAATTGAGGTTCATTTCATTCTTCCGCCCTGCCATCCTCAAATGTTGGCTGTTCTTAAACTGTCTTCACTTTGTTACATGATGTTTGCTGCATTTCCAGACATCCAGAGGCAGAAAGAGGGAATGCCCTTTCTCATGGTCCTTTTGAAGGGGGAAGAAAGCTCCCCTCTTTCTTTTACTGTTGATTGTCTATCACAGGTCTATTCCTAAACCAACTACGGCAAGATGAATGGAATTACCATCATTAGCATAGACTAATCAAGATTAGTCTTTCCTCTCTTGAATCACGTGATCACCCAGTATCTGACAGACCATCAGGCTTTTCTTAGTAATGAAGAAGGGAGAATGGCTGTTTAATAGGCAGCCAGCAATGTCTGGCACAGCACATGATTAAATATATATAAATAGGTTTGCTCTATGTTGTGAAGAGCAAAAATGTTTTAAATAAAACAAATTCCCATGTATTTCTCAAACTCTTCCTGCTCAGTTTTGTTAGTCATGCTCTCTTCCATTTCCTTTATCCAAGACTGCTAACCAGTGGCAGAACTGATCTATTCTGAATTTCATTTTGTTTGACACTTGGCCTCCCTTCAAAAAGATGTGTTTATGACCAAGTAATGGTATAATGCAGGTGATGGTAAAGAAGGTAGAAAGGTCTAGATAGCACAATAACAGTATAAGAAATCCTGAATGTGTTATTATTTATCGATATTTACTTTTTTATCAGCAGAATCCATTCCTAAAAGTTGATGGAAAGTTTATTTCCTTGAAGGTGATGAAAAGTTTATATATGGAAGTATAAGTTTGTATTGTATATCTGACCTTAAGAACTCTTTAGTGGATCTGGCCAGTGGCGACTACAGAATAAGAAATTTCCCAAAAAATGAGTGTTGAATTAAATTATATGCAAACTTTCAAATTATGTGAGACAACTGACTAATTGGTTACAGGTCCTTTGAGCGTTTTTCTTTTTTTAATTTGTTTATTTTATTTATTTATTATTTTTGGCTGCGTTGGGTCTTCCTTGCTGCGTGCGGGCTTTCTCTAGTAGCAGCGAGCGGGGGCTGCTCTTCGTTGCGGTGCGCGGGCTTCTCACTGCGCTGGCTTCTCTTATTGCGGAGCATGGGCTCTAAGCGTGTGGGTTTCAGTGTGGCTTATGAGCTGTAGAGCACAGGCTCAGTAGTTGTGGCGCACGGGCTTAGTTGCTCTGCGGCATGTGGGATCTTCCTGGACCAGGGCTCGAACCCCTGTACCCTGCATTGGCAGAGAGATTCTTAACCACTGTGCCACCAGGGAAGCCCCCTTTGAGCTTTTAAAACTGTTATCCATTGTTTTAGATGACTTATCCTGAGGCTGGAACTCTACCCAGAAGCTAAATGAGATCTCTTTGCAAATGGTTAAAACTTCATCAAAAAGTTCTAATATGTTGAACACAGTACGTCACTCCATTTATTGAGGTTTTACATACTTTAGTAAAGTTTTATAATAATATCTATGAGGATCTTATACATTTTATTAACTATTATATTAAATTTTTGTTGCTGTTGTCAGACACATTTTAAATTGCAGTTTGTGATTTATTATTGTGTGTGTTAAAAAAGAAGTCTACTGGTTTTTTATAAGTTGTATCTAGTTACCTTGATAAACTTTTTAGTTCTAATAGTTGCTAATGCTTGTTTTAAATTTTCTCAGAAGACCATATGTCTACAAGTGACAGTTTTGCTGTACCTTTCTTTATACTTCATTCTTTTTCTTGTCCAAGTGATATGGCTAAGACCTCTTGAATAAAACCAGTAACACATAGTAGTCACCACTGTATTCCTGATTTTGGTGCAAATGGTTCTAAAATTTCACCATTAAATATCACATTTACTATAAATTTTTGGTAGTTTTCTTTTAAAAAGTTAAAGGAGTTCCCTTCTAGTCCTAGGTTGCTGTGAGTTTTTATAATTGGGTTTTAAAATTTATCAAATGCTTTTTTTTTTGTATCAAGGTGATCACATTGCTTTATTTGTCAGTAAGTCTTATGTGCATTAAGTGTATGATTATTTGTGGTTAATAAGATGATAACTAACAGTATAGATAACTCAAACATCATTCACTGTTGGCTTTAAAATGCAATGTATAATTTTTATAGTCATTAGCTTCCTGCTTATGCTAATACTACATTAACATAGTTTACTTATAATTCATTAAAAAGTATTTGAGGTCACTTACAGACTATACCAAAAATATAGATGAGGAAATCAAGGTGACAGAAATGTAAAAGCCAGAAAAATAAAATGAAGCCATGTGTCAAAGTAATAAACAAAATGATTTATTATTAACCATAAGGTCCTGTTCAGAAGTTAAGAGTTCATCTGCAAATTTGCCTCTGAGTTTCCTAGTAGCCAAAGAAAATAGAGGATGTTGTCAATAGCATGGTTTAAAGTTTCAACACAATAAAAACAAAACTGGTTGTTAAGAAGAAATACAATCTTTCTGGTCTAAAGATCCCCCAGAAAGAAATTTGTCCCATGGAGCCTCCTAAAGGGGAAGGCATGATTGAGTCGACTTAATGTTGCCGTACACTCTCCAAATTGAAAAAATAAAGGGATGGCAGAAGGGGATTATGAAGAATCAGAATAATATAAAAAAATTCCTGGTAATGACATATTTGCTACAAATAGTCCATGAAAAATATTAGGCTAGGTTAAATGATGATGGCAACCAGTGTTGGGTGGTCTCACCTTCTCAGATAACTTTTGGTAGGTGTTCTGTTTTTTGTTTTCGGATATGAAATCAGGTTTAGCTTTAAGTCCTTAAAATTTTAGACAAAAGCAGGGAGCTCTTTATATTTTTATCTCCTTCCTTTACACCCTACTTGCTTAAACTAAGATTGTAGGTTAAAAGGAATAAATTAAATTAGAATCAGCAGTTTCAAATTACAACTACAAGATGTGTTGCTGGTATAAGCATATTTGGTTTTATTTTTGAGTACTCAGCACAAGAGCAGTGAATCCGAATCTTGATTCTTATTTCCAAAATGGGAAGTGTCCTTGGGCTCAATCCTTAAAAACAGACAAACAAGACAGTGAAATCCTGAAAAGTGAAATCTGATTATCCCATTTCATCTCAGAAAGATGTGGAGAAGAGACAATCCTTTTCCAGATTAGTCCTTCTGAGTTAGTTTTGAATGAAGCTGTCGTTTGCCCTGGTCCCAACAGTCACCTGTGTCTCACTTTTTTAAAGGGTCGTCTGTAAAAGGGTGAAGGGTTGGGAAAAATCAACTATACCAAATTCTCAGGCTTGAAGGGGATAAATAATCATAAAAGAAGGCTGCTTATATGCACAGAAAAGATGTGTCCTAAAAAAATAGTATAAACTTGTCTGATGATAAGAGTCATCTGCTTTGCTTGTTAAAACTAGATTATCCAGGCCCCATCCTGTGCATACTGAGCCAGAATCTCCAGGAGAGGGGCCCTAGAATCTGCATTTTAAGCAAGCACTCCAGGTTGTTCATATAAACAGGTAGGTTAGTTTGGAAAACATTGCCCTGAAGTGTTTACAGTAGTTATCTTAGTGGATTGATAACAGATGATTTTTTTCCTTCTCAGAAAATGTCTGTTTTCTAAGTTACCATTTGTTTATTTTTGTAATTACACCAAAAATGTTAATTTAAAAAGAAAAGTTGGAAATAAGCTTCAGGTAAATATTCACTTCCTTTCTATGCTTACCATTTAGGATGCTCGTCTGTTTTCTGTCCCTCGTGAACATACGTCACCTACTTGAGAAATCCCTCATCACATCGGTCCGCTAACGTTCAATGTTTTATCACCAACACGTGAATTTAAATTAAGTCCCGATTAAATAATTTATTCCTGCTTACCAAACCTTCTTACGCACATGATATATAAGTAATAAGAAGCACTTTGAGTAATGAGAGTAGTTTTTTTGCACAAATTAAGTACCTTTGGCTTATTTCTCATCCATCTTCGTAGGCGTAACAAAGATTGGCAGGTTCAAAAATACAGTGATGGCACCATCAGTATTTTTCCTAACAAAGCTGGAAGAATATTTGAAATTAATCTATTCATATATTTCATTAATCCCTACTGGTTTATGCTGATTTATTATCATCACAGTGTATTTAGTAATCTTACTTCTTAGACATTGCAACCCCTGCTTTTTATGCATAAAAGCTAGGTGACATAAAGCAAATGGTAGAAATTGGTGTTTAAAATCAGTATTATTACTGTATAATTCAAAAGCAAGTCCTTCCCAACAATGACTTTATTAAGCCAAATGAGATGTGTAATCTCAGGTGCTTAGGGGACAGAAAGCTGCCTTAATTATGCCAGTCTGTCCTTTGTGATTTTGATTGCTTTATTCTTTATTTCTCTGACAGCTTTATTAACATCCCAAAAGAGGTATGAATAAAATTCCAGTTTCTGGGGTGGGATAAGTGCTCTTGTCCTTCTCTACTTAAAACCCCCAGTACCATTCTCCACTGACAGTAGTAGAATCATATGCATCTTTTTGTGATGTCCATAAGTCCTCAATGATTACAGTCACTTTGGATTTGCTAGAAGTAGGTTAAAAAAAAAAAAAAAAGATCCAGGTTAAAGTCCCAGTGAATTTGCTCCCCTAGAGATAGAGGAACTTACAGCACCATCTAGTATATGGCTGAGCTTTTTTCAGAGCCAGTGAGTCTGGTTTAGTCATTTTGTGCTGCCAAATACACATCATAGACTATAAACATAGGTTTAGGTTCTTACATGTAAGGGTTCCAATAAGGCACATAGATAATTTTTAGCTAAAAATTGTGTGGCCTCAGATATTCATTTATTCAACAAATATTTATTGAGCAATGGCTATGTCAGGCAATGTGCAATATTAATTTTCTTTCATTTTTAACATGGAAGACAGCTCTACCCTAATTTTTTTAAATGTCAAGAACACTGTTACACTCTTTGACATAAACCACAGCAAGATCTTTTTTGACCCATCTCCTAGAGTAATGGAAATAAAAACAAAAATAAACGAATGGGACCTAATTAAACTTCAAAGCTTTTGCACACCAAAGGAAACCATAAACAAGACGAAAAGACAATCCTCAGAATGGGAGAAAATATTTGCAGATGAAACAATGGACAAAGGATTAATCTCCAAAATATACAAACAGTTCATGGAGCTCAATATCAAAAAAACAAACAATTCAATTAAAAAATGGGTGGAAGACCTAAAGAGACATTTCACAAAAGAAGACATATAGATGGCCAAGAGGCACATTAAAAGCTTCTCAGCATCACTAATTGTTAGAGAAATGCAAATCAAAACCACAATGAGGTGTCACCTCACACTGGTCAGAATGGCCATTATCAAAAAATCTAGAAACAATAAATGCTGGAAAGGGTGTGGTGAAAAAGGAACCCTCCTGCACTGTTGGTGAGAATGTAAATTGATACAACCACTATGGAGAACAGTATGGAGGTTCCTTAAAAAACTAAAAATAGAATTACCATATGACCCAGCAATCCCACTACTGGGCATATACCCTGAGAAAACCATAATTCAAAAAGAGACATGTACCACAATGTTCATTGCAGCACTGTTTACAATAGCCAGGACATGGAGGCAACCTAAGTGTCCATTGACAAATGAATGGGTAAAGAAGACGTGGCACATATATACAATGGAATATTACTCAACCATAAAAAGAAATGAAATTGAGTTATTTGTAGTGAGGTAGATGGACCTAGAGTATGTCATACAGAGTGAAGTAAGTCAGAAAGAGAAAATAAATACCGTATGCTAACGCATATATATGGAATCGAAAAAGAAAAATGGTACTGATGAACCTAGTGGCAGGGCAGGAATAAAGACGCAGACGTAGAGAACGGACTTGGGGACATGGTGGGGGGAGGGGAAGCTGGGACAAAGTGGGAGAGTAGCACTGACATATATACACTACCGAATGTAAAACAGTTAGCTAGTGGGAAGCAGCAGCATAGCACAGGGAGATTAGCTCTGTGCTTTGTGATGACCTAGGGGGTGGGATAGGGAGGATGGTAGGGAGGCTCAAGAGGGAGAGGATATGGGGATATATGTATGCATATGGCTGATTCACTTTGTTGTACAACAGAAACTAACACAGTATTATGAAGCAATTATACTCCAATAAAGATCTATTAAAAAAAAAAAGAAAAAAACAGTGTGACTTATCCAAGTGTAAATTCTACAGAGCAGTAAAGCTGATGATTTCATATTAAATAAATTTAAGCAACCTTTTCTTAAGTAAGCAGTCTTCTCCTGATATGTGCCTGTTTGACAAATATAGCATATATGCTAATTTACTTTAGCTACCTGACAAACCAAGAAAACTTGTTTAATCAATTTTTAAAATATTCCACTAGTTCTTTGTGAATTGCCATGCCAAAGGGAAATAACAAGAACTGTCTTATCGAAGTAACACCAAGGTGATACATTAACATGTTTAAGCAAATAAAAATGTTCTATCCTTGATTCAACTATTTAAGTATTTATAGTTAGTGGTAAAATAGAGGGCATTATAAACCAACTCCAAGATCTACCAATTATCAAGAGATACCAGGTAAATTTTGCAGGAGTTCTTTGTAAAGAACCAAATAAGAACTAAAATAGGATAAATTAGTACAACTTTTCTCTATGGCAGTACAGCAGTACATATTAAAGAAATTAAAATTATATGCACCTTCATAACTGTAAAAAATTAGAAACAACCTAAATATCCAACAATTTGAAATAAAATAATCTGTTTCTGTTTTGTATATACATTCATTTGTATTATATTTTAGATTCCACATATAAATGCTATCATATAGTATTTGTCTTTCTCTGTGTGTCTTATTTCACTAAGCCTAATAATCTCTAGGTCCATCCATGTTGTGGCAAATGGCAGTATTTCATTCTTTTTATGGCTGAGTAATATTCCATCGTGTGTGTGTGCATGCGTCTGTGTACGTATCGCATCTTCTTTAAGCCAGTCGTTGGGTTGCTTCCATGTCTTGGCTATTATGAACAGTGCTGCTATGAACATTGGGGTGCATGTATCTTTTCAGAGTTTTTGTTTTTTCCCAGTATATACCCAGGAGTGGAATTGCTGGATAATATAGCAGTTGTATTTTTAGTTTTTTGAGGAAACTCAATATTGGCTTCCCTAGTCGCTGCACCAATTTACATTCCTACCAGCAGTGTACAAGGGTTTCCTTTTCTCCACATCCTTGCCAGCATTTGTTATTTGTTGACTTTTTAATGATAGCCATTCTGACAGCTGTGAGATAATATCTCATTGTGGTTTTGATTTGCATTTCTCTAATAATTAGTGATGTTGAGCATCTTTTCACCTGCCTGTTAGCCATCTGTATGTCTTCTTTGCAAAAATGTGTGTTCATGTCTTCTGCCCATTTTTAAATCAGGTGGTTTGTTTTTTTCTTTTTTTGATATTGAGTTGTATGAGCTGTTTATATATTTTGGATATTAGCCCCTTGTTTGTCTCATTGTTTGGAAATATTTCCTCCCATTCCATAGGTTGTCTTTTCCTTTCATTGATGTGTCCTTTGCTGTACAAAAGCTTTTACGTTTGATTAGGTCCCATTTGTTTATTTTTGCTTTCATTTCTTTTGCCTTGGAAGACTGATCTAAGAAGATATTGCTGTGATTTATGTCCAAGAATGTTTTGCCTATATTCACTTATAGGAGTTTTATGGTGTCATGTCTTATATTTAGGTCTTTAAACCATTTTGAGTTTATTTTTGTGTATGGTATGAGGGGATGTTCTAATTTCATTGTTTTACATGTAGCTGTCCAGCTTTCCCAGCACCAGTTGTTGAAGACACTGTCTTCTCCATTGTATATTCTTGCCTTCTTTGTCATAGATTAATTGGCCATAAGTGCATGGGTTTATTTCTGGGCTCTCTATTCTGTTCCATTGATCTGTGTGTCTGTTTCTGAGCCAATACCTTGTTGTGTTGATTACTGTAGCTTTGTAGCATAGTCTGAAGTCTGGAAGGGTTATACCTCCAGCTTCATTCTTTTTTCTCAGGATTGCTTTGGCAATTCTGGGTCTTTTGTGGTTCCATATAAATTTCAGGATTATTTGTTCTAGTTCTGTGAAAAATGTCATGGGTATTTTGATAGGGATTACCTTAAGTCCGTAGATTGCTTTGAGTAGTATGAGCATTTTAACAATATTAATTCTTTCTTCAGAGAATGAAAAGGATATACATCCATCAGATATCAAAGAAAGTGGTCTGAGGACCAGGACAATGTAGTGGTATGAAGAGTCAAGAAGAGGGAGGACTAAATGACTCATATTTAAGATCCATTTCCTGGAGTTCTGGTAAAATGGTGTCATTGGTATCCCATTAGAGGGATTAAGATGTCACTGGGTGCACATTGTGGAAACCAAGTGATTGGGGTTGCTTATTTTTGTTCTGATGTTTGATATTAAATAAAAGAGGTGAGCCTCTAAGGCTTACAAGGTAGAGAGGATTTTTTTTTTTTTTTTTTTTTTAAAGGAATAAAGGAGGTTGAGCATATTCGAAAGCAGAGAAAGAAGGTAATGATGGCTAACATGTCTACAGAGCTTGTGTGTCAAGCCTCATGCTGAGGACTTTATACCCATGATCACATTTAATCCTTAAAAAAAAAAACAAAACTCAAGATGAAGCTATTTCCTTTACCACCTTTGAGACGAAGCCACTGATACTTGCAGAGTTTATTTGCCCAACATCACAGAGCTAGCAAATGGCAGAACCAGGATTTGAATTTTTGCTCGGAATCTTAACCATTATGCCCAGGAGTAAAAGGAAGACCAATACTACAAGAGCTAAGGGGCAATTGGTAGACTAAAATCGAGAAGATAGAGTCCTATGAAGGTGATAACGAGTCATGACCTCAACTAGAAATCCCACAGAGGAGGAACTATGTCTAACTCGCGCTATGTGGCTTGTCACGGTCATGGTTGATGCAGCTGATACAACCGAGACAGGAGTAGTTTGTGTTTGGTATGTGTGATGACAGAACTGACCTCTCATGGGGCTGGTTCCTTCCAGGTTCTCTGAACTGGCCCCCTTTTGTCATCTCATAATTCAGACTCCTAGGGGTCAGGAAGCCTCTTCCTGTTCTGGATGCCCCAGAGCTATCTGGTGCTAGCACACTCCAGAATTAAACTGTATCTGACCTTCTCTGTCATGTCCTATAATGCCCGTAAGTAAAAGTTCATGGAACACTTGGGGGTGGGGGACCCCTCAGGGAAGAGGAGCCCAGTTGCTACACTGCAGTGATTTGTATTCCTCAGTCAATCCCCACATAACAGGCAACCATCCACCCACCATCCACTCAACTTATTCATTCTTTCACCAGACATTTGTTGCCTGTTTATTTACTTTAGGCCCGTTCTAAGTGCTAAGGATATCTAGATTAAAAGACAAGCATCTCTAGGGGCGGCAATGGTAACTGAAGAGCAGCCAGGACTGAGGCGGGATTTCATATTCTTAAAGATGGGAAACATTTAAGGTGTTTGTTGGCTAAGAGCAATGAAGATAAAGGACTGAAGAGAAGAAAAGATATTGCCAAAGCAAGCTCAGGAAAGATAGGAAAAGGGAGTAATCTCCTGACACCGGAAGAGAGATGGTGTCCACCTGTGAGAGGTAGAGAGAAAGGCATGTGCAGGACTTTGCGTGAGCGGCTGCATTTGTCTGAGGAAGGAGGCGACGGCATTTGCGGAGTCTGGGAGTGAGGTGTGGAATGCGAGGAACACCTTCAAAGTTTGGAACCGCTCCCCAGTGGAGGAGGGGGGCAAGGAAGGAGGCAGCTGTGCCTCATGGCGGCCTGTGATGGGAACCATGGAATTCCAATAAAGCCAGTTAACACAGTTATGTGGTTTCTCCTACCAGCACTTCATTGTTCACACACCCATTAAGCCACAGGAGAAGCCCCTCTTTTGAATGATTCTCCTAGTCTTCTAACTAGAAGGACATTTGTTCATAAGAGCTAAAATCCTTGGGTCTGAGCCTTCACGTCCTAACTGAAATTATTCCTGACTCCTAGAGGATACAGAGGACAGTTGGATTCTGCTTATGACCTGCTAGTGAGATGATCTGGGTTGCCCCTGGTACAGCCTCAGGCTGGGTCATCTCCCTGGAAAGAGAGGAAGTCAGAGTGTCCGGTCTACACAGAACACCCCTCCCTCCACTGCACAGTGATTTCGGTTTTAGGCTAACAAGTTTTCCCTAGTTCGTGGTTACTCCTTTAGGATTCTTAGTGGCAACAGAAATGAGCTCTAATTTAAGCAGACAAAGAGTTTATCAGAAGAATGTTAGGGGGCTCACAGGTTCATTGGAAGGCTTGGACAAACAAGCCTGGAGACGAGACTGCCAGAGGCAATGCCCCAAATCCCACTACACAGCTGGTCTGGGAGAAAACGTGGTTGCTCCCCGGGGCCCAGAGCTGCTTCTGGCGCCACTGACCAGCAGTGCTCCCCAAAAGCTCCTGCCAAAACCTCTGTCACTGCTGTCTCTGGAACAGGTGTCCGCTCTCCCAGCCACCCCAGAACAGGCTGCGTGGCCTGACTTCTTTGCATCTCTAGCTTCTGACTCAGAGTCTGGAGTGGGTGGTCTGATGAATAGCGCCTAGCTCATGTGCCAGTAGCTGAACTTCATGGGAGACAAGGAACGGGAGTGTTTCTGTTTTTATCTGCTGTAAGGGACGTGGGCTCTGGTGGGAGTTAAAATGTTGAGTGGCCAAAAAGAATGACAGATGTCCATTACAGTGCCGTAGACCCATGAGTGAATGTTCCAGTCTTTCTGTATTGGGGAAGATTCTAGGTCACTGGACGCTGAGTTTCTCTATAGTTCCTCTACAGCAGACTATTTCAAATTCTTCTTTGAATCTTCAGCACTTTGAAGGATACTCTCAGGAAATGTTTGTAGAACAAATTAATACGTGTTTGTTGAGTATATTCTTTCAGCAAACACATATTGGGCATGTACTCGTGCCAAGCACTTTGTCAAGCGTTGTTTGAAGGATCAGAAAAGCGTTTACACAGTAGTAAAGAAAGAAGCCATCAGGAACAAGGACCGGGCTGCCATGCAGGAATCACAATATAAGGATTGGGGTCTAAGGTGAAGAAATACTGCTTGGGTACAAAGCAGGGTGGGTCTGAACCAGCTTCCCAGTTGACGTTGGGGATATGGTGGATGTGGGGTGGAGAGGGCTGAGAAACATAGCAGGGTGGATTGCAGAGATGGGGGATGGGAGACTGGCAGAGTGGACGGCCACCTGCTGGGAACAGAATGGGAAAGCGGCACCTCCAGCCCCCCTGGCTCTCATCTCACTGGGCTTTTCTAGGAAAGTTTGGCGTGTTCATTTATAGCACTTGCTGGTTTTTCTCTAAGTGACTATTCTATGCTCAAGTTGTAACAAATAATTAAGTGTGTTATATTTGTAAAGCTCTTAGAACAGTGTCTGGCACAGTAAGTACTATATAACCATTCATTAAATATATGAAAATAAAGCAATATTCTGTTTCTAATACTTCCACAAAATATGTTAGGGATTCCACTGGGAGTCACGTTTAGTCAAATGCTAGGTGTATTTTTTCACCTTTGACTTTTTACATACAGCACCCACTTTACATTTATTAGGTGCTTTTCATGTTCTAGGCATTGTCTGTAGCACAGCAGCCCGGCACCCCCTCTGCCCATTCACAGTTGGCAGATATTGAGTGTTGCTCCCTGGGCAGAGTGCCCTGACTGTCTGACCCACTGGATTACCTAGACATTGACCCAGTAATTCCTCTCTATCTTGTTAAATGCTGAAGTTAAAAACTGAAATTAACACAGCTTTTTCAGTTGTCTTCAGTGGGAGAATTGGTCCAATTCACCTCTTGTGATTACTAAAGATGGAAATTCTAGTTTATGTGGTTTAAATCATATAATCCTCATGAGAACCTCAGAAGGAAGCCAGTGAAGTTTTCTCCATCCTGCAGATGAGGAAAATGAGGCAAGGGAGTTTAGGTTTCCTGCCAAGGGTCAAAGAACTAATAGGTAATGGCATCAGATTTGAACCCAGGCAGGCTGGTTTCAGACCCTTTGTGGTTAACCCCTATGTCCACTCAGTTTCTTCTTTTCATAAAGCAGCATAACTCCTTCATCATCAAAAGCATTCTCTTCAAAGGTCAAATGAGTTTCTACCTTTACATGCTTCCCTTACAAGTTAGGACACAGCTTAGCAAAAGCCTAGCCAGATAGAACCTAATATCAATAACTAAGGTGTATCCTGTATCTTTTTAAATGGTCATGTAATATGGACAGATATATTATCAATTAACTAGTTTTGTAGATTTAGGTGTTTTTTATAGCTTCACAAACATTTCATTCTTGCAGAGAGAAAAATTTATTTGCGTTTTGCCAAAACTGTCTGTGTTTTTTAAATTGAATTTGGTCAAGGCATGCAAAGATGAAATATACACATCCAAAACTGAACTATTTGAATGTCTGGTATAGAAACAAAATTTTACTAATGTAGACTGTCAGATCTGAACTATACCTCTGGTAAATGACATTAGTGAATGGGACTCCAAAAACTCTATTTGTGTGCAAAACCTCTCATTAGCCAAAAAGGGTCCTTGGAATTGTGCCAAAGCCAGAGACTTTTATGCACCTCAAATGGCCATAAACTCACAGGGACAACCAAGGGTCTTCCAGAGTGCCAAGAGAATCCAGTTATTCTCCACAGCATTCCATCTGAGGAATCCAAACCCACAAGTCACCAATAGCCAGAACACCTTCATTGCTTCTGTGCTCTTTTGAGCAAATGTGTCTCTTCATCGGGTTCAAATTGGTTTGTTGTTTATTTTTTTATAAAAAAACAAACAAACAACTTTTTGTTCCCTTGGTAAAACTGAAGGCCTAACGTATTTTCCAATTTCTTTTGACAGAGGAAAAGACGAGCATATGAATCTAACCTCATCTGTGACGGCCTGCAGCTAGAAGCAACCAGATCGGTAAGTGTCAGACCCTTCCCAGCCGCTGGCTGCCCATTGCTGCTGGGAACCCCCATGTCACTCGGGATGCTGGGATGGCATTCGATACGTGTAACCCCAGCCATACCTTAGCTGTAAGCTGGGAAGGGAGTCGATCAAATTCTGCATTATAGAATGTACATTTGTTTCTCATAAAAGCCAGCAGATCTTTCTTAATAGCCAAAGAATGTAATAATAAATCCATATAAATGTATTTATTCAAGAACCTTTTTGAAGATTTTTTTCATTATACAAACAATAGTTTACCAAAAAAAAAAAAAAAATAGAAAATGTAGGAATAGTGGAATCTGTACCTTAATTATCCATAAATAATCTTACAGTTCTTCTAAACATTTTTTTGCTCAGATATATACATTTTTTTCCCTTCCAGAAAGGAAAATTATTATTTCACAATTTTTAAATTTGCTTTTTTCCCTTTATTATATAGTAAATGCATTTCTATATCAATAAATATAATTCTTTTAAATTCTTTTTAATGGCCATGTAACATGACATTGAACAGATATATAATAAGTTAAACAGTCTTCTTCTAGGTTTAAGAAATTTAAAAAATTGTTATTACAATAACACTGCAGTGACTAGTTTAGTGTTTTTATGTTTAGTTACTAATTTGGACTAAAAATTAATACATTTGCTTTTTTTCATCTAAAACATTGGTAATTTTATGAAAGAACTATACAACATAAAAAAAAAAATCTGTGTTTTAAAACTGTGAAAATAGTTGGTTTGGTTTTCTGGTTTGTGTTTTCATTCTTCCAATATAGCTTTTGGATGACAAGCTTGTATTTGTAAAAGTGCATGCCCCATGGGAAGTGCTATGTACATATGCTGAGATAATGCACATCAAATTGCCTCTGAAACCCAATGATCTGAAAACCCGGTCCTCAGCCTTCGATAATTTCAACTGGTTTACCAAAGTCCTCCAAGTAGATGAAAGTATCATCAAGCCAGAGCAAGAGTTTTTCACTGCCCCGTTTGAGAAGAACCGCATGAATGACTTTTACATTCAAGATAGAGACACATTCTTCAATCCAGCCACCAGAAGCCGCATTGTAAGTCTAAACCCAATTTAGCTGCTGTCTTTGGGTGATTTAGAACCTGCTGTTGGATGATTAGTGGTTTAGTTTGGCTGGTTTGGTTTGGTTTTTAAAAGCTGCCCCCCAAAAAAAAGAAAGAAAAGAAAAGAAATATGCCTACAGATTCCTGTTAGGATAGTAAACAATGATTGGTTAGTTACACTGTATAAAACACACACTCTATTTTGGAATCTTTTTAGGTTTACTTCATTCTTTCTCGGATCAAGTATCAAGTAAGGGACAACGTTAAAAAGTTTGGGATTAACAAACTCGTAAGCTCTGGGATCTACAAGGCAGCTTTCCCTCTCCATGATGTAAGTCAAACAGCAAAAATGAAATAAAATATCTAATGTGTACTCCAGTGTTAGTAGGGAAGGGCTAACTTCTTGACCTTGTTTCTTCCTTGGTAAAATGAAGACAGTGTATTGCAAGACTACAAGCTCATTTAGGGCGGGAACCATGTTGTATTGTTTAATGCTGAATCCCAGGCACAGGGAAGCCCCTCAGTTTAAATGAGTGAATGAATGAGTCAATCAATGAATGAATGAACAAAGGAATGAACAGTAGCTTACCCATAGTTAATGTGTGGAGTGTGTAGATTAGCAGTTAAAAGCATAGACTCAGGCTGAACTACCTGCTGTGCCACGTTCTAGCTGGATGATCTTGTGAAAGTCATTTAGCCTCTCTGTTCGTCAATTTCCTCAACAATAAAATGGGGGTAATAATGGTACCTACCTCATAGAGTTGTTATGAGTAGCGGTCCCCAACCTTTTTGGCACCAGGGACCGGTTTCATGGAAGACAATATTTACACGGATTGGGGGGGCGGGGATGGTTTAGGGATGATTCAAGCACGTTACATTTACTGTGCACTTTATTTCTATTATTATTACATTGTAATACATAATAAAATAATTATACAACTCATCATAATGCAGAATCAGTGGGAGCCCTGAGCTTGTTTTCACTTGCCACTCACTGATAGGGTTTTGATTGATATGAGTCTGCAAGCAATTGATTTATTATGGTCTCTGTGCAGTCAAACCTCTCTGCTAATGATAATCTGTATTTGCAGCCGCTCCCCAGTGCTAGCGTCACTGCCTCAGCTCCACCTCCGATCATCAGGCATTAGATTCTCATAAGGAGCACGCATCCTAGATCCCTCGCATGCGCAGTTCACGGTAGGGTTTGCACACCTGTGAGAATCTAATGCCGCCGCTGATCTGACAGGAGGCGGTAATGCGAGCGATGGCGACCAGCTGTAAATACAGGTGAAGCTTCCCTCGCTCGCTGGCCGCTCACCTCCTGCTGTGTGGCCAGGTTCCTAACAGGCCATAGACTGATACCAGTCCGTGGCTCAGGGGTTGGATACCCCTGGTTATGAGGATCAATTAATCCACGTCAATGTTAGAACACTTCCTGGCATATAATAAGTACTATATATCTGTTAGCTATTTTCATAATTACTGACAGATATTATTATCAACCAGAAAAGTATTGGTTCTTTGTAAGAAAAATACACGTTAGACCATTTCATTTATCATTTTCTGTAATACAGGCTTTTTCCCCTCTGAAATACCATTTTCAAACTGTGCCCTGGAATATCACAGGGCTTTTAAACAGGCGTCTTGTCAGGGTTCTTGTCACGATGGCGATACAGCAGAGCGTTGACCTTTTTTAAGGACTATGTACTGAGATGACAGCAACTCCTCAAATTCAGGAGCACTTCTCTAGCTGGTAACATCACTCATGACATGAAATTTTTAAAATGTGGCTGCTTTAGACCCTTAATGATTCCATAAATGCAAGGATATTATATCTAAGCTTTTAAAATAAATTCTGTCATTGAAATAAAATACTATATTATATTGCACTGTTACTCTGTTATATTCGCTGTCAATTTATCTGAATCTCTAAGACCAAAGAAAGCAAAGACTGAGACTGATAATTGCTACTGTGTAATACATGTATTTGTAGATAAAGACAATATTGAAATGTACTGTATAAGATAATAAAACTAGGACAATAAATAGCTTCTTCATACACATGCAGAAATAGAGAACAGCGAGCTGGGTGGAGAAGCAGAAGCTGAGCATCCTGGCTAAGAGACCCAACACAGCAGTCCAGCCCTACAGGCCACGTGCTTTATATTTGTGCCCTGGCAAAATCAGCAATGAGAGCATGACATGAACTTTGGGGACACTTGCAAATAGCCATCATGATTATTAATATGGGATGCCAAGGTCCTATAATATTCAGTTGACATCTACCCCAGTTCTTTTCCCCTGAAGCCTCTTATAACTGCACTAGTCCTGTGTCCAGGCTAAGGAATGATCTTGTGTGGTATTTGGAAAGGAAGTAAGAGGAGGTCAGGACCCATGTTAAGGCTTTAACACTAATACTTTTCTGGTTGATAATAACATCTGTCAGTAATTATGAAAATAGCTGACAGATGCATAGTACTTATTATATGCCAGGGAGTATTGTAACATTGACATGGATTAATGGATCCTCTTAACAGCTCTATGAGGTAGCTGCTATTATGATCCCCATTTTATTGATGAGGAAATTGATGGACGGAGAGGCTAACTGACTCTCAGGAGGTCATCCAATGAGAAAGTGGCGGAGCAGGTGTTTCTGGTTCTAGTACAGGTGGAAGGAAAGTGAGTCAGGTTGAATTTAAGCAGAAGCAAGAAGTTTGGTTTCTTGAACAAGCTAAATGTATAACATCATGTCAGGCTTTTTTGTTGTTTATATTCTATGTGTGGTCACAGAATAACTACTGAATTGCGGGGCAAAAAGCCTGGGTTTTAGAATTGACCCTGCCACTAACCAGCCAAGGCCCTGGTTTCCCCAGGTGTCCAAGGAGGGGCTGGACCCTCAGGTGTTCCTCCACTGTAGCAGTTCGGGCCCTTAAGCAGCCCAGTTTTTTCACTGTTTAGGACTGGCCCATTTACAGGACATTAAGCATCTTCAGGGCTCTCACCAAGTACCGGTGGTGGTCCCCAGGATTCTAACAACCAAGCATTCCTTTCCACCCACATTCGCAAATGGTCCTCCAGGGGTTAGTATTACCCCTGGTTGAGAATTACGAAAAATTACATGGTATTTTCATCCCTTCCAGCAAATAAGGACCCCTTATTTACAAATGACTGTGAAGTGTTAGTACCACGTTTAATCAACAGAACACATGGTGATTGTGATGTTCATTTGTTTGCTTCTGCTTCCCAGTGCAACTTCAGCAGTCCATCAGAGGACCTCAGCTGCCCCAATGAACGCTACCTTCTGTACAGGGAATGGGCTCATCCTCGAAGCATATACAAAAAGCAGCCCTTGGATCTTATCAGGTGAGTTGTAGCGAGCACTCCAATGAGAAGGGCTCAGGGTTCCCCTCTTGGCTTCTAAATATGACCGTCCTCCAAGAGTACTGCTAACCAGTGGAATTCACCTGCAGCCCTGAGCTTCATTGCCCAGAGTTTTTATTGAGGCTTCATTACCTAGGCATGATTGATCAAGTCATTGCCCACATGGCTCAATCTCCAGCCCCTTCTTCTCCTGTTGGTCCTGCAATATCACATGGCTCCAATCACATGGTTGGTCTTTCTGGCATGGCCAGTCTCCATCCTGAGTCATCTCATTAGCACAAACCATCTAGGGTCCACCATGAATAACAAAGTCATTCCTATCTTGGGAAATTCCAAGGCATTTGAGGTTACCTCCAAGGAACTGGGACCAAATACCCACCAAATTCTTCATTAAACAGGAGTAAATATTAGATTTAGCTTAAATTGTATGATAAGAGATACCAATTTTCACTGCTTTCCTGTATCTGCTGTTAGGTACCATTTCCGTCAGCATATGAATATAATGTCTAGTTCAGCATTTGTGTTCTGAAAGCACCAATGTCGGCTACTTCCCAGAAGCTTATGTTGTTTGGGCAAGGCTACTGGAGAGAGATAGATCAAGAACAACTAAACAAATAAAAATAAGCAAATAAGTGAACAAAATTTCTGATTGAAATGAAGAAAATAGCACAGTGATGAGATGGGGAGGGGTGGAATGAAGTGAGTCTAGAAAGTTATCTTTGAGTGGGTGGCATGTGAGCTGAGATTTGTCTAGCGAAAAGGAGCCAGTACTTTGAGGATCTGGAAAAAGTCATTCTAGTAAGAGAGGCAGCTGGTACAGTGGCCCCGAGGCACAAAAACACTTGGCAAGTTTGAGGAAATTGTGAAAACCAGTGCTATGGAGAAAGAGAAAGATGAGACACAAGGTTAGAAGGGTATCCGGAGCATGGAAAGGAGTGTAGACAAGTGCAGTGAGAAGCTGTTGTAATATTTTAAGCATTCGAGTAATTTTATCTCGCTTACATTTTGCAAAGATAGTGTAGAGAATGGGTTACAGGGGGCACAGGAAGCAGGACGAGCCGGTCGGAGGCTAGTAGCATGAGCCAGATGAGAGATCATGGGAGCAGATGTAGAAGCGTTTGGGGATTCGGGTTGACAGGGCATGGTTATGGGTTGGATGTGGAGGGTGAGGAGAAGAGGAGGGTCAAGGCAGCCCCCGGTGGCCCTGGAGCCAGGTGCCTGTTCTTTCTATGAAATCTCAGTGCCCGTCCACCTGAACTTGGGGAAAGCCTCTTAACCTTAAAAGTGAGAGTTTTAAAACACTGAAGAATTTTCGTTTTGTTTTACATTTTATTAAGGGAAATTTCAAACATATACAAAAGCAGAGAGAATAGTACAGCAAGTCTGCCTACTATGTCTGTCACCCTGCTCCAAACATTATAAACTCCTAGTCACTGTTATTTCTTGTTTATCTCTATCTCCTACTGGGTCATTTTGAAGAAAAGTCCAAAAGTGGAACATTTCATTAGTAAAATGACAAGGTCTCTTAAATACAACCAGCATACTCCTTTTGTTTAAAGTCATGAAATAATCAGTATTCACGTTTTCCTGATTATCACAAAAATATGTTTTTTTAACAGTTTTTTGGTTGTAATCAGGATCCAAACAAGGTCCAGATGTTGCAACTAATATATCTCTCAAGTGGCTTCTAATCTATAATTTTCCCGTTTCCTTCTTGTTTTCCTTGCAGTTGTTGAGGGGCTTCTCTATTTTCTGTTTGGCTGATTTCATTCTCCCCTGTGGTGTTAGACTTGTTTCGCTGTCCTATGTATTTGCTTTAGTTAAGTCATTTGATCCTCATCTAAAAGCTTGATCTGATTGAGGTTCGACTTTGTGCAAGAATACTTGTGTGAGTTTTGTACTTCTGTCAAAAGGTACATAGTGTCCAGCTATCTCTCTCATGACGATAGCAGCCATTAATGAATGTTGCGTATTTCATTTGGTCGTACTCTGATTTCTTCCTTCATTTATTAGCTGGATCAGAATTATGAAGAGGCACTTTCTCTCATTAACTCGAGTTATCCTGTAGAATAAAATTTTGAAAGAGGATGTTTGTACACATGTCAGTATTTGAAGTTGATATTTATATGAGGGTTCCCTTCCATTATTTTCGTTTTATGTTAAACCTATAGCATGTGATGGCAGGGTGATAGGTTTGATGGCTTTTTAATCATTCCTTATGGGTTTTTGTTTGGGAGCAGGGGTTCTGTAAAGAAAACAATTTCCCCATGATTTTAAGTATCTTTTGCTAAAATACATTTAACTATTCCCTGTCCCTGGTCCACATATTCCCTTTGTTGCTTCCAATTAGTAACCCCTTGAGCGCTCAGGCTGTTAAACCTTCATTGCTGGTTCCCAGGGGTTAGCAGAGGGAAAATGAACTCTTTCCCAAACAGCAAACCAAACAAACCAGAAAGAACAACCTGGAGGAAACAGACTTTGCCCTGGAAAAAAAAAGCAAAGTTTCCCTCAACACTCTCTCTGAGTGCTAAGATGTGGTATCCACAGTACAAGGACAGGATTCTATTTTTTAAAAAAGAAAGAAAGAAAGGATTATTCTGAGAATAAAATGCAGCTCTTAGGAATTAAAAATGAACAGAACAGAAAAAAACCCCAACAGCAGTGTTAAAAAATGAAGTTGAAGTAATTGTGCAGAACACAGAGCAAAAATATAAAGGAATAGCGGGAAAATGGGGGAAAAGATAAAAATTTAAAAATCAGTCCAGGATGTGCAATGAACAAATAATAGGAATGCTAAAAATAAGGACAGAGAAAATGTAAGGCGGACATCAGATAAATATTTCATGACAAGTACCTGTAGAACTGTATTGAAGAACTGAGCGCCCTGAGTCTCTGGATGGACAGACAGTACTCAGAGCCCAGCCCGGAGAATGAACATGGAGCCATCAAGCCACTGCAACGTGACCTCTCAAATACTGCAGACAGACAGAAGATCCTACGAGCCTCCAGAAAGAAAAACAGGTTTCATGTGAAGGAGCAAGACTCATAATAGCGTTGAATTTCTCAACAACAAGACGGCAACATACAAGAAAAGAGAGCAATAATTTCATATTTCTGAGGAAGATGCTTTTTTTAACTCACGGTCCAAATGCAGTATGGCCAAACTGTTCATTAGGTGTGAGGAATTTTCACAATTTAAATGTGCAAAGTAATGGAGGAGGTACTCCACCAAGAAAGAGAAAGACGTGGATTTGGTAAACGGGGATTCCCAACCCGAGAGAGGGACAGGGCGATCCCAGGTGATAGCTCTGTGGCAGGACTAGGAAGTCATTAATCCAGGTGGCAGGAGCTCTGAAGAGATTGAGTCAAGGACGTGAAATTGATAGGCTACCTCATGTGTTAGAAAGTAGTGAGAAAGTTACACATTAAAGGAAAGTCTGGGGTTGAATCGTTGATAAGTACACAGAAAACTAAGCAATGAACCACCAAGACAATTATTAATTCCAGAGAAAACAAAATATTGGGCAGGAGAGAAAATAAGCATAGCAGATGACTTGATGCAGCTGTGAACAGTCTTTACAGAGTCTTAATATTTATAAAGCAAGGATATTGCTCTAATCAAAATTATATTGTAACTATGTCGAGAGGATGGAGGAGTGGAGGTGTGGGTGTGTAGATGAGACGGGGATTGAAAGAGAGCTTAATCCTCATCTTCCAAAGCAGAGCATCAGTAGGTGATACATAAAACTGAAAAGTCAATAAACTGCACTACAGGTGTATTATTTAGAGAGACGGAGGTAAATATTCCAGGAATCAGCTGTAAGAGCCGAAAGTGCTCGCTTCTGGCCAGGACATGGGAGAAGTTGGGGACTGCTGCTTTTTATAATCAGTGTTCTAGCAATAGAAGTGTTTGACTCTTTAATCAATGTATAGGTATAACTTTGATTAAAAAAATAAAAGCTGAAGTTTTAGAAATTGGTGTTAAGAATTGGGATGTTTGGGTCAGAGAGAGAGAATAATCAGAGAATATCACATTTGAAGGGCTCCTCATTTTCCCCAGCCTTTCAGCAAGAACCAGGAGGCAGGCTTTCTGTTTAAGATTTTAAAAATTCTTTCTGACCTTCTTGCCTGCAGTGTGACGGGGGTACCTTCGGAAGTAATGAACCCCCTGTCACTGTAAATATCCAAGCAAAGACTGCCTGACCAGCTCTCCAAATGTAACAGGATATTTTTACTATTGGGCAGTTGGAGCAGGCGACTTCTAACATTCTTTCCAGTTTTAAATGTGGTATTTCCAGGGCACATGATTGATAAGAACATATTCAGAAAGCCTACCAGCAAAGAGCCCAAGACGTCTCAAAGCCACTGCCAGGGTTTTCTCTCCCAAACACCATCCTGAGCCTGCCATTTACCTGTCATCCATGAGCCAGACCACAAAGCCCCAGTCTCATGAGAACAGACACACTGTGTTCCTCCTGGCTCCTGATTCCACATCGGTCTCAGCCCTTCCTTCTCCCCATGGATGTGACCCACACCGAGGCCTATGACCAGGGAGCTCTTCTCACAGCTGCCCTGTGAGTGCTGGTCCAGCCCAGGGATGTTCCTGTGTGAAGTCTTCTAGGACTCCAGGCTGTTTCTCAGGGCTGAGTCCCCGCTAGGCTAAGCCTACTAGAGCTCAGCCCGGCTCCAAACTGAGCCAGAAGCCTCATAGAGGCCTCAGAGCTAAGTAAACCTACAGGTTTTACCAACCACTACTGAGCCAGAAGTGAAAAGTGAGTTGAGGAAAAGTATCAGCAAGAGTCACCTAAACAAGTGTCTCATTGCTTTCTCCTCACCCCTAAACCCTTTGTCTCTGCCTGTGTGTATTTGTCTCCCTTTCAGGAGCGATCTGGCCCTGCTTCATGCCCTGCCTCCTTTCTTATCTTGCCCACCTGGCCTCTTCCATTTACCCCAGATTAATTTAAAAACATTGAAGAGTTTTTAAAACGTAGGAAAAATAGAAGTGCTACATACAAAGAGTACAGGACAATAGATTCCTCAGTCATATCCGTCCTGCCCTCTCCCATTCTCACGAGTTTTATAAATATTTTGGTCAGAGAGCCATTCCACTCCTAGTTATTATTATTATCAGCATTTTCTTATTATTTGTGATTTACATTACATTTGCTCCAAGGAAGTTCCCGAGATAAAGCAAAAACAGGTAACTGAGCAAATTGTTCGTGTTCGTTTCATGCATGTTAAGAACAATCTGGGGGTATTTATCAAATCTGCCAGTCTTTACAAAGAGTGATGATAATATTCTCTATCTGCTCCATATTCAGCATTTTCCCCTCCTTTGCTGTATTCTAATTTACTTCTCTTCAGCAGGTTACCCCGTGATCAGTACTTCCATGATACGTAAAATACCTCTTGTTTCACAGTAGAATTTGGGGCCTGCTATGAAAATGGATATGTTTTTAAGTGGGAATTGAGTCAGAGGTTTAATTTTAAAGCCCCCTTTATTTAGAATCAGAAATTAATATTAGGATAAAGCTGCAGAGTGATCATATGTCTCTTCTGAAAATAACTTCTGTCTTTCTTCAGGAAATACTATGGAGAGAAGATTGGGATCTATTTTGCCTGGCTGGGCTATTACACTCAGATGCTTCTCCTGGCAGCAGTTGTGGGAGTGGCTTGCTTTCTCTACGGATATTTTAATCAGAATAACTGTACATGGAGGTAACCTCTCTCTATTCCTTGTTACCGTGCTGAAAAGTTGATTAGACATAAAATTATTTTCAGGGACTTAGACTGTTTTAGTAAAAGAAGACTCATCGCAGAACACTTACTGCTTTAGATGATATAACCCTTTTGTCCTGAGCATAATAAGTAAGTGAAATGGAAGAAAATTTTTCTTAGATAACGCAGCCCAGCCTCTGACAGGAATATTACCGTTAGGAAACACGCCAGTATTTTAAGACAATACTTTGTTTGAAAAAGAAATGAGGTCTGGAGGGAGGATCGACTTTGAACTTCTGGCCCCCAGAGGAATGCTTCACTCAGCCCCACAGATGTGGGCCAGGAGCAGCTCTGATTGCTTCAGGGTTTCAATGGCAAAACTGGTAAAATTGGTGTTTTTATGTCTTTAGAAATGACTTCTTTTTTTTTTTTTTTTTTTTTTTTCTTCACACACACTGTATTTTATTTTTACAAGAGATAAATAGACTGACACCAAGCATTGTACATGGATGACCACAACAAAAGCAACAATGATTGCAATTACCAAACATGAAACACACTCATACTATGTCATAATATTGACATTCAGTCCAGTAATCCTCCACTGCAACAGCTCCTTTACTTTGCAGTGAAAATTGATTTGTATATTCTTTGCCTCTGAGTTCTTGTGGGATTTTTTCTTTTTTTAAATTCAACCAGAAAGTCACAAAAATTATACTCATCCTCATCAGTTCACTCAGTCCCATGTAATTAATTTTTTTTTTTTCATCTTGATCTTTTGTTAGCACTTTTATGAGCTCATCAGTTTTTCATTAGAGTTCTGAAAATGCTTATTCATTCAGTTCAGCAGTACAGTCAGGTACCAGAAACCTGTACTTGTCAGAGTCTTTTCCATGAATTTCCTGAAGATGAAACCCTTTTATAGGAACATATTTACAAAAGCATCAGAGTACACCCAGAACTGTCTGTAAATGACAAAAGACTTAAAAATGACCACGGTTAAAGATTTGATGAAAGTTCATAATAATGCAGTTGACAAGAAAATTAGTTATTTCTGAGATATACATTTTAAAGTAATAACTAGGATTATGACTTATAACATTATACCAGAACATATAAGATTTTTAGAAATTTCATGTAATGTCTGAAACATTTATATTAACATATTTCCATACAAATAACCCAATGAAAGTTTAGTATTAGTTGTTTTGTTTGTTTGTTTATACTGCAGGTTCTTATTAGTCATCCATTTTATACACATCTGTGTATACATGTCAATCCCAATCGCCCAATTCAGCACACCACTATCCCCACCCCACCGCAGTTTTCCCCTCTTGGTGTCCATATGTCTGTTCTCTACATCTGTGTCTCAACTTCTGCCCTGCAAACTGGCTCATCTGTACCATTTTTCTAGGTTCCACATACATGCGTTAATATACAATATTTGTTTTTCTCTTTCTGACTTACTTCACTCTGTATGACAGTCTCTAGATTCATCCACGTCTCAACAAATGACTCAATTTCGTTCCTTTTTATGGCTGAGTAATATTCCATTGTATATATGTACCACAACTTCTTTATCCATTCGTCTGTTGATGGGCATTTAGGTTGCTTCCATGACCTGGCTATTGTAAATAGTGCTGCAATGAACATTCGGGTGCATGTGTCTTTTTGAATTACGGTTTTCTCTGGGTATATGCCCAGTAGTGGGGTTGCTGGGTCATATGGTAATTCTATTTTTAGTTTTTTAAGGAACCTCCATATTGTTCTCCATAGTGGCTGTATCAATTTACATTCCCACCAACAGTGCAAGAGGGTTCCCTTTTCTCCACACCCTCTCCAGCATTTGTTGTTTGTAGATTTTCTGATGATGCCCATTCTAATTGGTGTGAGGTGATACCTCATTGTAGTTTTGATTTGCATTTCTCTAATAATTAGTGATGTTGAGCATCTTTTCATGTGCTTCTTGGCCATCTGTATGTCTTCTTTGGAGAAATGTCTATTTAGGTCTTCTGCCCATTTTTGGATTGGGGTGTTTGTTTCTTTAATATTGAGCTGAATGAGCTGTTTATATATTTTGGAGATTAATCCTTTGTCCGTTGATTCGTTTGCAAATATTTTCTCCCATTCTGAGGGTTGTCTTTTCGTCTTGTTTATGGTTTCCTTTGCTGTGCAAAAGCTTTGAAGTTTCATTAGGTCCCATTTGTTTATTTTTGTTTTTATTTCCATTACTCTAGGAGGTGGATCAAAAAAGATCTTGCTGTGATTTATGTCAGAGAGTGTTCTTCCTATGTTTTCCTCTAAGAGTTTTATAGTGTCCAGTCTTACATTTAGGTCTGTAATCCATTTTGAGTTTATTTTTGTGTATGGTGTTAGGGAGTGTTCTAATTTCATTCTTTTACATGTAGCTGTCCAGTTTTCCCAGCACCACTTATTGAAGAGACTGTCTTTTCTCCATCGTATATCTTTGCCTCCTTTGTCATAGATTAGTTGACCATAGGTGCGTGGGTTTATCTCTGGGCTTTCTATCTTGTTCCATTGATCTATGTTTCTGTTTTTGTGCCAGTACCATATTGTCTTGATTACTGTAGCTTTGTAGTATAGTCTGAAGTCAGGGAGTCTGATTCCTCCATCTCCGTTTTTTTCCCTCAAGACTGCTTTGGCTATTCGGGGTCTTTTGTGTCTCCATACAAATTTTAAGATGATTTTTTCTAGCTCCGTAAAAAATGCCATTGGTAATTTGATAGGGATTGCATTGAATCTGTAGATTGCTTTGGGTAGTATAGTCATTTTCACAATGTTGATTCTTCCAATCCAAGAACATGGTATATCTCTCCATCTGTTGGTATCATCTTTAATTTCTTTCATCAGTGTCTTATAGTTTTCTGCATACAGGTCTTTTGTCTCCCTAGGTAGGTTTATTCCTAGGTATTTTATTCTTTTTGTTGCAATGGTAAATGGGAGTGTTTCCATAATTTCTCTTTCAGATTTTTCATCATTAGTGTATAGGAATGCAAGAGATTTCTGTGCATTAATGTTGTATCCTGCAACTTTACCATATTCATTAATTAGCTCTAGCAGTTTTCTGGTGGCAGTTTTAGGATTCTCTATGTATAGTATCATGTCATCTGCAAACAGTGACAGTTTTACTTCTTCTTTTCCAATTTGTATTCCTTTTATTTCTTTTTCTTCTCTGATTGCCATGGCTAGGACTTCCAGAACTATGTTGAATAATAGTGGTGAGAGTGGACATCCTTGTCTCGTTCCTGATCTTAGAGGAAATGCTTTCAGTTTTTCACCGTTGAGAATGATGTTTGCTGTGGGTTTGTCATATATGGCCTTTATTATGTTGAGGTAGGTTCCCTCTATGCCTACTTTCTGGAGAGTTTTTATCATAAATGGGTGTTGAATTTTGTCAAAAGCTTTTTCTGCATCTATTGAGATGATCATATGGTTTTTATTCTTCAATTTGTTAATATGGTGTATCACATTGATTGATTTGCGTATATTGAAGAATCCTTGCATCCCTGGGATAAATCCCACTTGATCGTGGTGTATGATCCTTTTAATGTGTTGTTGGATTCTGTTTGCTAGTATTTTGTTGAGGATTTTTGCATCTATATTCATCAGTGATATTGGTCTGTAATTTTCTTTTTTTGTAGTGTCTTTGTCTGGTTTTGGTATCAGGGTGATGGTGGCCTCATAGAATGAGTTTGGGAGTGTTCCTTCCTCTGCAATTTTTTGGAAGAGTTTGAGAAGGATAGGTGTTAGCTCTTCTCTAAATGTTTGATAGAATTCACCTGTGAAGCCATCTGGTCCTGGACTTTTGTTTGTTGGAAGATTTTTAATCACAGTTTCAATTTCATTACTTGTGATTGGTCTGTTCATATTTTCTGCTTCTTCCTGGTTCAGTCTTGGAAGGTTATACCTTTCTAAGAATTTGTCCATTTCTTCCAGGTTGTCCATTTTATTGGCATAAAGTTGCTTATAGTAGTCTCTTAGGATGCTTTGTATTTCTGCGGTGTCTGTTGTAACTTCTCCTTTTTCATTTCTGATTTTATTGATTTGAGTCCTCTCCCTCTTTTTCTTGATGAGTCTGGCTAATGGCTTATCAATTTTGTTTATCTTCTCAAAGAACCAGCTTTTAGTTTTATTGATCTTTGCTATTGTTTTCTTTGTTTCTATTTCATTTATTTCTGCTCTGATCTTTATGATTTCTTTCCTTCTGCTAACTTTGGGTTTTGTTTGTTCTTCTTTCTCTAGTTTCTTTAGGTGTAAGGTTAGATTGTTTACTTGAGATTTTTCTTGTTTCTTGAGGTAGGCTTGTATAGCTATAAACTTCCCTCTTAGAACTGCTTTTGCAGCATCCCATAGGTTTTGGGTTGTCGTGTTTTCATTGTCATTTGTCTCTAGGTATTTTTTGATTTCCTCTTTGATTTCTTCAGTGACCTCTTGGTTATTTAGTAACGTATTGTTTAGCCTCCATGTGTTTGTGTTTTTTATGCTTTTTCCCCTGTAATTCATTTCTAATCTCATAGCGTTGTGGTCAGAAAAGATGCTTGATATGATTTCAATTTTCTTAAATTTACTGAGGCTTGATTTGTGACCCAAGATGTGATCTATCCTGGAGAATGTTCCGTGCGCACTTGAGAAGAACGTGTAATCTGCTGTTTTTGGATGGAATGTCCTATAAATATCAATTAAATCTATCTGGTCTATTGTGTCATTTAAAGCTTCTGTTTCCTTATTTATTTTCATTTTGGATGATCTGTCCATTGGTGTAAGTGAGGTGTTAAAGTCCCCCACTATTATTGTGTTACTATCAATTTCCTCTTTTATAGCTGTTAGCAATTGCCTTATGTAATGAGGTGCTCCTATGTTGGGTGCATATATATTTATAATTGTTATATCTTCTTCTTGGATTGATCCCTTGATCATTATGTAGTGTCCTTCCTTGTCTCTTGTAACATTCTTTATTTTAAAGTCTATTTTATCTGATATGAGTATAGCTACTCCAGCTTTCTTTTGATTTCCATTTGCATGGAATATCTTTCTCCATCCCCTCACTTTCAGTCTGTATGTGTCCCTAGGTCTAAAGTGGGTCTCTTGTAGACAGCATATATATGGGTCTTGTTTTTGTATCCATTCAGCAAGCCTGTGTCTTTTGGCTGGAGCATTTAATCCATTCACGTTTAAGGTAATTATCGATATGTATGTTCCTATGACCATTTTCTTAATTGTTTTGGGTTTGTTTTTGTAGGTCCTTTTCTTCTCTTGTGTTTCCCACTTAGAGAAGTTCCTTTAACATTTGTTGTAGAGCTGGTTTGGTGGTGCTGAATTCTCTTAGCTTTTGCTTGTCTGTAAAGCTTTTGATTTCTCCATCAAATCTAAATGAGATCCTTGCCGGGTAGAGTAATCTTGGTTGTAGGTTCTTCCCTTTCATCACTTGAAGTATATCATGCCACTCCCTTCTGGCTTGTAGAGTTTCTGCTGACAAATCAGCTGTTAACCTTATGGGAGTTCCCTTGTATGTTATTTGTCGTTTTTCCCTTGCTGCTTTCAATAATTTTTCTTTGTCTTTAATTTTTGCCACTTTGATTACTATGTGTCTCGGCGTGCTTCTCCTTGGGTTTATCCTGTATGGGACTCTCTGCACTTCCTGGACTTGGGTGGCTATTTCCTTTCCCATGTTAGGGAAGTTTTCGACTGTAATCTCTTCAAGTATTTTCTCTGGTCCTTTCTCTCTCTCTTCTCCTTCTAGGACCCCTATAATGCGAATGTTGTTGCGTTTAATGTTGTCCCAGAGGTCTCTTAGGCTGTCTTCATTTCTTTTCATTCTTTTTTCTTTAGTCTGTTCTGCAGCAGTGAATTCCACCATTCTGTCTTCCAGGTCACTTATCCGTTCTTCTGCCTCAGTTATTCTGCTATTGATTCCTTCTAGTGTAGTTTTCATTTCAGTTATTGTATTGGTCATCTCTGTTTGTTTGTTCTTTAATTCTTCTAGGTCTTTGTTAATCATTTCTTGCATCTTCTCAATCTTTGCCTCCATTCTTATTCCAAGGTCCTGGATCATCTTCACTATCATTATTCTGAATTCTTTTTCTGGAAGGTTGCCTATCTCCACTTCATTTAGTTGTTTTTCTGGGGTTTTTTCTTGTTCCTTCATCTGGTATATAGCCCTCTGCCTTTTCATCTTGTCTATCTTTCTGTAAATGTGGTTTCTGTTCCACAGGCTGCAGGACTGTAGTTTTTCTTGCTTCTGCTGTCTGCCCTCTGGTGGTTGAGGCTATCCAAGAGGCTTGATGGGAGGCTCTGGAGGTGGGTAGAGCTGACTGTTGCTGTGGCGGTCAGAGCTCTGTAAAACTTTAATCCACTTGACTGTTGATGGGTGGGGCTGGGTTCCCTCCCTGTTGGTTGTTTTGCCTGAGGCAACCCAACACTGGAGCCTACCCGGGCTCTTTGGTGGGGCTAATGGCAGACTCTGGGAGGGCTCACGCCAAGGAGTACTTCCCAGAACCTCCGCTGCCAGTGTCCTTGTCCCCACGGTGAAACAGAGCCAGCCCCCGCCTCTGCAGGAGACCCCCCAACACCAGCAGTTATGTCTGGTTCAGTCTCCCCCAGGGTCACTGCTCCTTCCCCTGGGTCCCGATGCACACACTATTTTGTGTACGCCCTCCAAGAGTGGCGTCTCTGTTTCCCCCAGTCCTGTCGAAGTCCTGCAATCAATTCCCACTAGGCTTCAAAGTCTGATTCTCTATGAATTCCTCCTCCCGTTGCCGGACCCCCAGGTTGGGAAGCCTGACGTGGGCCTCAGAACTTTCACTCCAGTGGGTGGACTTCTGTGGTATAAGTGCTCGCCAGTCTGTGAGTCACCCACCCAGCAGTTATGGGATTTGATTTTACTCTGATTGCGCCCCTCCTACCGTCTCACTGTGGCTTCTCCTCTGTCCTTGGACGTGGGGTATCCTCCTTGGTGAAGTCCAGTGTCTTCCTGTCGATGATTGTCCAGCAGCCAGTTGTGATTCTGGTGCTCTCGCAAGAGGGAGTGAGAGCACGTCCTTCTACTCTGCCATCTTGGTTAATCCTCCTGTCTTCTTTAGCAATATCTTTTTCAAGTGGACCAATATCCTCAGGAACATACTTAGGGAAGCCCTGACTTTGTCAGCATGGGATATTTTAACGCTTCCACAGTTTTAGAGCTTTTGAAGCATATTGCCAAATTGCCCTCCAAAAGAATTTTTGTTGTTTTACAGTCCAGCTGAGGGCAGTCCAATTTTCAGGGCAAGGAAGTAGAAATGACTTCTTAACATATATTAAGGAATACATGTTTAAAAACTCAAGTAAATGATACTTTCTTTTGTTTGTTTTACTTTAAAAAAAAAAAAAAAAGCCCTAACAGTGTTGGGGGTGGGGGGGAAGTAGTAAAGAATGAGTTTGTGCTTGATGTTGAAATTAAAATACCAGCTGCACTGTCTAGAGGGAAATACATGGGTGCCAGAACACTGAATTTCACCATCACTGTTCTGAAATGTATTATTAATCCTTTGCTTTTGGTGATCTCAACCTCCAGAAGGGATGCAACACGGAACCAGGCATTTTCTCTTGTTCATCTGGCCTCTATCCTGGTGTGACAGCCAGATCAAAATTTCTGGGCAACAGTGACAAACCGATGACCAAATTTTTCTAGCCCAGGGCATATGAGCCTGGCTCTGGAGGCAGGAAGCTTACATGGCAGCTCTGATGTATAGACATAATTATCCATTCTGTTTAACAGAGGATTCTGAGTGTTTGTGCCCGTTATGGTTCTTAGCTAGAAAGCTGCAGATGGTCTTTGAAGTACTCTCCTCTCTTCACTGGAAAAGAGTTTAGGGCCAAAGGCTGAATGTTGATATCTTTTGCCTAAATTTGTCCTTGGCTTCTCCATTGTTTCGCAGATTGTTCCAGCCAAAAAAAGGTATCTCAAAAATACACTTTCAAAGTGAAAAAGTAGCATCTTTATACGGTTCTTGCATGGTGGTGGTTCTCATTGTAATTTATTTTATAAAATCACCATAACAGGCACACCACATATTTCCTACTCTTTCACACAAATTAATTTACAGAAAAGGGTGTGGAGGGGGGGGGATAGAGTCTTGAGGATATACTCGCTGTGCTCAAAACTATTACGACTTTATTTACTTAATTTTTATATAGTTTTAAAATATTTAAAATATATGTATTTGCAGTTAATTTTATTACATACTGAGTAGAGTCACAAGAATAGAAAATGTATTCAAGATGTAAGGAATAATGATTCATTACCCAGTTTAAGAAAAAGAACATAACTGTTACCCATGAAGTGCTTCGCTCAATTGCATCCCCTTACTTTGGAAATGACAACTATACTAAATTTTATTTTTTTCATTCCTTAACATACACTGTATATTCTTTTTCACATGTACTTGTACCCCTTCAAAATATAATTTATTTTGTGTGCTTTTGAAAATATCTATGGATAGGCAGCGGATACTGTAGGTATTTCCTCTTCTATAAAAGGCCTGTTTAAAGCTTATGCACACTTTAAAATAACAGCTTTATTGAGATATAATTCATAATACCATAAAATGCTCCCTTTGAAAGAGTACAATTAGTGGTTTTAAGTACATTCACAGAGTTTTACAACCCTCACCACTATCTAATTTTAGAACATTTTCATCACCCCACAAGGAACCTTTAGTACCTTTAGTAGTCACTCCCTAACCTCCCTTTCCCTTAGCCCCTGGCAGCTACTAATCTACTTTCTGTCTCTACGTATTTGCCTATTCTGGACATTTCCTAAAGGGAGCCATATAGTATGTGCAGCATGTGGTGTTTTGTGATTGTCATCTTTCACTTAGCATAATGTTTTCACGGTGCATCCATGGTATAGCATGGACCAGTACCCCATTCCGTTTTGTGGTCAAATAATATGCCATTATATGGATACACAACATTGTTTATCCATCCATCAGTTGACATTTGGGTTGTTTCCACTTTTTAGCTATGGTGAATAATTCTGCTGTGATCATTCATGTACAAGTTTTTGTGTGGACATATGTTTTCAATTCTCTTGAGACCATATCAAAAAATGGAATTGCTGGGATGTATGGTAACTGTAGATTAAACATTTTGAGGAACTGCCAAGTATTTTTTTAAAAGTGACTGTACCATTTTACATTCCCAGTAGCTATGTATGAGGATTCCGATTTCTCCACATGCTCATCAACACTTGTTATTGCTGAGTTATAAATAAATAAACAAACGAATAAACAAATATTAGCCATCCTAGTTGGTAGGAAGTGGTATATCATTATGGCTTTGATTTGTATTTCCCTAATGCCCACTGATGTTGAGCGTCTTTTCATGTGCTTATTTTGTCATTTGTATATCTTCTTTGGAGAAACATCTGTTCAAATTCTTTGCCCATTTTAATTGTGTCATTTGTATTGTCTAGTTTTAAGTGTTCTTCATGTATTTTGGATAAAAGCCCCTTATCAAATATTTATATTGCAAATATTTTCTCCCCTTCTGTGAATTGTCTTTTCACTTTCTTGATGGTGTCCTTTGAAGCACAAAAGTTTTTAATTTTAATGAAGTGCAGTTTACCTGATTTTTTACTTTTGTTGTTTGTGCTTTTGGTGTCATATCTTAGAAAGCATTTGTAATCCAAAGTCATGAAGACTTTCTCAGTGTTTATCTTCTAAAAGTTTTATAGTTTTAGGTCTATGAGTTCATTTTTGTAAATGGTATAAGGTAAAGGTTCAACTTTCTTTCTTGCCAGGTATATATTCAGGTGTCCCAGCACCATTTTGTAAAGATTATTTTCTCCCCATTGGACTATCTTGGCACCCTTGTCAAAAAATATTTGGCCATAAATTTAAGAGTTTGTTATGGACTGTCAGTTCATTTCTATCAATCTATATGTCTGTCCTTTATGCAAGTACCACACTATATTGATTGCTATAGTTTTTTAGTAAGTTTTGAAATTGGAAACTTTGTTTTTCAAGATTGTTTTGATTATTCTGGGTACCTTACATTTCCATATTAATTTTAGGATCAGCTCGTTCATTTCTACAAAAAAGCCAGAATTGCCTTGAATCTGTAGGTCACTTTAAGGACTACTGCCGTCTTAACAATATTAAGGCTTCTGATCCATAAACACAGAATAGCTTTCCATTTATTTAGGTCATCTTTAATTTCTATCAATATTTTGTAGTTTTCAGTATACACGTTTCACACTTCTTTTCTCAAATTTATTCTAAGTATTTTATTATTTTTGATGCTATTGTAAATGAAATTGTTTCCTTCATTTTATTTTTAGATTATTCATTCATGTTGTATAGAAATATAATTACTTTTTATATACTGATTTGTGTATTATAACCTTGATGGACTGGCTTCTTAATTCTAATAGTTTTTGGTGGGTTCCTTAGGATTTTAATATACTATATCATATCATCTGGAATAGAAATGGTTTTTCTTATTTCTTTCTAATCTAGAGGTTTTTAATTTATTTTCCTTGTCTAGTTGCCCTGACTAGAACCTCTAGTACAGTGTTGATCTTGGGAGGAAAGTATTCAGTCTTTCACCATTAACTATGATCTTTGCTGTGGTTTTCTCGTAGATGTTCTTTATCAAGTTGAGGACATTCTCTTCTATTCCTAGTTTTTAATCCATTATTCTATTAATATGGCATATTACATGAATTGATTTTTGTACGGTTGAATGGTCCTTGCATTCCTGGATACATCCCACTTGATTTGATTTGATTTACTGGATTTAATTTGCTAATATTTTGTTGGAAGATTTTAGTCTGTAGTTTTCTTGTGATGCCTTTGTCTGGTTTCAGTATTGGTGTAATACTGGTTTCATAGAATGAATTGGGAAATGTTTCTACCTCTTTATTTTTAGAAGAGTTCGTGAAGCATTGGCATCAGTTTTTCATTCAATGGCTGATAGAATTCACCAGTGAAGCCACATGGGCTTAGGCATTTCTTTGATTACTAATTCAGTCTCTTAACTCACTGTAGGTCTATTCAGGTTTTCTATTTCTTCTTGAGTCAACTTCAGTCATTTATGTTTTTCTAGGAATTTATCTATTTCATCTAGATTATTCCATTTGTTGGCATATAATTATTGACAGTATTCCCATATATTCCTTTTTTATTTCCGTAAGGTCAACAGTAATGTTCCTCCTTTCATTTCTAAGTTTAGTAATTTGCATCTTCTCTCTTTCTTTTCTTGACTAGTCTACCTAAAAACTTGGCAATTCTATTTATCTTTTCAAAGAACCAACTGTTGATTTTTCTCTGTTGCTTATCTATTCTCTATTCCATTTATTTCTGCCTTTTGTCTTTTGATTGGAATATTTAATTCATTTACATTAATGTAATTTCTGACAAGGTTGGAATTACATCTGCCTTTTCTCTATTTGTTTTCTATATGTCTTATGTCTTTTTTTCCATTCCTCCATTACTACCTTTTTTGTATAAAATATTTTCTAGTATACCATTTTAATTCTATTTTAATTTGTTGTTTCTTTTCTTTTGTTTTTCTTTTTTTGGTATTTTCTTAAGTGGTTGCCCTGGAGATTATAATTAACATCTTGTTTTAAAGCAATCTAGTTCATATTAATCCCAGCTTAATTTCAGTAGTATATAAAAACTCTGCTTTAGTATCGGTCTGTTCCCCCCCCCCCTTTGTGCTATTATTGTCAAACAAATTACATTGTTATGCAGTTATAAGCCCATCAACACAGTTTCATAAGTATTGTTTTATGCAGTTATCTTTTACATCAGATAGAAGAAAATAATTACATGCAAAAATATATTTATATTTTCTTCTTCTTTTTTTTTTAACCTATGTAGTTACCTCTACCATTGCTCTTTAGTTTTTCAGCTGAGTTTGACTTACTGCCTAGTGTCCTTTCATTTAAGCCTGAAGGACTCTCCTTAGTATTTCTTGTAGAGCAGGTCTGCTAGCAGTGGAATCTTTCAGATAATTCTCCTTCATTATAAAAATCTATTATATAAATATAAATCTTTCAAATAATTTCTCCTTCATTTTTCTTTAAACTTTTTATTTTATATTGGAGTATAGCCAATTAACAATGTTGTGATAGTTTCAGGTGCACGGCAAAGCGACTCAGACATACATATACATATACATATACACGTATCCATTCTCCCCCAACCTCCCCTCCCGTCCAGGCTGCCACATAACGTTGAGCAGAGTTCCCTGTGCTATACAGTAGGTCCTTGTTGGTTATCCATTTTAAATATAGAAGTGTGTATATATAGATCCCAAACTCCCTAACTATCCCTTCCCCTCACCCTTCCCCCCGGTAACCATAAGTTCCTTCTCTAGGTCCATGAGTCTGTTTCTGTTTTGTAAATAAGTTCATTTGTATCCGTTCTTTTTAGATTCCATATATAAGGGGTATCATATGACATTTCTCTTTCTCTGACTTACTTTACTCAGTATGACAATCTCTAGGTCCATCCATGTTGCTGCAAATGGCATTATTTCATTCTTTTTAATGGCTGAGTAATATTCCATTGTGTATATATACCCACATCTTCTTCATCCATTCCTCTGTTAATGGACATTTAGGTTGCTTCCATGTCTTGGCTATCGTAAACAGTGCTGCAATGAACACTGGGGTGCATGTATCCTTTTAGACCATGTTTTTCTCTGGATATATGCCCAAAAGACCCCAAATAGCCAAGGCAATCTTGAGAAAGAAAAACGGAGCTGGAGGAATCAGGCTCCCTGGCTTCACACTGTACTACAAAGCTATAGTCATCAAACCAGTATGGTACTGGCACAAACATAGAAATATAGATCAATGGAACAGGATGGAAAGCCCAGAAATAAACCCACATACCTGTGGTCAATTAATCTATGACAAAAGAGGCAAGACTACATAATGGTGGAAAGACAGTCTCTTCAACAAATGGTGCTGGGAAAACTGGACAGCTACATGTTTAAAAAAAAAATGAAATTAGATCATTCTTTAACACCATACACAAAAATAAAATGGATTAAAGACCTAAATGTGAGACAAGACACTATAAAACTTCTAGAGGAAAATATAGGCAGAACACTCTCTGACATAAATCGCAGCAATATCTTTTTTGATCTGTCTCCCAGAATAATGGAAATAAAAACAAAAATAAACAAATGGGACCTAATTAAACTAACTTCATTTTTTGAAGAATAGTTCTGCTGGATATAGAATTCTTGATTGACAGTCTTTTCCTTTAGCACTTTGGTGATATCATCCCACTCCCTTCTGGCTTTCATGGTTTCTGATTAGAAATCAACTGCTTATCTTACTGAGGAGTCTTAGTATATGTTGAGTCACTTTTCTCTTTCTGCTGTCAAAATTCTCTCTTCTTGTCTTTTGACACACTGAGTCTGATGTGCCTATGTTTGGATATCTCTAAGTTTATACTACTTGGAGGTTGTTGAGCTTCTTGGATGTACAAATTAATGTTTTCATCAAATTTGGGAAGTTTTTCAGCCATTATTTCTTAACATATTCTTTCCGCCCCTTTCTTTCCCTCCTTCCTTCTGGCACTCCTATTATGTGTATTGTTGGTGGTGTCCCACCCATCTCTTGAGGCTGTGTTCATTTTTTGTCATTCCTTTTTCTTTGTGTTTCTCAGACTGGATCATCTCAATAGACCTAGTTTTAAGTTAGCTGACTTTCTCTTCAGCCAGTTCATATCTGCAGAGGAACCTCTCTAGTGAATTTTTCATTTTAGTCATTATGTTTGTATCTCTAAAATTTCGAGTTGGTCTTTTAAATAATTTTTTTTATAGGGATTATTTATTGCATTTTATTTTCTTATTTACTTTTTTTTAAAATTTTATTTATTTATTTATTTATTTTTGGCTGTGTTGGGTCTTCGTTTCTGTACGAGGGCCCCCTCCAGCTGTGGCAAGCGGGGGCCACTCTTCATCGCGGTGCGCGGGCCTCTCACTATCGTGACCTCTCCTGTTGCGGAGCACAGGCTCCAGACGCGCAGGCTCAGCAGCTGTGGCTCAAGGGCCCAGCTGCTCCGCGGCACGCCGGATCCTCCCAGACTAGGGCTCGAACCCGTGTCCCCTGCACTAGCAGGCAGACTCTCAACCACTGCGCCACCAGGGAAGCCCAATAATTTTTATCTATTGATATTCTCTGTACAACGAGATGTTCACATACTTTAATTCTTTAAACATGGGTTCTATTAGTTCTTTAACATATGTATAATTGCTTATTTATGTCTTTGTCTGGTAATTCCAATGTCTGGACATCCTCAGGGAGTTTCTATTGACTTCTTTTTTACCCTGTGTTATGGCCAGACTTTTCTGTTTCTTTGTGTATCTTGTAATTTTCTGTTGAAAACTGGGCATTTAAAATATTGTGGCAGATCTGGAAACCAGATTTTTCCCCTCCTCAGGGTTTGTTGTTGCTTCTGTTGTCATTGCTGCGCTGCTATTTATTTAGTTATTTTCCTGAGCAAATTCTGTAAAGTCTGTATTCTTTATCATGCATGGCCATGAGATCTGTGTACAAAAGCTTAGTTGTCAGCTAATGATTGGACAGTGATTTCTTTAAATACTTGGAACCAATCATTTTTTTGAGCCTTTGCCGAGTGGCTCTGTGTTAGTGTGTTGGGGAATGCCTTCAGCACGCCAGCAGGCAGTTTGCAGCTCTTCCTTAGCCTTTACTTCTTGCTTATGCAGAACCTCAAGGTCAGCCAGAGTTGAGAGATTAACGTTTTCTCAGGTCTTTGCTGGTCATATGCCCTGTCCACAATTCTAGGAATTTGTTGGAACTTTTTAACCCTACCCCCACCCCCAGAACATCTCATTACCCAATTTTTCCTTCTAAGTTTTCTAATCAGCATCTTGTTAGTCTCTATTGGTGTCACTGCCTCAGGCAATTGTAATGTTAAATAATTCCTGCTAATTACTTTCAACAGACACTCTGGGGGTAGGACTATTCACACAGCATGAGCTTGAGATAGATCAAATAGTAACAACTCTCTGGGGATGGGTTTTTTGGTAACTTCAAACCACTTCTGCCCCTTCAGTGGCTGCTAGGCTACCTTGGTTGTGAGACTGTTGGTTTTAAAGGCCACCATGAAGCTGAGGTTATGGGGATGGCAATAAGTCAACTTAAAATGCCCCAAATTTTGTGGAAAAGATTCAGCTATTTTTCCTCAAATAAGCACCCCTCAGACTGCTGGAAGCCTTTGTTTAATTTCCACAATTCTGCAGAGGTTAATTTTGACAGATTTTGCCAATGTCTTTGCTTTATAGAGGAGCAAGTTTTCCAAGATCTTTACTCAGATATTCTAGAAGTGTTTCTCATGCCCAGTTATTTTTTACTGAGTTATTTGCAGGGCCAACTAATTCTGCAACTCCAGTCCCATTCATGTAAGAGTCCGTCTGCATGGCTTCTCCTATAGCGAGCAGTGTGTAACCTGTTGTTAGTTTGTTGGTTTTTTCTTATTAATTTGTAGTAGTTTTAAAAATACTCTTGTGAGTAGTCCTTTGTCATTTTTATGTGTTGCAGAACTTCTACCAGTCTGTGACTATTTTTTTTTCCTCTCTTTATGGTGTTTTAATGAAGTTCTTACTTTTAAAAGATTTTGAATGTATTAATATTTTCCTTTATGATTTATGCTTTTTTGTTTTTCATTAGTAGAATTTTTCCTTACCCCAAGGTTATCTAGGTAGTCTTTTTAATTTAATTTTCATTTTTTTTAATAAGTTGGTACTATTACATTTTTATTTTCCACCTGGAATTGATTTGTATATGATAGGATTTGTGGTTCAATTTCACCTTTTTCTGTGATATTCCATTGCAGCAGCCCTATTTATTCAAACATCAGTTCTTACCTTACTAATTTGCTGGGCCTACCCTGCGTGTTATACATCAGTTTTGGTGTATTCAGCGGTCTCTTTCTGAACTCTTTATTTTGTTCTCTTGCTCAGTTTTTCTTAACCTATCCCAGTAGCACCTTGTTCTTTAGGAGATGTTTTGAGTGTTCTAAGGCTTTGCTCTTCTATTGAATTTACAGCTCATATAAGGGAGAAATAACATCTTCAAGTATTGATTCTTCCAAATTATGAACATGATAATGTACCCAATTTATATAGGTTCTTTACTCTTCCAGAACAGTTTTATCATTTTCTCCATATAAATTTCATACATTTTGAATTAGATTTTTATATCTAGGCTCTTCATATTTTTTAAGCTATTGAAAAATGGTGTTTTAAAAACTGTTGCAGGTCTTTAGAGACACAATTTCTTTTTGTGACCCTATATATATTATGTATACTGATTTTGTGTCCAGCAAACTTACTAAATTCATTTATTCTCACAATTTATCTGCAAGTCTTATTGAGTTGTCTATGTAAACAATTATGTAATCTGTTAGTGATAGGAGTTTTCTTTCCTTGCCATTCCTCCTATCTTTGTTTTTGTTTTTTTTTACTTACTGTGCTGGCAAGGACCTCCACTGAAAAGAAGAGATGATAGCGGGACCCATCATCTTGTTTCTGATGTAAAGGAAATACTTTCACCATTTTACTATTAAGTAGAATGTTTTTTATAGGTTTTATGTAGCAAGATTTTATCAGGTTAATGAAGTTCATTTCCATTCCTAGTTTTATAAGAATTTAGTTTAGTTTTCTTATCATGAATGGATGTTGGATTTTATCATGCTGGTAGAAAGAAAGTCTTGTTCATTAATTTTTTTTTAAATTAAATTTTATTTTTCTCTTTTCTTTAGCAAAGAAGTTTGTGATCCTGATATTGGCGGCAAGATCATAATGTGTCCTCAATGTGATAAGCTTTGTCCATTCTGGAAACTCAATATTACTTGCGAGTCCTCAAAGGTATTTTTTTCCCCAAACATTTACAAGTAATGAAAGATTTTTTTTCTTCTAAAAATTTTAGTACAACATAGCGATTATAATTTTTTCCTCTGAGGAATTTAGAAAGGTAATTGTCAACTAAATCTTCATTTTGAAAGATAGATATAAAATGCATGTATTTATTCCTTGTTTACAAATAATAAATTGAAATTAAAAGCCTTATCTAAAATCTCCTGAAGGGTCAGTGAGGAACTGTGGAATTGAAACTAATTTAAGTATTTGAGGTAATCAAAGCAGAAATCTCAAACCTGGCTTATCTCATAAATACTATTTAATAGGTTTACTATTATAAGTATTTTCCTTAATTCAAGTGAATGGAAACCTGAAATCTGTACTTGTGTTTTCCCACTTCGGAAGTGTGCTGAAACTCTGCTTGGAATTTTAAAGAACTTGCTGGTCAGATTTAGACTGTATTTATAAAAATGCATAAGAAAGGTTTTGTCTGCAAATGGTAACAGCTATTCACTTCGTCTCAAAACATTCCCACAAAACACATCTGGTTCCCCTTATACATGCAGGTGATCTTGAGCTATATGACTTCTTAAAATCCAGGAGGTTTAGGAAAAGCGCTGAGACTGGAGAGCGCTTACTGAAAGGCATGCCAGAAACGCCAGACAGGAAGAAAGATGGTCGGCTTGCTTCAGAGAGTTTTCCTGACAACTTTGATGTTTGTAGTAGTCTCCGTTGTCTTGATCTTTCCTCTGTCCCCTAGTTCTGCCATGAAAGTTTAGGAATCTTTATATGACCTCAGAATATTCTGATCTACTCCGTGTAAGTCTTATTTTAACTGAATATACTGCTAAGATAGTGATGCCACTTTATAGTTTATACTTTGCAAAGTTCTTGTAACTATATCATTACTTGACACACAAAACAGCACTCTGAGACAGGCAGAACAGGTGTTACCTCCATTTTACAGATTTAAACACTGAGGATCTGAGAGATTAAATGATTTGCTCAAGATCACCCGCCTACTAACTGACAAAGCCAGAAAATGATAGCAAATCTGCCTTCCTTGCTATTACCGTGTTCTTCAGTGGCTGACTGTAGTACCAGGTACTTCACTCTCAAACTGAACTCTATGCTTGGAAAATTATTCCACCCCTTAATTAAGGTGATTGCAGGGTATTGTCAACACATGGATTTCTACACTTAATTTATGAATTAAAATACATTTCATTGCCCACCCCCCCCCCCCGCAACCAACACAAGTTCTAGACTATAAATATCTATCATAGATCACTCAAAGTAAAAGACTTGGAGCTAGTAAGAGAGAAGGTGCCTTCCAGTGATGTTGACTCATAAAGGTCACTAGTTAGTGTGTATCGCCAGGCACTAGATTTAAGGCAAGTGCCAACGATAATACCAGAGGCAAACTGTACTCCACAAAGTACAAATGGAAATTCCATTTTCCTTAAGAAATTATTTTTCACACACCCAACCCCCATCTCTTTTCTCATATCTTCTGCTCCACCTAGCCATCCTTAAGCACATGACTTTCAAATATGTCCCTGTGTACATTTTTTTTTCATTGTTTTGGAAAAAAATGAATCATTCTCTTCCAGTTTCCCAAAAAAATCCCTTGAGTCTTGTCAGAGTGATTCACAAAGGGAGGGAAGCATATAAAAGAATATGAGTAAAAGAATGAAATGAAAAAATAAGGTAAAAAAGGAGAAAAAGAGAAGCACCTTTTCATGCTTTTCTGCTTATTGGTTAATTCAATCATTTCTTCAATTATACATTTTTATATTCATTTCTTTCCTATTGGAAAGAGATGGAGTATTCACTAATTGACATGTATGCCAGAATTGTTAACAAATTAGAAATAGAAATAGAAAATCAGGATCAAGGAAATGAAGAAACAATTATGGAAGTAATCAGGATTAATACTGTTTTTGTGACTGAGCATTAAATAAAGTTCTTAGCTTTTTAGCTGGCAAGATAAAGAGGTTAAGGTATAATATTTAGTTCTTTGAAATACACTGTTATAAAATTTTGATTTTGTTCCTTTGCAGGAAGAAAGCATAGCAAATGGTCACTTTTCTAGTTTCTAACTGGTTCCTCTGCTTAAAATCATCTTGCCTGCGTATACAGCTCTCTCTTCTTTCCTGCTGCACCTGACTAAAGCAGTATGCTGACTTGGGGCCGCTGTTAACACAGCCAGCTTTCCCTCTCTGTGCCATCCCGCCAAGCAAGCTAAGCTAAGCTTCTTACCAAGAAAGCTCTTTGCTTATCTTCTTCCCTACTTCCTGCTTCCATGTTGCTCCTGGGGCATGGAGAGCAGAGAGGCCAGCCAGCCATCTTCTTCTTTCTCTCAGTTCCTTGATCCTTACGCAAGTGGCAAAAATGGTGACTTCCTCCAAGCCACCTAACTCCCTCTCATAGGAGTGCAAGGCACATCTCTCGTCTTGAGCTAGGCAGCTGGGGTGAGCTTGGCATTAGCAGTAAACTTGCCTTCCCTTGCTGCTCCTTTTTTTTTTTCCCCCCTCTAACATTGACAGATGTGCTTCCAGTGGCTTTTTCTCAGCATAATAGGATTTTCTCTTTCTGGAGTAAGGGTGGAGGTGTCAGGGCAGATAGGGAGATATCAAATAGAGAGAGGTTTGCGTTGATTCCTAGAAGAGGAGTAACATTGGATAGAATCTTCAAGAATAACATTATAACACGCAGAAATGTTTCTCTTAGGACTTTTCCTGCAATAATTTTCAATAAGGGATACGGTATGACATTAAAAGACAGCTTGGAAAAGATGGTTCCATAAGAGTCAAAGCTAAAAGACTTGAAATCATGTTCCATAGAATCCCAGGAGTAGAGGAATAAATAGGTGGGGAGCATTGTTCCCCAGAATGATCACTCATTTATTAATTTTGTCTTCCTTGAGCTGGATTTTTGAGAGGAGTAATTGAATGACAGACAGTTCGGGTCTATGCTTTCTGCTCAGGGTATATATGGATGATTGAGGGCATCTATATGCTTTGGAAAAAGGATGTATAAGAAGATGGGTGGGTGGATATTATTTTACAAAAATAACATAACGTTTTTATGTAGATGAAAATTTACTCATTTTATATCAGTATAAAGGGCAACACAGGAAGAACCTTTAAAAAAGTTGAGTTTTTCTGAGAAGCATATTTGAATTTTCTTTTGCACTGGAAAGTTTGCTATTTATTTATTTTTAGCCTATAGCTTCCTTTTCTACCATGTCTTCTTTACTTTTCATTAAGATCTATCATGAAGTTGATATTATGTTTGCCACTTTTTCCACTAACTTAACAGAGCTTTTTAGGAGATATAAAAATGCTCACTAATGAAAAATCGGTAACTAATTGGAAGATCTTCCAGGAATTCATAGAGGGAGATAGACTATTTTTATACTAGCAAAAAGGGGAAACTTAGCAGAACTAGTAAATAGAGTATGTCATGTATTCCTTCATGATCATTGTACCCTTTGTAACGTCAGCAAAAGCATATGTGCCTCCTTATCCTAAAGGAAGCTTTCATCGGCGATGGTAGAAAAGTCATCATTGGATTTGAGGAAACAGAGCTGTCTCCTGGGGGGAGAGCCATCTCAAAGTAAACCCCAGCTTTGTGCTTCTCTTAACAAGAAATGCAGGAATTCAGGAACTTGCCCTCTGACGAGGGTTGGATAATCAGATGCAAATCATAAATCTAAAAGTTGTTTGGAGTTCATTGTACTCTTAGGGCCATTCTATTGCCTCAAATTCACTATCATGGTCCATAAAAAGAGGCTGTTATTCAAAAGTATGTTAGAAGCTTTCAACAGCGTGGGATCTTAGCAGCTGAGCCTATTTCTTTATCATGATATGGAAAGATTCCATTGGAAAATGTACTCTGGTAAATACCAGCAGAGGCTGCTTGCTTTCAAGAGAATGAGGAATCTCATGTGTAAGTATGTAGTAGTTACAGTGATTGTCAAACTAAGTAACAGCTTTAAAAGAAATTCCCAAACTGTAGCATATACAAAGCAGTTCATATTTGCTGAATCCTAGTAAGTGAAGAACATGATTCATGTATATGTTATTATTGTATTTTCCAGAAATTGTGCCTCTTTGACAGTTTTGGAACCCTAGTCTTTGCAGTATTTATGGGGGTATGGGGTAAGTTATGTTCATTTTTTTTCAGTTTCCTTTTGCCTCATAACTAAAAACAAACAAACAAACAAAACCCTTAAGATCATACAAGTACCGAACTAAATAGCATTATATGGTTTTATATAGGCGATTAAGGTAACCCACTTTCAGTCCCTTGGATTGCCGAAACTTCATCTCCCCCCAAACTCCATTTATAATTCTTAAGGCCATTGTATCAATTACTGCATTAAAAACTACCTCAAAATGTAGTGGCTTAAAACACAGGTTTATTGTTTCTCATGATTCTCTGCATCAGCTGGGAGGTTCTCCAGGCATAGTTCGCCAGGAGGGGTTGGTCTGTGGGGCTCAGCTGGGCCACCTCCTCTGGGTCTACATGGTGTCTCATCCTCCAGTGGGCTGGCCCAGGATTCTTCACATGGAAGTTTAGGGTTCCAAAGAGAAGCAAGACAGGAGAAGCGCACTCCAGGCATTTTTTAAGCCTGTGTTTGCATCAAGTTTGCAAATGTTCCATCAACCAAAGCAAGTCATGGTCAACCCAACAACAATGTGAGAAGGTGGGAGGACTGCTCAAGGGCTGGATACACAGGGGCATGATTCACTGGGAGCCATTATTGTAATAACCCTCATAGCTGTGATCCAACCTGACTTTCAAGGGTTTGGGGTTCGGGAAAAGCAGCAACACAAGAATTACAGGTAAGCTTTCTTCTTTATACACTTCTGTATGAATGAGTAGTTAATAAGTATGTGCTGCTACACTTATAATAGTAACATTCTGTTTAATAAATAGAACAAATATGATCCTAAAGAATATAATTTGTATATAGAAGCCTTAATACTATATATTATTTATTTTGAATAGATTAATTACATTAATTACATTAATGAGGCAATTATCATTTTATTTAAATACAGACTTTTACATGTTTAATTGATGTAACTGTTCTACCATAGAAGAAAAAATGTCCACTTTCAAAGATAAATGCATTTCCAATTTTATTGTGTAAGTCAAGGGGAAAATAGTGTTCAGGGTGTAGATAGTTGGGGGAAGAAACAGAACCAAGTCTTTTATTTTGGAGAAGACAACACATCAACACATGCAACTCACGTACAGATACAGCTGTTCACAGGTGTCCTCAGTGGTATTTCTCTTTTGCAGTGGTTGTGCCTATGAAGGGTCCCCAAATGAATCACAGAACAGACAGGCCAATTATTTTGGACACTTTTAAGAGATATTAGTTGCCACTCCTGCATAAACTCTAAGAAGGCCAAACTTACCTAATAAGTCACACTTTATTCAGACATTTAGCATGTTTTGGCTGGAGACCAAACACTAGCTAATATTTGACACGTGGGAGACTAAAGATCAAGTTCATATATTAAGATTCTCTGTACTCCTCCACTGTAAAATAATCTTTTTTTTTTTATCCCCGGTAAGAGGGTGGTGCCGAACACTTGGGTGGGGTCACTTTTATTTATTTATTTATGGCTGTGTTGGGTCTTCGTTTCTGTGCGAGGGCTTTCTCTAGTTGCGGCAAGTGGGGGCCACTCTTCATCGCGGTGCGCGGGCCTCTCACTATCGCGGCCTCTCTTGTTGCGGAGCACAGGCTCCAGACGCGCAGGCTCAGTAATTGTGGCTCACGGGCCTAGTTGCTCCGCGGCATGTGGGATCCTCCCAGACCAGGGCTCGAACCCGTGTCCCCTGCATTGGCAGGCAGATTCTCAACCACTGCGCCACCAGGGAAGCCCAGGGTCACTTATAACTGTTGCCTAAACCTCAGTCTCAGCACTGATTCATAATTTATAAAATTCTAACACATCTGTTGAACTCCATATACTAATGGATGCTGATAGCCCTAATTAAAAGAGACTTTTAAAATAAAGCAAAAAATACTAACTTTGACACTGGAAAGAAAAACTTCAAGGTTTTTCTAGCCCACCCTGCTTTCTGTGATCATTAACTACACCATGTTTATAGAACTGACAGGCATATTGAGCTGCTGCTTTTATTTCATCAGATTGTAGAATGCAGAAAACATTTCGGCCCTGCTCATAACACCATATATGTATCTTTAAGGATATGTATGTATGATGAAGTCTTTATTTTAAATGCCTGATATTGCTTTTCTTGTTACCTCTGCCTTATAAGAACTACTGCTGTGAACCTCATTACAGAAAGCCTGCAATTGCAGAACTGAAGTTTTTCATATCACCATCATCATATTCCTGTAGCATCTCCTTTGTGCCCAGATGTATGTGGCAGAGTATTTTTCTGCTCCCTAGAAATTATAAAAGTTGAGGGTAGAAAACCTTTTATAATAAATATAGCACAAATCATGGACTTACTTGAAAAATTTCCCCCCTTGTAGGCCAGACCATTCCATCTACTCATACTGACTCCTGAAGTCCTAAACACCAACTAACCACGATTGAAGTAAAGGTTCTGAACATATCCTCCCTCCCCATTCCTTGTTGCTTCTTACCTACTTCTGTCTAATGCTCCCTACCAGCCTCTTGGCTGCATGACTGCAATTTTAAATTTTCACCTTTGAGTTCTAGGCTGGGCCTAGAGATTTACAGAAAAACCCAGACCCCTGGCTCATAAGGAGGGGTGGGGGGATTTCAGGAAACCTTCACCCTAACTAGCTGCACTTGGAAATCAGAAAATGACTCTTGCGACTGTTAGTTTGAGGTCTCTGCTTCTCCAGCTGCATCCATACCGGCAAAATAACAGTGTCTGTAACCACCCTTGGTTCCATTCAGCTGCATTTCTGATTTAAGTGACACACAGATGCATCTGATGGACATTTTTAAAACCACATCTGGAACCCTAACTGCAAGAGAGTTTAAGAAATGTATTTTCTTTTTCTTTTTCTTTTTTAAGGATTATAATTTTTTAAATTTATTTTATTCAAGTATAGTTGATTTACAATGTTATGCTACTTTCTGCTGTACAGCAAAGTGATTTAATTATACATATATGTGCATTTTTTTAATATTCTTTTCCATTATGGTTCATCGCAGGATATTGAATATAGTTTCCTGTGCTATACAGGACGACCTTGTTGTTTTTCCTGAGAAACGTATTTTCAGTCTCGTAGTCTCTCAGTTAGGAAGTTAGAATACAGGCTGAGCGAGCTCATCTGCCTTGTCTGCCTTTGTGAGTGAAGAGGTCTGACTAGTTTCAAGGCCCAATAAAATGTCTCAGCCCTTCAGCAGCCACCAGAATGCTCCCATCTACCAGAGTGTGCCTTGTCCTTAGACATTGCTGGCTACAACCACCAACGCTGTGTAGTGGGAATCTTCTTCATCTGCTGCAGGTTTTCTTTAGCTGTTTAATGTCCTGATTAAGAGGACGAGCTGGTTTTGATTCCCAAGGTCCTAGGCAGCCTTCTCTCTTATTATCTATTCGTATAAGAGTCCTGTCTCTCACCAGTCAGCTAGAGCTGCCTGGTGTGTGGTTTGCCAGAGAATATAAGTGCGGAGTTCCCCACCGGAGTCCGACCAGTTGTTTCATTGCAGGAAGAGAGAGAGAGCAAAAGGTACAGAACAGGAAATTCCTGTCCGACGTCATGCACAGTCACCCCAGGTCCCGGTGCTGTCACTCTGGGACACACAGCATTGTGACTCAGCAGCCATGTAGCCCAGGAGTGCTCCAGAACGTTGGGTGGTTATACTAGGCTACCAGGGTCTTTCACGGACCCTGCAAAGTTCTGGGCTCTGTGAAATGAGGAACTAAGCAACTCCCACCCATTCCCACAGCTCCCAGGGTTTGTGCCCTTCAAGGTTTCGAGGATTTGCTACCCAATCATTATTTTTCACCAGGCCATTTCTTCCTTGCATGGCAGTTATATCACTTCCCACTCAGAACTCCTCAATTTCAGGATTTGGTAAAAGCAGTCATTTTACCCTTTATGTTCAAGTTCAGGGAGGAAGGGGAAGGGTACCCGCTGTTTCTCCCTGATGGCACTGATTAGAATTGTTTCTATTGCTTTTTGTGAGAAGAGTAGTTTGATTTTCATAAATCATCTGTTGATACTGTTGCTAGATAGATACTGAACAAATAAATGGCTGTTACACTCCCATTTTAAAGATGTGGAAAATGACGCTCAGGCAGATTAGGCAAATTACCTGAGGTCCCCAGAGACAAAAAGCGACAAGCACAGAATAAGAGTTCTGCAAATAATTTAGTTGTCATCAGTGTTTTTAGATCAATGACAAAATGCAATGTATAGTAATAAAGTTGTAGCAAACTTTTAGAAGGATGCAGAAATATTTATTTGATATAATTGCACTGCCTTGTGTGGGGTTCTGAAAAATGGGTTAGAAAATGATGGTTCCACATCCTTGGTCCTACCTCACCTACACAGGTACAGACTTTTCTTTCTGTAACAAGAATAAGAAAGCCCCAGCCTTCCAGCCTCATGAGATCAGTCCTGTTTGTTTCATCTATGCCTACCTGTAGGTGCCAAAACACAGATGGACTTTCATGTCTTGCCTCACAAATTCCTTTAAAAATAGATACGTTTGAAGATACAAATTCGTGAAAGTAAGCTGCTTTTTTTTAATAAAGTGAAAAGTAATTTTCTTTACTTAGCAGAGGAGGAAATTGAGGATTTTCTTCATTGAAAATCAATAAAAATTTCAAAAACATCTGTATGTCTAATATTTCAATGAAAATGACAAAATTTAGAGGGATTACAAAAAACACAGGGAAGGTATCCAAAGTGGCTTTAGAAAGCTTTTTCCAGGCTGGGCTCATAAAGAGGCTATTAATGGAAAGACACCCTCTTCTCACCCACAGTCCCTTTCTTTAGGTTGGAAAGGGCCAGTGGTTTCCTCTGATGTGCAGTCCTAGTGCTTTGAGTGAGTGGTGGGGTAGGACGGTATGCTTGATTATTCCTCAGTCTGTCTATCCTGAATAACTCCCAGCAGTCGCGGGGCTAGAGCTGCCGCAACCTTACCCATCAACAGTCACATTCTCAGCTCAGCTCCTCCAGGCCCACATGACTGGCAGAGCAGAGTGTGGTGGACAGTGGATGTTCAGGCATAGCAGGGAGCAGTGGGAAATCAGCTGGGCCCTCCGAGTGCATGATTCCATCCTTCAGGTGTCCCAGGTGGTGGAGGTCCTCCAGTTTCTGGGATGACTTCCCACAGTACGTTCATTTAGCTAATACTTATCCAGTGCCTGCTGTGTGCTAGTGTTTCCCCTGTGAGCAAAACCAAATCCCTGCCCTCAAGAAGGTGACATTCTAGTGGGCATGATAAACAATAAACACGGGAGCAAATATAGGTCAGGGCGCATGAGTACTATCCATTCTGAAGTGCACAAGTTGAGGTCAGCATAGGGAATGAAGTGTGCCCTTTTGGACACAATGTACACTAGCATTGGACTGATTTCATAGTTGCAGAGGGGGACACAGAGTGGAAAGAACTTCATGGGTGGAAGGGGTAAGGCAATGGTGGCAGTAGAATTCTCAAGTAAATTAAAAAGTAGGGGTCTTCTGTTTGATGGGGATGCATGGTATTTATCAAGGAGATGTGAGCCTAGGGGACTTTCGTAAGTGGGTGACTTCCTATGTATACTGTGCCGCTTCATATGCAGCCCAAGGAGAGCTGGCTCATTCCCCCAAGCAGGGGTCTCTTTTCAGAGTATCTGCCCATGCAGCCAGCGTGGGTCAGGTGGGGAGCGGGAGCGGCCAGATGCAGCTTGGTCCATAGTTACCTGGTGCCCTCAAGGCTTTCCTTCCATGGATGCTTCATTTCCCCCTGGATAGAGGCAAGGGCATGAATGGCTGGGCAGGTTCTCAGTGGTGCAGGCAGCGCTCTCCATACTGAACACTCACCACCAGGGGCCCCTTGTATTGGCTATGGTCTTGGCTAGATGAGGCTGTAGGGTAGCTGAGCTGTGGCACCATGCTTCCATTCCCACAAAGAGGTCTATTTTTTTTTTTTAATAAGTATATTCTTTTTTTTTTAATTAATTAATTTTTTTTTTATATTTATTTTTGGCTGTGTTGGGTCTTCGTTTCTGTGCGAGGGCTTTCTCTAGCTTTCTGTAGTTGCGGCAAGTGGGGGCCACTCTTCATCGCGGTGCGCGGGCCTCTCACTATCGTGGCCTCTTGTTGCGGAGCACAGGCTCCAGACGCGCAGGCTCAGTAGTTGTGGCTCACGGGCCTAGTTGCTCCGTGGCATGTGGGATCTCTCCGGACCAGGGCTCGAACCCGTGTCCCCTGCATTGGCAGGCAGATTCTCAACCACTGCGCCACCAGGGAAGCCCAAGAGGTCTATTTTTGAAGGTTCTGGTCAGGAGTCACAAATGCTCTCTTACCCACAAATGCTCTCTTACCCTGGGAAGGGCACACAGAAGGAGAAAGAGGCCCGTCCTGAAAGCAGGGGCAGCCAAATCAGTCCTGCTGTCAGAGGTCTGACAGATGAGTCAGTTCAGTTTCTCTTAAAAGTTGTTTACCTAGAGGATTTGGAACACTTGGGTGACCCGAGAGTGTCAAGAAATAATACCCAAGGGCTTTGTAGCTTTCCCTCTCCAGTGTTAATTCATCCCCCTGTAGCTGTCATGCAAGGAGGTGGAACTTGGTGGACTGTAGGCCATCACCTCTGCTCCCTGATGGCGCCAGTGGATTACAGTGTCAACTACAACTTGGGGGGCTCTTGGGGGGTGGACATCATTCCTATGTAAAGAGGCCCGGAAGCCTCACATAACTCCCACACTGGGTTTCAAAGTTGCACAGGGGGACTAGCTGCCTTCCAGTTCCCCAGCCAAGCAGGAGACAAGAAGTGGCCTCCCCCACTAACTGTGTGCTCTTTGCATGCATTGACAGCAGCATCTGTGGCAGAAAGCTGAGCTGCCACCTATACTTGCTTGTGAACATTGGGTCATCACAGCAATGGCATCGTGAGGGTTAGTGTACCCACAGAGGCACTGGTGGGATGGAGGACAGTTACTAGCATTGTGTCCTGGAGGAGCAGTGCTGGAATCAGACACTGGGCAGGCACGCAGTGATGACATCTCAGCAGAGTGGGTGCCACGAGACAGAGCCAAAGGAAGGCAAGTTATGGAGCAGGCAGCTTGGGCAATACCGCATCGTAAGAAGGGCTTGGGCTCTGGAGCCAAGGATGCCTTGGTTTGATACCTCAATCCTTATCTCGGGCAAGTATTTGAAGCTTTCTGTGCCTCTGTTTCTTGGTGTCCAAAACGGGGATAGTAATAATAGTTACCTCAGAGAGTCATGAGGGCCTTTATAGATGTTATGTCATTAAGCTCACAGCAGCCTACGAGGTAGGTTCTATTTCCCCCATTTTCCATGGGGGGGGTGGGCAGGCAACAGGGGCTCAGGAAGTTGAAGCACTTTCACCAGTAGTCATGCCTCTAATGATTGTCAGAACCAGAATTCGAACTTGATTCCAAAGTCCAGATTATCTCTGGGAAGTGGGTGCTTTGAGCATTTCCATTGTCCTTGCCGGCAGGGAGCATTGCGTTCATGTTTCTCACGGCCCATCGCGAGGTTTCCCCCATGTCTCCGACTGCCTGCAGCGGGGCTGCAGGATTTCAGGGCAGCTGGTCTTTGCTCTGCACTCAAAGGCTCCCTGTTCTCTACAGGTTGATTCACAACCCTGACTGCTCAGTAGAGCTTTCCAAAAACAAAAAACAATGCACAGACCCAGTCCAGACCAATAAAATCAGAATCTCGGGGGTGGTGCCTGGGCTCAGTATTTTTCAAAAGCTCTCAGTGCTTCACGTGCAGGCAGGGTGAGAACTACCCCTCCGTAGTGAGCTCATCCACTCATGCCCCAGTTACCACAGGAAAAATTCTCGGCTCAGCCTAGATCTTTCTCTGGAGTTCTAGACTTTTACCTGCCTACCGGGTATCTCTCCTGTGGCCCACAGGCAGCTGATCAGAACCGAATCAGTAATCTTCTCTCTCAGACTTGCTCCTCTTCCTGCCCTTCTTATTTCAGGGAATGGCACTAGAATTTAGGACATCGCCAAAGCCAGAAAGCTGGCGGGCATCCTTGACCTCTTTCTCCCCCTTCCATCACACCTGCATGCAATCTGTCTACCTGTTAAAACGCCGTCTTCTCTCACCTCCCGGCTGAAGCAGGCCTCATCATGGACCTGCCAGTAGGTCTCCCTGCCTCTAGTCTCTTTCTCGACTTCCTTCAGTGTCTCCTCCACCTTTAAGGCACACAGAGCCCTTCGTGATGTGCCCCTGCCAACTCTCCACCTGGCTGTCCCACCCGCCTCACCACACCCTGTGCTCCCTTCCAGTCTGTTTGCAGCTCTTGGAAAGTACCTGGGTCTCTTTGGTCTCTTGCCTTTGCACGCACGGCTCCCTAGGGGGAAATGGCCTTAACATTCCACCTTTACCTGATCAGCTCTAAGGCATCTCAAAACTCAACCCAGTGGTCCCCTCCTCTGAGACAGCCTTGTTACATTCCGGCTCTGTGTGCCCAGAGCACCTCGTGCTTACTTTGATCACAGCTGTCTTAAAAGTCCACTGTAACTCACTTCACTGTAATTCCTATACACCTAGGCGCTCCTTGAAGTAGGGACCATATCTTTTTTTTCTCTTTATTATCAACACATAGTAGAGACTCAAAAATATTTGTAGATGGAACAGTGTTTACTCCAGAATTTCTATATAGGAAGGGCTTAGGGGTAACAGTCTGATTGGAAGAAGGGCCTAGGGGATTTACCCTGAAACCACATTTTCAACGAACATTTAATGTTGTTTTTGTCTAGTATTTGAAGTTACAAATCTTGAAAAATAATGATTTCTAAAAATTATTTTATTCATACTTTACACAAGATTGAGAAAAATATCAGTTTTCCACATTTAAGAATATTGTTTTAATTGGGGTGACTTGGGTGGTGGAAAATAAAGATTTGGGGACCACTGAAGCATTCTCATCCCTGCACCCCCAAGCCCTTTGAAAGGAAGAGAGGGAGAGGGATGCAAGGAGGAGCAGACTAAAGGATGGACCATGAACTGCTTTGAATTATAATAGTTGCTTGTGGTTTTTTGTTGGCAATAATGTGCTAAGGGCAGATGCTTTAGCAGTAGACACAATCAGATGCCTTCTGACCATCCCATTACTACCCTTCCCATGACCTATAGTCTGTTTTCACAAGTTGAATAAATTATCAACATTTTCCTTTTAAGAAAAGCATTAACTCATTTTTCTCTCTTTCAAATATTAGTATCGCCTATAAATAAGTAAAATTAGATTTTATTGACCATATACAAAAGTGTTGTGACTAATTAATAGTATTCAGTACAGATTTCTGAAGCATCAGTCATCACTGAAGATCCACATGATGCTGTTCTCTCTTCGGTAGTTACCTTGTTTTTGGAGTTTTGGAAGCGGCGCCAGGCAGAACTTGAGTACGAGTGGGACACTGTCGAGTTACAGCAGGAAGAACAACCCCGGCCAGAATATGAGGCACGGTGTACTCATGTGGTGATAAATGAGATCACTCAGGTAAAGAGTATGTTATCTAGATGCAATTCAGTCTATTTATTGCAGGGGTTCTCAACCTTGACTGCACATTGGAATCACGGAGTAGGGGCGGGCGCTTAAAAAATATTGACGCCCGTCTTCTGTCGCTATATACTCTGATGGTACTCAGTGGCCTGGGGTGCATAATGGCACAGGATTTTTTTTTTTTAAAGCTGCTCTGGTGATTTTTAATGTACAGCCAAAGTGAAGGAGCACTGCTAAGAACAGTAGGCACAGGAGATAAATGTGGTCCCTTCTTTCATAATAACAAAAATGAAAAAAAAAAACCTCTGACATAAATGTATAAGAAAAGATGCGTTGATTTGTGTCCTTTCATAGTACCAATAAAAATTAGACTCTATGACATAGATGTAGAAGGAAAGACACATTGGTTTTCATAGTTGATTCTCTGTTTTTCACATGGTCCTTCATTATTACAGCCACCTTTTCATCATAGACTAGCTCCTTTGTCTTGCACTACGCCTCGGTCACTGCTCCCCCTTCTGGTCGGTATGTGCACAGAGTAGGGTGACTCTTATGCTAACATCGGAGAAAGGATGGAGGAAGAAGGGAAACATCTGTTGAGGCCAAACTATATTCAGGCCCCGTGCTAATCATTTGATCTAATTGGAAAGGTAAATTTGCTGCTGTTACTGCTGCTGCAGAATTAAAAAATAAAACTATATAATCTCTTTGTATAAACATTCCAAAGCCAGTGAAAGACAATTTTTTTGAATCATCTGCATTATTGCCTCTTTCCATCAACACAGAAAATCTGGAGCTAATTGTACTTGTAGTCATCAGCATAAGGACAGTAGGTTTTGAATATGAATAACTCTTGGAAAGAAAATGCTTTTATCAAAAGCATCTGAAAATGTCTCCAACCATAGACTTTATAAATTGACTCACAGATTTACAGAATGTTGGCAGTAAAAGGGTCTGGAGGGAGCAGTTCAACCTCCTCATTTTATAAATGGAAAAAAATGAGGTTCAGTTACCCAACAGAAAATGACATTTGTCTTTTACAATGTAACAAGTTTTAAATAATCCCCATTATGAATAGTTCCCATTGTTTACGACGAAAGATGGGGGTCAAAGCATGTGTTGGTAAAAGATTGTACATAATGAAAGCTGAAACTTAGACAAAATCGGATGTTCATAACGTTTTTGAATACTGAAAAACAAAAGCTTATGTTATTGGCAACATACAAAACATACTGAAGAAAAGACATTTTGGAAATTTAAATCTGTCCATTTTAAATTTAAAATTGCCAACTAATAAGTTAAATTTCCATTGTAACATTGCTTGTTAAAAAGTCGAAGATGAAGGTTCATTTCTCCTTATCGTTCTTCCTCATTTTACCTTGATTGAGAACACATCCTCAATGTCTAGAGAGACCAGCGGTGTGGTGGTGAGGCCTTGGGAACAAAACTGCCTGAATTCATATCTGAACACAGCAAGTTACTAGCTGAGTGATCTTGGACAACTTGTTAAGTTCTCTGTGCCATAGTTTCCCCAGCTATAACACAGGAATAAGAAAGTTGCTTCCTCATATGATTGTGGTAAGGATTGATTGAGTTAATGGATAGAACCTACTTAGAATAGCACCTGGTACAGAGTAAATGCCATGTACCTGTTTGCAGCTATAATCACACTGTTGATTTCATTTCCAGAAAAATCTACATATATTCATATAAACTATAAAATGGAAACTCTAAAAATTCATAGTTATACCTAATTAATACATAAAGCTCAACCAGAAAACACACATTGGCTCCCTAGTACTTGCAGACATCTGTGAAACTTTCTGTCCTGCACAGACTCTGGGTTATCACTGCAGTCACTTCTAAAATCTAAGACAAGCTCAGGAATGGTATTGTCAGATACCCAGACTCCTGAGCTCAGATCATGGCAGATAAACAGTTTATTATTCACATTTGCATTTTCAAAAACTATTATTAAAATGAACACTGAACATGTTTTGTTGTATGCATGTCTGAAATTGTTAACAAGCAAGCATGCAATTATGAGTAAGGAGGCTGTGTCTGAAAACTAATTTTTTAAAAAAAATTAGGATTCAGTGACCAATTAGGAGAAAAATCATTTCGTTGGAGGAATCCCTTGATTGACTAAACTTTTTTTTTTTTTTTTTTAATTAGGAAGAAGAGCGTATTCCCTTTACCACCTGGGGAAAGTGTATACGTATAACCCTCTGTGCCAGTGCTGTCTTTTTCTGGGTAAGAATCTGCCACAGATTTTTCTAGTATCTAATTTTAAATGTTGAGAAAACTGAAAGTCGAGCTGGAAACTATGTAGTTTCATAGAGAAGATTGTTTCCAAAGAACAACTCAGCCACCACATGGAGCAACTCTCAAGGTTTCACAATATCTTCTGCTACCCGTGTCTCTTCCAGCTCCTTTCACCTCATTTGTTTAAATCAGATCTGTGGTTCAGGATTTTCAAGTTTCTAATGAAGAGACCAGACGGGAGGTATCAAGAATTCTAAAATTCTCCAAGAGTAACAACTAATATAAAATGTCTAGGAATAGCCTTAACAAAAAGATAATAGGAACTATAAAAAAAAAACATAAAAACTACTGAAAGACATAAAAGAGGCCTTAAACAAATGATTCTAGATAAAAAGACAATGTTTCTAAAATATCAGAACTTACGAAATTAGTTTTGGGTTTATTATTAATAAAATCATATTAGTAATATAATAATTAATATAATGAGAGTTTTATTAGCTCAAGAACAGCCAGCTTAGAGAACAGGACATGAAGCCCAGATATGGGCTCACTAATAATTTAATATATGAAAAGGAAGGCATTACAAATCAGAGAGGTAAGTAAAGATTATTCAATAAATGGTAATGGGACACTCGTTAGCTATTTGGGAAAAGAGAAAAGATTGAAATCATGCTATGAACCACATACTGTGATAAATTCCAGAAACATTAAAAAACATTTTAAAACGTAATACCATAAAAAACTAGAAATAAATATTGATGAATATACAATCTCTAGATGTGGAAGAAGTTTCAGAGGAAAGTATTTAAAGATTTCCATACATCAGAAGCGTCCTAAGTTTAAACAAAACACCAGAGGAAATATTTGTTAACAAATAGGGCAAAGGGCTAATTCCTTCAATACATAAAGACTTCAGAGCACTTCTCAGACAACACCAAAAATCTCAGGAGCTAAGAAAGCAGAGAAGATGAATACACATTCAGAAAGGGAAAAAATATCGTGGCAAATGTCAAACCTCAATGGTAATTAAATCAGTGCACATTAAAGTGAAATACAGTTTTTCACCTGTCAAGTGATAAGACTCTGTGTTTGTAAGGCTGAAGTGCCATAGTACTCTCATACCTATGCTGTTGGACTTTTACACTGCTCCAACCTTCTTAGAAAGCAGTTTGGCAGTACGTGTCAAAGTCAAAAATATTCATATGCTTTAATCCACTAATTCAGCTTTTAAAAACTTTTAATCAGGAAGTATTTCAAAATGGCAAGTAAAAGTCAGACATATATATATATATATACACACATATATAATATGTGTCTCCATGGTAGTAGTAATAATGTATTTTTAAATTTGGGTGGGAGGTATGTGGACATTCATTTTACTGCAAAGTTTTATAGCTCACATATATTATGAAATTTGTAAGTATTTTAACATTTTATTCAAACCCTCTTCAATGAAGAAAAAATAAAACCAAAAAAAAAAAAAAGGCAAGTAAAAGTCAGACATATATATATATATATACAGATATATAATACATAAATAATATTTTTGTTTATATATAAATGTTATATAAGTATTGATTATATATATTATATATATATAAAACCTCAGCCAAAATGTCCTCCTTCCAACCCTTCATACAGTAGAATATTGTGCAGCCATGAAAAAGTATGTCCATGAAAATATTTTATGACATGTAAAAATGTCGTGATTATGATAGGCTTAAGAATAAAATTAATATGTAAAATATTTTTATATGAAAACAATGCATAGTTCTGAATGAATTATACCTATGTATAGATACATTTTTTTTTTCTATTTTTATTTTTTATTCTTCATTTTGATAGTTGGAGCCTTTCAATTGTAGGTGACAGAAAATCAATCTCCAATTGGTTTAAACAACAACCAGAAAATGGGGTTGGGTGAGATTTCTTGGTTCCTGTAACTGAAAATCTCATATCTGAGGTATGACTTCAGTCAAGAATAGATACTGTAGCCCAGATGATGTCAAGGCTGGTTTTGTTCTGTCTTCACTCTGTGTCCAGTGGTGTCCCAGCATGGTGATTCTAGGCATCCCTCATGGGTGCAAGATGGCTGCAGCTTTCCAGATCTCACATCACATCCAAGCCAAGAAAGGTCTCCTTTAGCAGCAACCCCTGTTGACAGAGGAAGCTCGTCTTTCATGGGCACTAGCACATATCTCCTCACATCTTGGTGGCTCTTAATAGGTTATTTGCCAATCCTTGAATCAGGTGCTGAGGCCAATAGGATGAGACACCTGTTTGTCTCATACCAACTGGGATCTACATCTGGAGCCCTGGGGAGGGTGGGGCAGTCGAGCCCAAACCACTAGACTAAAAACAGAAGGGAGATTATTTACCCTAAAGCAAAATCTAGGTCCTCTTCTAAGACAGGGGACAGATCCAGTGCAGCAAAAGGAACCAGTGTCCACTAGCAGGTACTTTCAGATTTTCTCTAATGAGCGTATATTAAAGTTATGATCAGAAAAGAGGATATGTAAGCAACTTGAGGAAGGAGAATGAAAAGTTTTCCTGTTTCCTAAGAAATATTGAACCCATTAAGTGCTCTGAAGAAAAATGGAAACACGTCAAGTTTGTAAAAGTTCTGAAATGAATTAGAATTCATTTCATAAGCCATGTAGGGGGCAGTGCCATATAAAGGTTTGTGTATCTTTGGACTCTGAGTATCTCAGTTCTCTCACTTACTAGTTGCTTAATTTGGGACAAATAGCTTCATCTTTATGTGGCTCTATTTCCTCATCTGTAAAAAGAGAATACTACCTACCTCACAGGATGGTTGTGAGGATTTAAAAAATATATGTGTGCTGAAGCAATAGTAAGCATTAAAGAATCTTACCTATTATGATTACTTAATATGTAATTTTAAAAATTACTAGCAGAGTTTTAAAAAATATATATACTATCAGTATTTAAATGGCCTGTATGTGTTATGCTGAGAGGAAGACTTGATATACCTTCTCTAATACATTTTTCTCAGCCTTAATTAATTTTCACATCTAATCACACACACACACAGTGTTACTCCTTTCACAAGTATGAAGTCTTAACTGTGAAGAAAAGGAGATAATGAGATTAAAGGAGGAAATATAATGCTTTCTCTACAAACTGATAGCTTAAAAAGTAAGAAAGACATCTTTTTAACACTTTGGTCACCATAATCATAGCTAATGTTTAGATAGTACTTTTCATGTGCCAGGGCTTAATGCCCTAATTGTTTTTACCTGTAGTAACTCATTGAAGCCTCACAATAATCCTATAAATCAGTGGCTTTTATTATCCCCTCATTATATGGGTGAGGAAATTGAAACCCCCAAAGGCTAAGTAATTTGCACAAGGTCCCCCCAGCTAGTGGTGGAGCTGGGATTCGAACGCGGAAGTCCAGCCATGCTTGTGGATCACTCCCTCTACTGCCCTCCACTGGTGGAAACCAGCCTCTCTCTGTGACTGTAAACACACGACGTGATTGCTTGGTACTGAAATTCATATTCTTTATAGCTTTCTCTATCACGGCAGTCATCACGAGCCATCGGAGACACTGAGTACATGTTTCTGGAGTGTGTCCAAGAAGGTAGATGTAAGGAAAGCAGTTTAAAAACGGGATCTTTGATGTACCTTGTTCAGTGGCCAGAGAAAACCTGCCCAGTAAGGAAGTGAAACCCTACCAACCACATGCAGATTATGTTTCAGACCACCCCCACTGACCTTGGGTCTATGCAGTCAAAACTACAATGGACTAGGAAAATGAATCCTGTGCAAGTGCAGGTATAAATAACTGCCAGTTTAAGGCCTCAAGATCCGAGTATGAAAAGTGTTTATCATCAGAGACCTGCCTGCTGCCATTTCCAATAGTGACCTTGGGGCATCTCTGCAGCTTCACTGGTCCTGTTCAGAATCTCCTCAGCTACGGGAACGAAGACAGCAGCCAGCACCTGCTGACCCCTGAGTCAGTAATAGGTTCTCTGTTGGAAGGAAACGTATCCTCTTAATGGATTACAAATGAGCAAAACCCACTCATTCATAACCTAAATAATTCCATGGTTATTATTCTACAAAGGGATGTTTTCACTGGTTCTGCTAGCACAGACTTTTTTCTTCTACCAGAACATGCTACCAGTTACTCCATTTTTACCCCATTTGAAGATATTCTCTCTCTCTCTCTCTCCCTCTCCCTCTCTCCCTCTTTTTATTAGGGCTTCTTTTTTAGAGCAGTTTTGGGTTTACAGAAAAATTCACAGGAAGTACAGAGTTCCCACAGACCTCCTCATTCCCTGCTCACAGCTGCTCCTGCTGTTAACATCTTCCATTAGTGGGTGCACCAACTCTTTTGACTGCCATCATTTCGTCTCCTTTCTTTGAAATTTAACATGCCTGATTTTCACCTCTCTTGTGGCATTTATGTGAGATTTACATCACTTCACAATGCATGTTGTCCATTTGAGCATGGGGCCAATTTTTAAGTGTAAAAGTGTAATTATTTGTGAGTCTCACGCTGCTGTGTTTATTGTGTTTTCAGATCCTTTTGATCATTGCTTCAGTTATCGGGATCATTGTCTACAGGCTCTCAGTGTTCATTGTATTTTCTGCAAAACTTCCCAAAAACCTTAATGGGACAGACCCAATCCAGAAGTATCTGACTCCACAGATGGCCACGTCCATCACCGCTTCCCTCATCAGCTTTATCATCATCATGATCCTGAACACCATATATGAGAAGGTGGCAATCATGATTACTAACTTTGGTAAGGTCCTGCCATATATATAGCGTGATTTCTAAGCCATTTTTAGAATCAGGTAAAAATAGAGACTGTAGGGCTTCCCTGGTGGCGCAGTGGTTGAGAATCTGCCTGCCAATGCGGGGAACATGGGTTCAAGCCCTGGTCTGGGAAGATCCCACATGCCGCGAAGCAACTAGGCCCGTGAGCCACAATTACTGAGCCTGCGCATCTGGAGCCTGTGCTCCACAGCAAGAGAGGCCACGATAGTGAGAGGCCTGCACACCGCGATGAAGAGTGGCCCCCACTTGCCGCAACTAGAGAGAGCCCTCGTGCAGAAACGAAGACCCAACACAGCCATAAATAAATAAATAAATAAATAGAATAATAAAAAAAAGAAACCATACATGATGAATTACAATAAAATCCTTTAAAAAAAATAGACTGTATGTTTTAGGCATTTTAATTCCAGTATGTTACAATTTTTAGAAAATTTCAAGTGTAAACATATTTTCTCCAGCCTGTACGAGAAATGAATTATCTCCAGCTTTGCATTAGTAAAAGGGACAAAGCAAAGACAGTCATTATAATGCCCAAGCTCTGTGTAAACAGATCAGTGCTGAATAATATTTTCAGTTACATTAGATCATGTACCCTATTGTTGAAAGTAAATGGTCTCTTTATTGCAAACAAGTGGAAGAGGGTCATGGTTCCAGTGGCAGATCTGCTTGCTCCTGCATTGCTGAGAGGACAAGCAGTCACAGTGTTACGTGTCTTCCCCCAACGCTGTTCATATTAATATAGCTCCATACTCATCAGCTCTGGCTTTTATAATAAAGGTTTCTTCTCTCTGGCTTGTATCCCAGGCAGCTGCTTAGTAGCCGAAGTTAAGTGCTTCCCACACGCTGCATTTGGCTGGGTCGTTCTCCAAATGGTCACCTTTGGAGTGGTCATCTTCCAAAAATGATAAGACCGATTTAAATTCTAAACTAGAAGGACGACCCGTTTTGTCTTCCCCAAATGCTTCTAGCAAGTTGCCCCGTGTTTTGTTTGTTTTCTTCAACAGGCCTACCTTATTGCAGTTCAGGAAGACAAGAGAATATCATTTAGCAGGCTGTTCAACTTTTAATTTTCTGTCTTACATTGAAAGAAGACAGTTCTTGCCTATTTGATATCATTGTGCTTATAAATTTTAAGGAACAGTTGACTGTTTTCTGCCTTGTGGGATATTGTGTTCATGGGGGAGAAACTCTTACAACAATGTGTAAACTTGGAATTAACATAGTAGCTGTATTAAGAAATTCAAAACAGCTGAAATGGAAACTGTGAATTGTATTTTTTTAATCATGTTAACTCATGTATCAGTGTCTTTGACTACCGTCTCAAAGCTGTTCACAATTTTAAAATCTTAACATTTCTTTTAACTACAGAACTCCCAAGGACCCAGACTGATTATGAGAACAGCCTAACCATGAAGATGTTCTTATTCCAGTTTGTCAACTACTACTCTTCATGTTTCTACATCGCATTCTTTAAGGGCAAATTTGTGGGTTATCCAGGAGACCCAGTTTATTGGCTCGGAAAATACAGAAATGAAGAGGTGTGAATGTAGAATCGTCTTCTCTTGACAGTTTAAGCTGTTCCATGTTTTCTCTCAGTTGCCCAATGAAGAGTTTCTTCATTGTACATTCCTTAGATTTTTTTTTTAGCCTAAACAAGAATATCAGAAAAAAATAAAATTAATGACTTTTTCTTGTTAGACCCATCTAAAATTTAAATAGGACTTTCTTTTTAATATTTCAGTGTGACCCAGGTGGCTGTCTCTTTGAGCTGACAACGCAGCTGATAATCATCATGGGAGGAAAAGCAATCTGGAATAACATACAAGAGGTGTTACTTCCGTGAGTACCGAGTTGTGTGATCTTAGGGATAGAACGGCCCACCCATCCAAGTCATTTCCCTGCATGTCTAGCTGCATGCAGCCACCTCTAAAATGGAGTAGACCCTCTGCTTATTAAAGGTCTCCAGATAAGATGATCCAACCAACAGTGTACATGTATCCAGTGTTTAAGAATTATAGTTAAAAACCTCCTTCTTTATATTTAACAAAAATCCCCATCTGCTATAGTTTTTGCCTATTAGCCCATTGTTGGTGGCTGTTGGATCATAGCCCTTTGAGAGATGGCCCTTGTTGGAGCTTCGAACTAAGTTTTTCCACTTCTTACAACTTTCTCCTCCTTTTATACATGCGTTTAAAAATCAGTAATAGTAACTTGCTGAGTTCCTAGTAAGTGCCAGTCGCTGTATTAAGTGCTTTATTTATCTCTGTCATTTAATCATCCAGACAATCCTTATTTTTACCTCCCTTTTGCAAATGAAGAATCTGTGTTTTAACGAGGTTAAACGATTTGCCCAAGTTCATGTAGCCAATAAGAGGCTACTGTGGGGTTCAAATGTAAAAATCCATGGCTCCAAACGCATGTGCTTTTAAGAACAGAGGTTCTGTTAATGGTCCTAAGGCACCAGGTTACATAGCATGTTGAGAGACGGTTGTCTAAAATAACTACAAAAGTTTTGACTTACTGTTCTTTTCCTAGAAATGAGAAGAACAGATGTTAGCTGAGGTCACCCTGTCCTTTTAATTTTCGCATAAGTCCGATCCCATATCAGAGTGGACAAGTCCAGTGCCATCTGCAATTTCTGCATATTTCAAGGAGCTTATTGTATTAGTGTTCTGTTGCTGCTTCAACAAGTATCCCCAAACTTAATGGCAACAGGAAGAAAATAGGGGGAAGAAGCCCCACAAAGCAACAACGAATTTACTATCTTGTGGTTCTGGAACTCAGAAGTCTGCAGAGGTCTCACTGGGCTAAAGTCAAGGTGCTGGCAGGGCTGTTTCCTTCAGGCTCTATGGTAATCTGTCTCTTTTGCCTTTTCTAGCTCCTAGAGGCCACCCGCATCCCTTGGTCTGTGACCTCCTTTCTCCATCTCACAGCCAGCAAGATTGCAGGTCTGTGACTCTTTTCTGTGGTCACATCTCCCTCCCTCACTCCTCCCTTCTCTTCTGCCTCCGTCTTCCACTTTTAATGACCCTTTGATTACACTGGGCCCACCTGGATAATCCAGGCTCGTCTCTGTTAGAGTCAGCTGATTAGCAACCTTAACTGCATCTGCAACCATAATTCGTATGTTCTGGGTATTAGGATATGGACATCTTTGGGGAGATCGTTTTTCTGCCTACCACATTAACCTTTTCAAGATAATTTCTGGCTCTGAGTTTCTCTTCTCACAAAACTGTTGATCTCTCTTCTGTCTTGCCTCCCACTCCTGTACTTTCTGCTCCTGCCAGCCTGAACGCAGAGGGCAGCCTTCTCAGTGTCCTGCAAAACCACTCTCACACGAGCAGGACTTACTGATGTTTGGGGCATGGAGGAGAAACTCAAACAACTTGAATTTCAAAATGCAGAACCTCCATCTTTTCAGTCTCTTATCCCACTATACACCTGGGAATTTTGCTGCTGTTGTTGTTTACTTATCACCCTTCTTTGTAGGCTCCAGAATCCTGCCCTTCTGCCCTGTCTTCCTCCCGTCACGTCCAACTTCCTTCTCATTCTTTCTCTTCCCTCCCCTAACCTTTCTTCTCTCTCCCTCATTACCAAGTTTCTGTTCATTCTCTTTGTAGAGCAGTTAAATTCTTTTTTTTTTTTTTCTTTCTGTTTTTGTAGAACAAAACCCTCTGGGTTTCAGTGTGTCCTTCCACATTTCTTCACCAGGGCTTTATCCTCCATCTTCAGTGAGAATTATCAGTGTCTGTCTGTAAACAAAGATGTCTCCCTTTTCCCCACTTCAAACCATCCCCCTCAAAAAAAATTCTGATCTTAGCTGTGAAATGAATATTTTTTTGCCCTACTGTGCAGTAGACAGCCCTTACCTTGGGCTCATAGTTAGATTTTTCCCAATGAGTAAAAGTAGATCATGTGCAAATAATACTATGTTTCTATGTGAAAATAAATATATCAGATAGAGGAAAGGCTTAACTCATTACCAAAAAAAAAAAGCATTTTCTGAAGGAAATAGGTTAATTATTTAACACTAAATTTTTTTGAATAACTTGTTGTCAGTGAGCTATTTTCTGATTTAAACAATCAAGGAGAAGAGTATATTTCCTAAACGGGTACTCACTGAGAAATTCATACAAAATGAAACTTGTTCACATGAAATATTTAAAAACAAAGGATGTATTATAGTATCCATGGTCTGTTTATACCTTCACTTCAAGTAAGCACATTGTTGCAAGTTCCAGTGAGCTGAACTTCACCTTCAGATATTTCTACTACTAGCCTTGTTGGAAAACTAGGAGCACTAAATCAGCGCTCCAGCGCCAGTCCGTGGCCCGGGGGTTGGGGACGCCTGCGCTAAATGTTAGGCAAATTAGAGAGTGGGTTGGGTTCTTCCCATCACTGCATCTGCTCTTTGTAAAGGTGCCAGTTTCCTTCCTACGTTTTCATACAAACTTTTAACATACTAAAGATATATCAGTTACTTTTGCTACCCAAAACCACACCCATCCCAATAATACAAAGGAAGGGAAAAGAAAACTTATAAAATTTAGTAGCTATTTTCACACCATTTAACTATGTCAAAAGGAACATAGTGAAATGAATTTCACCATATACTCACCTGCCTCCACCCCCAACTCCACTTGGGGTCCTTGACTAGGATTCTCAGAGCAAATGAAGGCCACGTGGCACTGTGATCCAGGCTCCATATGGGGGGGAGGGGGGGTGGTCTCTCCAGCACCTGGGTCAGCACCTGGCATTTAGTAGGTCTTCAATAAGAGCCAACTGAGTGAATGAGTGACTTATACGCTTCAAATACAAACATCAGTAAATTAATAGAATTGTTTGTTGGACCCTGAGAAGAAGCTTAGAGCCCTTTGGCCTTCCTAGCCTCACTTTTTTGATAGTTGGGGCAGGCCTGGGAATTTTATTCTGTACTTGACAAAAAGGCTAGTACAATTCCTGTGTTAAGCTACTTGCTCTGGAGAAATTTTATGATAAAATGTTAAGAAAAATAGAGTTAAATATCCAAAATGCCTTAGCATTGTCCTTTGCTGTTTAGATAATGGGTGGCCGTAATTTTCTTCTTTATATGTTTTCTATATTTTCCTCAATGAGTATTCGCTATTCAGATAATAAGAAAAAGCAAACTCTTAACAAGAGGAAATGTCTCTTCTCAAGATATGATTTGGCTAGAGAATGAATCAGAGACATACAATAAGAGAATCCTAAATGCAGGGATCCCTCACTCTACACACTCGGTCTTAAAATTGAGGAACAGTAAACTCAGGAGCAAAATAGATTCAGATGGTGAAGGATGCTTGTATTCAAAATTAGCAAGTGGGAATGTCCTAAACAGAAATGGTGATTAGTATGTGGATTAAATATGATAATGAAGAGACAAAGACAAAATGGGGTGTAAAGTGCTTCACACCATGCTTTACACATAATAAGTACTCAGTAAAGGGCAATTTGTTATGATACTGTTACACTAATATGCATGGTCAATTGCTAAGAAAATTATTTTGTAACCCCTGGTAGAGGGAGGAAGCTTCCAGCCTTGGCCAGGGGAAGAAGTATCCAGTGTCTGTACTTTTTTAAAGTTCTGTATGTGATTCTCATGTGCAGTCAGATTGATATCCCTGTACTAGAGTCATAACCCAATAGAATATCCAAAAGACCATGGGCAGTGATGAATAGACTGCAACCCAAGATTTCCTGCTACAGATGAAGTGGTTCAACTCAGACTGAACAAGAGGCTCAGAGTCGAAGATCAGAAAAGCAAGCTAGTCATTTCTTCTCATTTGACCTAATATGATTGGTGGGGGGGGAGGCAGTACGGTACAAGAAACAAGTACCAGATGAGTTAGTCATGCAAGTGGCTGCCAGGACAGAAGTTTCATCCTGAATCCAAGTCATCATGGGTTTGGGTCCCCGATAGTAAAAGACCTGCTTCTCTGGGGCATGGAGAGGATTCCGCAAGAGGCTGAGGCTGGAAGTGTGAGGCAGAGTGAAAAGTAAACCAGTAGAAACCAGTGATCTTGAGTTTGGGTGTCATGAAGGGTGATGGATGTGTGCGGTCCTCGGTGCCACGTGCGCGACAAGGCCCCTGGAATGTCTGTAAAACTGCGGATTCCTGGCCAAACCTCAGACTTGACTGATCACAGAGCTCTGGGTTGTGGCCTAGGAAGTAGCACCAGCAACAAGCGTTCCACATCATTCTTATAAGTGCTGGAGTGAGATCCGAGTCAAGATTCTAAGTAACTTAGGCTGCATTTACTGTTGGCCTCAGCCAGTTAGCCTGTATTGGTCAAAAGATAATCCCACACAGGGGATTTTGATGTGTTAGGAAGTTTGCTAAATACCTCACCTGTTCTGAATCATTTAATCCTGATAACAACCCTGGGCAGTGTAGGTTTTATCACCCCATTTTATGTGAACTTGACTGAAGTTAAATAACGAATAAGCAATGAAGTGTGGATTCCGATTCAGGGGTGTCTGAGTCCATATCCCTTCCACTTCCACAGCCTCCTGCTATTCCCCTACTGTCACAGAAGAAAGAAGTGGGGAAAGATTGTGAAGCCAGGGCCATGTTTCATTGTAGAGAAATCTCCCCTTAGCAAACCTGGGGGAGTGGTCAGTGAACAGTTAACACTGAGATCAGTAGCAACGGGCAACCCATCATGGTCAGCTATTTTTAATTCACCTCTTACACTCTGTGTGTGTGTGTGTGTGTGTGTACACGCGTGTTCACGTGCAATGTATACAATGGTCTTTACAGTGAAATCCACACAAACGTGCTGTGTCGTCAGCTGGAGCTTAGCCAGATGCTAAGTTGTTTGTTATTGTCGTGCATCTTCTGATGAAGTCGACAAGTAAACCGCAAGCCAGCTGTTGCTTCAGGGGACAACAGCCCTGTAGGCTACAGGTGCACACCTTGTTTCACTGCCAACTGTTTCTGATTTCTTTTCAGTTCAAATTGCCATTAAAAAAGTGGGGACGGGGATTCCCTGGTGGTGCAGTGGTTAAGAATCCACCTGCCAATGCAGGGGACACGGGTTCGAGCCCTGACCTGGGAAGATCCCACATGCCGCGGAGCAACTAGGCCCGTGAGCCACAACTACTGAGCCTGCGCGTCTGGAGCCTGTGCTCCGCAACAAGAGAGGCCGCGATAGTGAGAGGCCCGCGCACCGTGATGAAGAGTGGCCCCCGCTTGCCACAACTAGAGAAAGCCCTCGCACAGAAACAAAGACCCAACACAGCCATAAATTAATTAATTAATTAATTAATTATTTTAAAAAGAGGTATCTCTAAACATTAAAAAAAAAAAAAGTGGGGACGCGTTCATTTGGCTCACAAGCTTCTGAGAAAGAAAACCGCATAACCCAGGAGGAGACACCAGGCTGCTCTGTGGGGCAGCATCCAGTAGGGGGGCAGAGCACTGGGCCGCCAGTTGGGGCTGTGTTTCCTGCAAGCTCTGCACTGACTTTGAGGAAGCATGTCACTTCTTTGGTCTTTAATTTGTTCAGCCGAAAATAGGGTCTTGGAGCTGTTTTATCCGGTGTCAAAGTATGTCCCTTTTCTGCTCCGTGCCCCTCAATGGCTCCCCACTTCCTTCAGAGTGAAAAACGGCCCAAATCCTCACCGTGGTCTCTTACGCTCCCCTCCCCCACCCGCCGCAACCAACAGACTTATTTTCCTCTTAGCCGTGGACCACACTGGCCTCCATGCTTTGTTTATTTTCTCTGGTGATTTTCAGTCTGGAAAGACCATCTTCGATAATAGCAGGGAAATGGAAAAAAAAAACCAAAACTAAAGTTAATCAAATGTGGGAAAGTATCTTTTAAAAATTAAAATGCCCACATGAAAAGGAGGTAGGAGGAAAAATCATAGTAGTTACAATTTGCATAAGCCCAGGTATGTAGTCAATACTATTTTTCAAAATATTTTGGGGTAGGGAGGCAGAAATAAAAAGAAATTGAGCATGAAAACAAGAAATTAAATTCTTGGGAAGATGATGTGTTCAGCTCAAAATATCAGTAATACTTTTATGCCCTTGGTCTGACAATATTCTGATTGATAATTTGATCTTTTTGGCAGCTGGGTCATGAATCTAATTGGACGGTGTCGCACAGTTTCGGGAACAGAAAAGAAAACCCCACGATGGGAACAGGACTACCATCTGCAGCCCATGGGCAAACTGGGATTATTTTATGAATACCTTGAAATGAGTAAGTCGCTAGTGAGATTTTGGGTGATACGAATTATATTGGAACATGTTTTGGATCCCCAAAGCATCCATTATAGAGCCAGATAATTATCTAGCCTATTGAAATGGAGTCCTTTTTTCTCCACTCGATAAAATTATACAATCAGGCTTTCAAATAAGGTGACTGTGTGTATCTTTGTCAACATTGATGTTGTACAGAGCTGAAGATTTATTACCCAGCAATGAAATGGAATATTCATCGAGGTATGTCTTCACCATTGATTGTTGGAGGGTTCTAACCATGTTGTCTAAGAATGAACTCAGAGCTGTTATTAGATGTGACTCAGCCTGGGCTGGAATCCATGCAGCACAGCTGCTGGCCAATACCCTTCTGAACAGAGTCGTATAAGCAAGCCTGTGCAGAAAGCCTGTGGGAGCAAGGGTCACAGGGTTCCCCCCCCCGCCCCAACATCTCACACTTGCCTTTGACATTATATCTATGTCTTCTGGCCGGTGGTTTCTGCCTGGTTCCTTGAGTGACCTTAGGACAAATCACTGGCTTGAATTCAGAACTATTTTGCTGGTCTGGAATTAAGATTTAGCACAGGTCCCCTCCTTCTCGAATGTCTTTGTCCATTTCTGTAGTATTTGCTTGGGCTCTGTTTCTCGTCAGTTGAACTTGATTTTGAGCTCTCAGTTGCCTTTAAATGGATGCATCTCAAAATAGATTTCCATAGGAAACACCATCTTTTCTATTATGCATGACACACTTTTATCTAATAGAAGGCTAACAATAGACATGTTTTGTATCTGTGCCCTTTCAGCTCACCACTGCGTTGAATTACAGTTTTTTAAGCTTAGGAGAACAGGAAAGGATTTTGACAGGCTTTGCATTTACGCATGGGGGTTTGTGTATTTGTAGAGACACCCCTTTGTGGTTCCTGTTTGTCAGTCTGCAGATAGAGGGAGGTTTTTATTAAATCACATTTTATATATAAAATAATTGCTTTTAAAAATATACATTATACATGGAAACGCACCTGCTTCCTTCAGTGAGTGAAAGGTTCATCTTGTAGCTTCTTCAGTCAACAATGCTTTGCGGCCGGGAGTCTGATTTGAATTTCATTTTTGCTTTTGTTATGTTTCGTGACCAGGTTCCATTAAGGGTGTAGCTGCGGTAAATAATGTAGAAGCTATGTTTACTTATTTATTCTGTTTATTTTCAAAAGAACTACAAGACAATTACCTGTTATTCCAAAATGAGTCATAATTGTAAATATTTCTTATTGGAGCTATTATCAGCATTAATAATAACAGCATTCTGTGGCAGAATATCATTTGTTATTTTAACACACACAAAAAAACTTGGAAAAGTTATTTTTTCTGTAGTTAGACAAATAAATGGTATTGAAAGGAAAAGTTATATGGTCATGCTTTGGGGAGAAATTGATAGGACTTGTAGAATTTCAGTCTCATTAAAATAATTACCAACTAAATAATTTGGCCTCACACGGATGGACCTAGAGATTATCAGACTAAGTGAAATAAGTCAGACAGAGAAAGACAAATATCATGTGATATCACTTATATGTAGAATCTAGAAAGATGATACAAATGAACTTACTTACAATACAGAAACAGACTCACAGACATAGAAAACAAAATTATGGTTACCAAAGAGGAAAGGGGGGAAGGATAAATTAGGAGTTTGGGATTAACAGATCCATACTGTTGATACTTTATATAAAATAAACAACAAGGTCCTACTCTTTAGCACAGGGAACTATATTTAAAAATAATAATAATAAAATAATAATTCAGCCTCACCCTACCCTATAAGAAAGGATGGAATAACAGTGGTTATAGAGAAATTAAACAATTTTTTTTTCTTTTCCATTATGGTTTATTACAGGATATTGAATATAGTTCTTGTGCTATACAGTAGGACCTTGTTGTTTATCTATTTTATATATAATAGTTTTTATCTGCTAATCCCAAAGTCCTAATTTATCCCTCCCCCAGTTTTTTAGATTTATTAAATTGTTTTCCTATTATCCAAATAATCCTTAATGAATTAGAAAAATTAATCAGTTTCTGCGAGTAGGCAGTCTGTTATTCTGTATTCAACACCAGAGTGAAATGTATGTTTTGTTCTTTTGGTTTGTGGGAGATAGAATTTCCAAATGCCTTTTGAATTATTTTTGTTCCTCTAAAATAAACATAGAGTGCCGTTGGGGGTGAGCTTATCCCCACAGTTTCCTCCTTCCAATTTTCTCTGTGTTCATTAATGACAGCACCATCTACCTTTTTAATTATGCATCTTGGCTACTGAAGGGAAACATCTTCTGACAGACAGCGCTGGAGCCCCCCACCCTTGCTTAGTTAGGCCTTGCGCCCAGCCACCAGCTCTGGTCCCCTCTGCCCCATGGAGGGAACTCCAACTCCCCTCTGCCTGAAAACCCTTTCCCTTCTTTTCTACCTGGAAGAGTTCCTACCTAGCCTCAGCAGGAACCCTCAACTTTTCACACAGAGTTTCTGCTCTCTTCTCTAGGCATCAATAGCACTTGACTCTTGTCTTGATGGTATGTGATTGTGTGCATGCCTCTCTCCCTGGCTAGACTGGTCCTGTTGGAGGTTAGCACTCAGGCCTTTGCATCTTTCAGTCCTCAGCTGGGACACCACTGCCTGGACCCTTAGAAATATTTAAGTGACTTGAGCTTGGAGTCCCAACACACCCAAATACAACTGTTAGTTGAGTTTACAGTGGCATTGCCCCAGCGGCCCCCGCCAGGTTCTGTAGGGGCATATGTGTTTTGAGTGAAATTTCTTTATTTTGTTTAGTGAATTCCCCACCATCCTTTGAGATTATTAGAGTAAGCCTGGGTTGTTAACCAAAATTGCCTCCCCAGGTGTATGGTCCTGACTTCTGAGAACTCAGACTTGGGACCTAAGAGAAATAGTCTGTCAGTCTTAAAATCTGAAAAGCCATAGGATACCGTTTTGTACTTAGAGCACCATACAGCACAAATACCAGTCTCTCGAGAACTTGATGTTGCCTTCCCGGTGGGCGGGTGCTACAGATGAAATGCCGTAAAGTGATGAAGTGGGCCCTGCTCGTCTCTGGTACTGCCTCTTTCACCCTTGCATGTTCACTTGATCTTACCTTCATATATAATTTTCTCCATTTAATTTACTGTAATTAATACCACTTGTTATTCAACATCTCCTTGCACCTACCCCTCTCTTTCCCTCTCTCTCCAGTGCTACACCCTCCCAGGCCTCCTCTGCACTCTCCAGGACCAGGCCTGTCTTCCCCCACTCCCCCATCTCTGCTCTGTTTCTTCCCACCACCTGCATTGACATTTCCTCATCTTTGCAGGAGGAACTTTCCAAAATGGCAACTAGGTGACTGGCGAGGATTTGTAGGCCTCTCATCTCTTTACTCATTTATTCATTCATTCATTCATCCATCCATCTAACAACGATTGAGCAACTGCTTTGCCAAACACTGTATCAATTGCTGGGGATACCAAGAAAAGTAAGACTTGGTATCTGGCCTCCCAGGGCTAAGCAATGGATGGTGAGTACTTGGTGGATTGCTAAGCAGGTGAACACAAATCAGACTTCCTAGAGCAGGTGATATTTAAACTGGATTTTGAAGGGCGAATGGAAGGTAGCTATCTAAAGTGTGATAGAGGTAATGGACATTTCACGCAGAGAGATGGGTGCAGTTTCAAGTACAAGGGCATGAAACAGCTTGACCAGTTCAGAGAATGGCAAGTAAACAAAGTATGGCTAGAACAAAGGATCCGTAGGTGGGAATATCAGGTAAGCAAGGGTTGTATCATGATGGGTCTTGTGTGCTTAACCAGGAGACTTGAACTTATCCTTAAAGAAATAGGGATACCTTGGAATATTTGTAAGCAAGAGAATTGCATAGTGTTTATGTCAAAGAAGATAAGATTATTCTGGCAGCAGAATGAAGATAATATTTTTGGGTGGGGCCTGTATTTGGTGGGGAGAGGGTATTTCAGGGGGCTATACCAGGTAACCCACACAACAAGTGATAAGCACCTACATAGGGGCTATGGGCTGAGGAAAAGGAGACAGATTAGATAGGTGTTAAAGAGATGACTAGTATGGAAGGTGAGGAATAGAACTGTTAAGATAACTTCTAGGAGAGTGAATATGCAGGGTGGAATGTAAGGAGAGGGGTTGGTTTTGAAAACATGGTTCTGTGTTGGATATTTTGAGTGTGAGGTGTGTATGAGACATCTGAGAGGCGAGGTCTGTTATTAAGTTGGATTTGCCAGTCGGGAACTCAGAGGAGCTGCGGGTGAGACCATAGGGGTGATTCGGGCATGCCAGGCAGAGAATTGATGATGAGGCCCTGGGGAAAAGGGGCGTTTAAAGGGTAAATGGGAGAAGAAAAATCCGGAAAGAGAAAGAAGAATAGCAGAACAGTTGGGAGAAAACTAGCAGAGAAGGCTATCACCTTGCTTGAAAGGGATTTGAATATTGACTAAAAGGAGCATAATGAAAAGGGGGAGGGGGAGGCAAAAAAGCAAGAGCGAATAAATAAAGTCCCCTTAATTGCCGGGACTGTGGGAAAAAATACAAGAAGCACTATAGTTAGATATCTTTAAAAATTTATATCTCTGTGTGTGTGTGTGTGTGTGTGTGTGTGTGTATGTGTGTACACACACACTTCTACCTTGGCTTTTTAAGACTATTTAAGTAAACAAAAATCAAGGGGGAAAAACATTCCACAGAGAGGAAAATATTCGGCCATATCAAAAGCTGCCGGGAGGGGGCTGGGGGTGGGGCGGGGGGGGGCACTGCGGGAAAAGCTGCCTAGTAATCAAATAAACAAGGACTGAAAACGTACATTGGCTTTGGCATGCGCAGCCACCAACAGAGTTAGCAAGACGAGTTTCAGTGCAGTGGTGAGGGCCACAGAGGATGCAGAGCTTTGAGTGATGGAGAAATAATCAGCGCAGGTACTTCTTCAAGAAACTTGACTTTAAAGTGAAGAAGAAAGTATCAGAGAGCAATTCAGGGTCATGAGAAGGTTTCAGGCAAGGGTTGTTTTTGTTTTTACAATGGATGTTTTTTGCCTTGCTGAGTTGATAGGCCTTTGTTGTTGTTCTTGGTTTCAAAAGTTGTTTAGAAAGTTCTTCTCACTTGAATATCAGAGCAGATTATACCATGCTGGTTTTTTTCTGGTGCTTTATTTTTTAATTAAAAATGTTTAATCCATCGAGTTTATTTTGATATCAAAAGTGAGGACTCCATACCAGTTCTTCTAATGATTTAGCTAATTACTCCAATACTTGAATCCACTGATTTGAAACATCATTTTTATAATATACTAAAATCCCATGAATATCTGCATCTGTTCTTGAAATCTATTTAATTTATACTATCTATTAATGCACTAGTTCTGAACTGTTACCATAGCAATATAATACACATTAATATCTCTTAGAGCTGGTCCCATTTTATCCTTTTTCAGAAATATCCCTAACACTGTCACTTTAAACATCCCTCCTCATTATTTCACTTGTGTACTTGTATATATTTCTTGAAGAACTTTAGCATCACCTTTCAGCTTTTTTTCTTAAATCTATTTGGGATTATTAACTAAATTTGCATTCAAATTCTAAACTTTATTTTGGAGAAAAAATCTGACATGTCCCCAAACTTGAGTCTTCCCAATTAACAGTATGGTGCATCCATTCATTCATCATTATTTGTTTTTCTTTATTTTTTTAAGTCAATTATCATAACCATCTTAACATTTCTCACTAATTTATTTCTAAATAGTCTGTGCCTTTGTTGTCATTATGAATGGTATCTTTTCTCCTCTGGATTTTTAACTGGCTTTACTGCTAATAAAGTCCTAATTCTTGGCTTCTCTTGAATAGTAAGGAGATCTGGCAGCATTGGGCCCTCGTTCCAATATGGTGCCTCTGAGCAGTCCCTTCCATTAGGACATCCACTTGCCAGTTTGCCAGTTACGGTACCCATTCCATACATTTCTGTTACTTGCCTGGCCCCTGGAGGCGGATGAGTTCATTTAGGGTTGGGTGAATCATGGACACAGATGTTGACATCACTGCTTGGTGACATGCTGCTGACTCTATAATGTCACGAACTCTGGTCCTTGCCTGTGTGATTTCCCTGAATACAGCGGCTCCTACCTGGCCTGTAGACTGGCCAGATCTTTCCAACCCTGACTGCTTTTCTGCGACACTTTCTGGCCTCTCATATCAGAAGCAATTGCCAGCTCCTCCTAGCCAGCCACCGCCTCCAGAGTCTTGCCCTTCCTGGCCAGAGTGATCCCTGCCCCTTGGCTGAGCAGTAGCCCTAAAGGGCCTGTAAGTTTTCCTCTGATCCACTGTCTTAGTTACATCCCTATGCTAGTTCACTTGAAAGGTCTGCCAGTTAGGAGAGAAGGGTGTGAAACTTTTTTAGATCTCTGGCCTTATCATAGCTAACCCTACCTTCCCATGGTACAGCTTCCCCCAGATCTCTGCTGCCCCATCTATAGCAAAGCCACGTAAATTACAAAGGAAAAGAACTTCTAAGCCACCACCCCAATTTTGACTTACTGTGACCATATAGACTGCAACAATATCGAAACAAAAGTTCCTGGAAAAGGATTATATTTTGACTTATTAAGACACTTACTGCATACATTTCCATGATTTGTAATAATATCCCAGATTCTCTGAATGTGCTGCACTTGCATTCACAGATTCAGGGGAGCTTGTTCATTTGCTTATTTTCAGCGTATTTCCTCCAGCATTCTCCAAACATAGGCTTCCCAAATTTACATTTGGTACATTTCTTATTTCTTTTTGGCTTGTAAGGTATTTCCACAATATTCCTTTTCTTTTTTTTAACGCTAAATCACAAATCCTCTTCCAACATTCTATTATTTCTACACTGAGAATGAATAATATGCTTAGAGTGTCCCAAGTTTATTACTAGCAAATAACTATGGTTGATTAAAGTTTTTTAAATATGTTATTCCTATTAAGTGTATATATGTGAAAGAAACAGGCTATAATTAGTCTTCTTTCCAGAGGTTTTATATTTGTCTTTTGTTTGGATTCTTTCACTGTTGAACATTATTATTACCACGAATGTCTTTTCTCTTTGGGATTTAGTTCACTGTTTGCCTTTCTCTTTCTTAACAAGAGTAAAGGAATATGTGTTGTCCTTCCATCCATCCACCACTCCATGATGTATGTCCATTCCATTGACAGTTATTCAGTTTGGGTTCGTCACCTTATTTGTGGCCTCTTTTCCACTGGCCCCTCTGTTGGCTCTGGTGAACAATATATTGGAAATAAGAGTGGACGCGTGGAAACTGACTACCCAGTATAGACGCATGGTGCCAGAAAAAGCCCAGGACATCGGAGCATGGCAGCCCATCATGCAAGGAATAGCAATTCTGGCTGTGGTGACCAATGTGAGTAAATAGGCTTCACAGGGTAAAGACCTTGAAAAGTCCAAAAATGCATTAGGGTTGCTTCCTAAGGAATCCAGTGTTTGGTATTTCATAATGTGGGAGGAAGATGCTAATACTGTCATTCATATAAACAACATAGTTGCTATAACTGTAATTGTTATTTTTTAATGTATTTTGTCTATTGTACATTACGTATTATTATTGGTGAATTACAAGACCTCTTACAGAGGCAGTTGCTAAGAATAGTGACCATTAAGCTATTGTCGCTCATTTGCTAGTTTTTATTCAATAGAAACATGGTAGTAGTATTAACGGTAAGTACTAACTCTTTTAATCCTCACATGACTATAAAAGGAGTTACCCAACAGTGCTTTTATAATGGAGATAGAAATCTATCCATTGAGAGTTTGAAGACCCTAAAATAAGAACAATCATGCCACCATATTTTACTGTATATTCCAGACGACGAATTTAAAATAGGAACTATTTGATGATGAAGTATAAATGCTTTGTGCATTCCCAGCCATTCCTTGCCTTCCTCGTGCCCAGGGGCAGAGGTTCCTTGAGGAGGCAGATTTAGGGCACGTCTCATCTCTCCTCACACCACCCGTGGTCTTTCCTACCCACTGTTGGTCATTAGCTAAGCATCCTCACGCCCGGCATGTGTCTGAGTGATGAGGGAATAGAACGCAGTTGTTTACAACCTGTACTGATTATGGACCAGTCTGAACAGTCTCTCTCCTTCCCCACCCCGGCCCTCATCGGCCAACAGGGAGCAGGCAAGCAGAGCAATTCCCATGCCAGCCCATCAGGGAACTGCCTTCCCTAGAAATGCCCGTACAACCAGGGCTATTTCCTCCCTTATTTCACTGCCAATTTCACTCCCAGGTTACAGTCTCCAACGAAGTGATATCCCAGTTTTAACAACTTCTTAATCAAGTCACACTTACCCTGCATCCGCCACCTTTTCCCACGAGCACTTGTAGAAACAGAACAGAGTGGGGCAGTGCCTGAGCCACGGATCCCAGCACTGCAGCTTCCCAACTGCACCATCTTGGGCCAAGCCTTAACCCTTCAGAGCTTCATTTTATCGTTTGTAAATCGAGTAATTCCCTATCACGTATTTTCAGACTATTATATACCACAAAGGAGGCTTAGGGAGTTCAGTGAGTTAATGCATGGAATGCACAGAGCCTGGTCCTCATGGAATGTTAGCAGCTGCTTTGTTACCATCTTCATTACACATCATCATTTACAGTGACAGTGTAGACCTTGCCAGGTGTCAAAACTAGAGGCACAAGAATTTTACAGTGTGTCACTGTCTGGACCATGGTCACAGTTTTACACAATAAGACAAGTTATCTGGAACCCAGCTGTCACCCCCCCAAGAACCCTCAATTTATCTGGATTGCATGCTGTCCCTCCTTTTTGGAGAAAGTTAGCAAATCACACACAAAACAACCGCTAGATTATGTCCGTTTCCATACACCCAGCTAGTCCCCACCTTCAGCATCCACTGCTCTGCGAAACGTAGGCTGACGTTCAGAAATATGACAGCAAGGCCTTTCAAGCTCCACAGTCATAAAAGTACGAATCTGTCACGTTCAATATGCTATACGACACGAAGCCAGGCAGGAACGTGGACTTGTGTGCTTGCAATTTTTAGCCACAAGGTTTGAAACTAAAAGCATTTTTGTTTGACCTTCAGCAAACCAGAAAATTCAATTGACTCCTACTCCCCATTACTCAAGCGTCCTGGTCTGATTGTATGAGGCACCTTTTCCTCGTCCCCCCAGCATGGCTCCACGCCATTAGCGCAGATGGAGTATTGGCTGTGTCTCTAAGACGGCTCTACGTGCATGTGTGTGTGCACACACAGGCACACACACGCCCACTAATTGGTGCTACTGGTTCTCATCCAGTAGATGTTTTTTCTTATAACTCAGGCATTGTTTTATTGTGCCCTAGAAAAATTGCTTATTCGATCATCTATTAAACTATGGACAGTCCTTTTTTCCATATTAAAATTTGTGACAGCTTCCAAGATGCAGCTCCTCTTTATGTTTGCGTATAATTCTGTAAGAATTAAACATGTATATTATCCCCTCACACACCTAATTTGTGCCTTCCCAATCTCGTGTGCACAACTATAGCTAGCTTCCCATAATAGGAGAACTTTTAGGAAGCAGGAAGAAGAGAACAGGCACCAGGGATATGAAAGGGCATCAGGCAGGAGTCTGGTATAAAATCATTCATTCTAAAGCTGCTGGTTCAACAAATAAGCTGAATTGACATTGTTGTATCATGCCAGAGCATCTGCTATTGAAGACCTATTTTAATTTATTTTGATACAAATGGAAAATTGTGTTTGGGACAGCATGGGAAATGAAGCACACTGCATTTATTTGTACTCTTGCAGTGTGTCTCAATCAAAGCAGCTCAATTCAGGAGGAAAAAGTATCTTGTCAGAAGGCAATAGAATTATCTTCCTTGTTGGAATTTTTGTAGCTTCTTGAAGCACATCTGCAGGTGATTCTATAAAAAGCTAAAGTTGAGTTAAATGATAACAGGAAATTTTAATCTATTGAAATCTAGGAAAAGTAAAATATTCTTGTCTTTCACCACCACCACTACCACCACCGACAGGCAAGCCTACACACACCCAGAGAGACTCTATGTCAGAGGAAATGACAAAGCTGGTTCTAGTGGGGGGGGGGGAAATTTTGCAGTAGAAAAGCCCCTCAGTTGTTTTTCTTGCTTTACCGGAGACCTTGTTTATTGGCCTGTGGTCTCACTGTGCCTAAACCATATGTTCAGATGAATACTATTAAAATCGTGTTGAGCAAAAAACATGTCTTTTCTTCTGCTTCAGTAAATGACCGAAACATTTAGCTTTGTTTATTCACATAGACTTTGGATTGAAGAATATTCTTTACTTTCTCCTTCCTTCAAACCAGTTTTACACATTGAGAGATTAAAGCCCAAATTAAAGAATTTTGGAGAAAATTCATGTAATTCATAATAGCTTTAGATCCTAATAAATGTCTGCCTGGTGTAGACTCCGGTTTAAGACTGACCCATATTTATTTCTTTAATCTAGGAACACACTAAACTCTCTTTATGTTATTTGATAACTTACAGTGTTTTTAACTCTATCTGTTTAACCTTTTGGAAGTTTAGAGGTTTAGACACTAGGTCTAACAAAATAGATATCATTGCTTGACTGTATGACTAGAACGATCCCAATACAATTTCTTGTTACTACATTTTATTAAAGTAACAGAGTTCTTGCTGTCTAATAAAGCAACAGACATAAGTATATACTGAGAGTTTAAATCAGACTATGGGTTGACTTGTCTAAACAAGTCAAGATACTATAGGGAAAAAGTATGAATTTGAAGGAAAACAGATATTATGTAGTTAGTATTCTATTTTTAAGAGGTAAGTGATAAAAAAAGTAGCTTTTTCTCAATTATTTATCTACAAAGGAATCATATAAAGCCAACCTATTTTCATAATATTGACCTTAGTATGACGCATACAAAAGGGCCTTCTAAATCATAAAAGATTAAATTATATCAAATAGTGCTCCAAGGTTGATTGAATTTCATTATATTCTAATTTTTTTAAATATAATTTACAAATAACATATGCAAGCAGCTCTTGAGTTGTCCACAATACCCTAGTCTACAATTATTCTTACTGTACTTAAGACACATGATAGGCAACTATCAGGCCTTTGCTTTTGAACTGCAGGTGGACTTCTGGACATTCCCTTAAAGATCAAAAGCAAAAGAACTATTTTACTTTAAAGCAGCTGCTCAAAGACTTTAGGATACTCACTACCTATATCCATTTGACAGGAAAGAATTAAGGTTTCTGAGTCTTTAATTTTAAAAAAAATCAACTGATGAAAATGTAATCCTGGCATGTCGGTTAACCTTAGCTATAAAGGCTCTCAATTAATACCCCCTTTACTGTTTTCTTCCCAACATAGGCCATGATCGTTGCTTTCACATCAGACATGATCCCCCGCCTGGTGTATTACTGGTCCTTCTCCGTCCCGCCCTATGGGGACCACCCACATTACACCATGGAGGGATACATCAACAACACTCTCTCCTACTTCAACGTTGCCGACTTTAAAAGCAAAAGCAAGGAAAATCCGTACACTGAGCTTGGTGACTATACTACATGCAGGCAAGTTCTGCCTATAAGTGTTTAAAAATGCACTTCATCTTTTAAAGAACTTTTATTGTAATATAATTCTATTTGGTATCATTTAAATAAAATTGCTAAAGATGTTTTTTTCCTAGCTTTCTTTTCAGTCAGACTTTAAAAAGGATGGGATATAAAAGTTAATACAGACTAGGGTTAGAACTTTCAAGCCAAACCATAAGGCAAGATTTTTAAATGAGAGTTTCAAATGATTACAGGAAGACTGATCCAGGGGGAAAGTCCTATATCTTAGAACTGAAGAAACTCTAAGAGTTCCAAAAAGCAAGATAATTCAGTTGTTATGACTAATGTGTTATTCAAGCACAACCTGACGGTACTGAATGATGACAAACTAGTATGTACCATCACTTAACAAAGCAACACAAAGACAAAAATGTAAATACCTCAGCCTGGCCTAGCAGTGTTCTCTAAAAGTGTTCCAAAGCTCTCTGCACTAATATTAATGGCTGGTAAGATCAACTGTGGACAGTGTACACTTAGTTTTGTCAACTAAGTTACTAACTGAAAAGTTTGTTGACTGCACGTCATAGAGTTGTGTGTGTGTGTGTGTTTTTTTTTTTTCAAAGTCTTAAACCTAAAGGAGGCTTTAAAATTCATTTAGTTCAACTCCTCAAAGCCTTCTCTGATTCACATTCTCAACAACACAACCAAGAAACCAGAGATAAGCCCCAGATAAATGTTTCCAAGTTACACATAGTAAAGCCTCTTCAGAATCCCTCATTGAATCTGGTTACTCTTACTTTACATAGTTCTAAAGAGGGATTAAACTAGGTCTAATAGGTTACAGGCAGAAAATGAGAGATGTGCTACCTGAGGGAAATACACTAACAGCAGTAGCATATGATGTCTGACAACAAGGAAATTAAGTAAGAAAATTATAAAAAGTAGGTTAGTATTCTCTGTAGAGAGAGATAGCCCCATAGCTGAGTGAACCCTGATGACACCATTATATAAATAAATTTATAAGCATGTTTCTGAAAATATGCTAACTTGTTTTAGTTATACTCTTTTGAGGAAGCAGGGATAAAATTTAAGATATTTTTCTTTTTTACAAAGATGGAATCCATCATTACCATCATCTTCCTCTTGTAAGTTAAATGAAGTATTACTGGAATAGTTATTTCAGGGTTTTGTCATCAAATTAAACTCTTGGAGAAAACTTGGGAGTTCACTGCTGGCCTAGTAGTCAGGATTCCAGGCGTTCACTTCCGTGGTCCCGGGTTCAGTCCCTGGTCAGGGAACTGAGATCCCGCAAGCCATGCCATGTGGCGTGGCCAAAAAACAAACAAACAAACAAACACTCTTAGAGAACATTTATATGATGTCCAATTTAAAAGAGTGTTGCATGAAGTATGACCTTTTTTAATGGGCCCTTGTTTACAGCGTTTGATCAAAAAGAGTTATCTCCTGAAATGTCTCCATCTCATTTCCAGGTATCGTGATTTCCGGTACCCTCCTGGACACCCACAAGAGTATAAACACAACATCTATTATTGGCATGTGATCGCAGCCAAGCTGGCTTTTATCATTGTCATGGAGGTAGGAAAAGTATACTCTGAAATAGTTTATGAAGCAGTGTATTTGCAGGCTTTGTGTTGCCTCTTCTGACTTAAAATGTACAATATGTTATCTCTTGCTAATAATTATTTTATAACATTTATTAATAAAATTTGACCTGAGAACAGTAATTAAATGAAGTTGGTTGGGCTTCCCTGGTGGTGCAGTGGTTAAGAATCCACCTGCCAATGCAGAGGACACGGGTTCGATCCCTGGTCTGGGAAGATCCCACATGCCGCGGAGCAAATAAGCCCGTGCACCACAACTACTGAGCCTACGCTCTGGAGCCCGCGAGCCACAACTACTGAAGCCCGTGTGTCTAGAGCCCATGCTCTGCAATGGGAGAAGCCACCGCAATGAGAAGCCCACACACGGTAGCGAAGAGTGTCCCCCACTCGCCACAACTAGAGAAAGCTTGCGCGCAGCAACGAAAGCCCAACGCAGCCAAAAATAAATAAATAAATTAAATAATTTTTTTAAATAAATAAAGTTGGTTAACTCCTTTAAAAGTTAAAAGCATGTTGTGTGCTAGGGGAATTCAATTCCTTTCAGTTCAGTATTAATTAAAGGCCTTTTTATTTGGGGCACTGGGCTCCATATTAGGCTATGAAGGGGCTTATTCAAGACAAATAAGATATCATATTTTCCCTGGAGAAACTTTTATTGCTATAATATTTTTATTTGTGTTATTTTTATTGCATTTTCACAGTATACCGTCTTAAAATAGTTTTTTACATCCCTGAAATTTACCAGCTCTGAAAAATGACTAAGGCAGCTATAAATTTGAAATTGATCTAGCCAACTTTACTTCTTACACCAAGTGAATAACTACTACTTAATTCCAAAGATTTGAAAGTTACTTCATTGGTGTGGTCAGTTAGGATTATATTTAGCTGCAAGAAACAGAAAAGGCATCAAAAGTGGCTTAAACAAATAGGGGTTGATTTTTCTTACATAACAAATTTCACTAGGAGTAGGTGGGTGCTCCTGAATCAACACCAGCTCACTGATGTAAGGACTGTATCTGATTCTCTAGGTTTTCTCTCATTGCATGTCACTCTGTGGTTGTAATATGACTACTGCAACTCCAGATAACACATTTATGTTCTAGGCAGGAGGAAGGAGAAGGGTGATGCTAGCCAAATTTTTTCCTATTTGTTAGGAAAGAAAATGCTTTGCCAGAAGCCCCCAGAGCAGACTGTCACCTACATCTCATTGGCTAGAACTACAGCACATGGTTCCTCATAGCAGCTAAGTAGGCTGAGACAGGAGGTGTTTGGTTTGCTCTGAGTAAAATCAAAATCTGTTAGCAAGAAAAAAGTGGGACAGGCTACCTGGCTTTGATAATTTTTCTAGTATTTTTTTAAGTAGTTACCAAAAATTAACAGAAGAAAATAGTTCATCATTAGTTCATAAGTGGATTCCTGAAGTACAGTATCTGATGTATCGGCAAGAGTCACTAGTTTATATTCAAATATGTAGTTGCCAAAGTGTTTTGACATCTACTTTTGATATCATGGTGGACTAGATGCTGTGAGGGGCCATCTCACTACAAAACATTTAGAATCAGTTAAAAACATAATTTCCTTTGCAGTTTTGAGCTTACTAGAAGGAAAGAGAATATACAAAGAGGAAAAACACCATGATTGCCTGAAATAGAGTAGTGAGCACCTCTGAAGTTCAGGAGTGCTCTGAGAACAAGTGCTGTTATTAGTGTCTCCACCTAAAAGCTCAAGGAGACCAAGCCTTGGGTCAGAAGTGTGGTAGAAGAGCTGAACTTGAGATGCTTGGTTTCAGCCAGGGACCCCACAAAAGGCTAAATATGTCTCAGAGCAGAGGGAAATCCTTCTCTGAATAAAAGTATCCTTAATTTAGACCCCAGTTTTTTCCCAGATTGAGATAAGCAAATATGAGCTAACTATCAAAGATCAACAATGACAAAGGGGAAATTTAAAAAAAAAAAAAGAACAAAAAACCAAGAATGAGATTTGGCCAAAAAAATTAAAAAATAAAAACCTGATTTGGACCATCAATAACTTTAAGAGTTTGAATTATCAGATAAGGAATATAAATTAATCATATATGAAAATATTTAAACAAATAAATGACAGAGCCAAAAATGAACAAACAATAAGAAACTGTAAAAAAATTATAAGGCAATTTTGAAAAATAATTTAAAAGAACTTTTAGAAATAAAAATAGTTGTTGAAATGAAGACATTACATATGGATAAAGCAGAAGTTTAGGCAAATCTGAAGAGAGAATTAGTGAACTGGGAGACAAATCTGAAAAAATTACCACTAGCACATCACAAAGAGAAGAAAATGGAAAAATTTTTTTAAAAAGAGGTTAGATATGGAAGACAGAATGAGAAGGACTAACTTTCCCAAAAAATCATAGAAGAAAAAAATGGATAACTGAGGAGATGCAAATCTGAAGAGTCAGTGGATAAAATTTTTACAGCATAAGTGACAGACATCTGTTCACAAAGAAGAAAGCAAAGCAAATATCAAGCAGAATAGATAACAAAGAAGTCAATATTTACATGCACTGTAAGGAAAGTGCAACACACTGAATGTAAGATCTTAAAAGTAACCTGAGAAAAAGACAGATGACTGACAAAGGAAATTAATATTAGAATGAGAGTAGACTTTTTTTTTTAATTGTTGTATAGTTGTTTCACAATCTTGTGTAAGTTTCTACTATACAGCAAAGTGAAGTACAGTTCCCTGTGCTATACAGCAGGTTCTTATTAGTTATCTATTTTATACATATTACTGTATATATGTCAATCCCAATCTCCCAATACATCGCACCCCCCCCACCCCACTTACCCCCTTGGTGTCCATGTTTGTTCTCTACATCTGTGTCTCTATTTCTGCCTTGCAAACTGGTTCATCTGTACCATTTTTCTAGATTCCACATATATGCGTTAATATACATATTTGTTTTACTCTTTCTGACTTACTTCACTCTCTATGACAGTCTCTAGGTCCATCCATGTCTCTGCAAATGACCCAATTTCATTCCTTTTTATGGCTGAGTAATATTCCATTGTATACATGTACCACATCTTCTTTATCCATTCATCTGTCAGTGGACATTTAGGTTGCTTCCATGACCTGGCTATTGTAAATAGTGCTGCAATGAATATTGGGGTGCATGTGTCTTTTTGAATTATGGTTTTCTCTGGGTATATGCCCAGTAGTGGAATTGCTGTGTCGTATGGTAGTTCTATTTTTAGTTTTTTAAGGAATCTCCATACTGTTCTCCATAGTGGCTGTATCAGTTAACATTCCCACCAACAGTGCAGGATGGTTCCCTTTTCTCCACACCCTCTCCAGCATTTGTTATTTCTAGATTTTCTGATGATGCCCATTGTAACCAGTGTGAGGTGATACCTCACAGTAGTTTTGATTTGCATTTCTCTAATAATTAGTGATGTTGAGCAGCTTTTCATGTGCCTCTTGGACATCTGCATGTCTTCTTTGGAGAAATTTCTGTTTAGGTCTTCTGCCCATTTTTTGATTGGGTTATTTGTTTTTTTGATATTGAGCTGCATGTGCTGTTTATATATTTTGGAGATTAACCCGTTGTCCATTGATTCGTTTGCAAATATTTTCTCCCATTCTGAGGGTTGTCTTTTCGTCTTGTTTATAGTTTCCTTTGCTGTACAAAAGCTTTTAAGTTTCATTAGGTCCCATGTGTTTATTTTTGTTTTTATTTCCGTTACTCTAGGAGGTGGATCAAAAAGATCTTGCTGTGATTTATGTCAAAGAGTGTTCTTCCTCTGTTTTCCTCTAAGAGTTTTATAGTATCCGGTCTTACATTTAGGTCTTTAATCCATTTTGAGTTTATTTTTATGTATGGTGTTAGGGAGTGTTCTAATTTCATTCTTTTACATGTAGCTGTCCAGTTTTCCCAGCACCAAGACTGCCTTTTCTCCATTGTATATCCTTGCCTCCTTTGTCATAGATTAGTTGACCATAGGTGCGTAGGTTTATCTCTGGGCTTTCTATCCTGTTCCATTGATCTATATTTCTGTTTTTGTGCCAGTACCATATTGTCTTGATTACTGTAGCTTTGTAGTATAGTCTGAAGTCAGAGAGCCTGATTCCTCCAGCTCTGTTTTTTTTCCTCAATATTGCTTTGGCTCTCTGGGGTATTTTGTGCCTCCCTACAAATTTTAAGATTTTTTGTTCTAGTTCTGTAAAAATTGCCATTGGTAATTTGATAGGGATTACATTGAATCTGTAGATTGCTTTGGGTAGTACAGTTATTTTCACAATGTTGATTTTTCCAATCCAAGAACATGGTATATCTCTCTGTCTGTTTGTGTCATCTTTGATTTCTTTCATCAGGGTCTTATAATTTCCTGAGTACAGGTCTTTTACCTCCTTAGGTAGGTTTACTCCTAGGTATTTTATTCTTCTTGTTGCAATGGTTAATGGGATTGTTTCCTTAATTTCTCTTCCTGATCTTTCATTGTTAGTGTATAGGAATGCAAGAGATTTCTGTACATTAATTTTGTATCCTGCAACCTTACCATATTCATTAATTAGTTCTAGTAGTTTTCTGGTGGCATTTTTAGGATTCTCTATGTATAGTATCATGTCATCTGCAAACAGTGACAGTTTTACTTCTTCTTTTCCAAGTTGTATTCCTTTTATTTTTCTTCTCTGATTACCATGGCTAGGATTCCAAAACTGTGTTGAATAATAGTGGCAAGAGTGTACATCCCTGTCTTGTTCCTCATCTTAGAGGAATTGCTTTCAGTTTTTCACCATTGAGAATGATGTTTGCTGTGGGTTTGTCGTATATGGCCTTTATTATGTTGAGGTAGGTTCCCTCTATGCCCACTTTCTGGAGAGTTTTTATCATAAATGGGTGTTGAATTTTGTCAAAAGCTTTTTCTGCCTCTATAGAGATTATCATATGGTTTTTATTCTTTAATTTGTTAATATGGTGTATCACATTGATTGATTTGCCTATATTGAAGAATCCTTGCATCACTGGGATAAATCCCACTTGATCGTGGTGTATGATCCTTTTAATGTGTTGTTGGATTCTGTTTGCTAGTATTTTGTTGAGAATTTTTGCATCTATATTCATCAGTGATATTGGTCTGTAATTTTCTTTTTTTGTAGTATCTCTGTCTGGTTTTGATATCACGGTGATGGTGGCCTCATAGAGTGAGTTTGGGAGTGTTCCTTTCTCTGCAAATTTTTGGAAGAGTTTGAGAAGGATGGGTGTTAGCTCTTTTCTAAATGTTTGATCGAATTTACCTGTGAAGCCATCTGGTCCTGGACTTTTGTTTGTTGGAAGATTTTTAATCACAGTTTCAATTTCATTACTTGTGATTGGTCTGTTCATATTTTCTATTTCTTCCTGGTTCAGTCTTGGAAGGTTATACCTTTCTAAGAATTTGTCCATTTCTTCCAGGTTGTCCATTTTATTGGCATAGAGTTGCTTGTAGTAGTCTCTTGTGATGCTGTGTATTTCTCCGGTGTCCATTGTAACTTCTCCTTTTTCATTTCTAATTTTATTTATTTGAGTCCTCTCTCTCTTTTTCTTGATGAGTCTGGCTAAAGGTTTATCACTTTTGTTTATCTTCTCAAAGAACCAGCTTTTAGCTTTATTGATCTTTGCCATTGTTTTGTTTCTATTTCATTTATTTCTGCTCTGATCTTTATGATTTCTTTCCTTCTACTAACTTTAGGTTTTGTTTTTCTTTCTCTAGTTCCTTTAGGTGTAAGGTTAGTTTGTTTATTTGAGATTTTTCTTGTTTCTTGAGGTAGGATTGTATTGCTATAAATTTCCCTCTTAGAACTGATTTTGCTGCATCCCATACGTTTTGGATTGTTGTGTTTTCGTTTTCATTTGTCTCTAGGTATTTTTTGATTTCCTCTTTGATTTCTTCAGTGATCTTTTGGTTATTTAGTAGTGTATTGTTTAGCTTCCATGTGTTTGTGTTTTTTACGTTTTTTTCCCTGTAATTTATATCTAATCTCATAGAATTGTGGTCAGAAAAAATGCTTGATATGATTTCAATTTTTAAAAATTTACCGAGGCTTGATTTGTGACCCAAGATGTGATCTATCCTGGAGAATGTTCCATGTGCATTTGAGAAGAAAGTGTAATCTGCTGTTTTCAGATAGAATATCCTATAAATATCAATTAAATCTATCTGTTCTATTGTGTCATTTAAAGCTTGTGTTTCCTTATTAATTTTCTGTCTGGATGATCTGTCCATTGGTACATTTAAGGTGTTAACATCCCCCACCATTATTGTGTTACTGTCGATTTCCTCTTTTATAGCTGTTAGCATTTGCCTTATGTATTGAGGTGCTCCTCTGTTGGGTGCATATATATTTATAATCATTATATCTTCGTCTTTGATTGATCCCTTGATCATTACGTAGTGTCCTTCCTTGTCTCTTGTAACATTCTTTATTTAAAGAAGTCTGTTGTATCTGATATGAGTATTGCTACTCCAGCTTTCTTTTGATTTCCATTTGCATGGAATATCTTTTTCCATCCCCTCACTTTCAGTCTGTATGTGTCCCTATGTCTGAAGTAGGTCTCTTGTAGACAGCATATATATGGGTCTTGTTTTTGTATCTGTTCAGCCAGTCTGTGTCTTGAGAGTAGACTTTTTAACATCAGTCTGAAAGCCAGAAGAGAAGAGTCTAATATCTTTAAAATGCTAAAGAAGGTAACTGTAAACTCAAATTATAGCAATACTTTGAGTAATTGAAAAATCTGTCCACATTGAAAACACCAAGCCGTATGGCTTTCTAGGAGAGTGATACCAAACTTTCTAGAACAGATCATTTCAATATTATACACACTCCTCCAGAGATCAGGAAAAGGAAATACTCTCCAACCCCTTTTAGTTCCTGAAATCAGACAATAGAAAGCGAAGGGGAAAGTATGTCGGTCTTACTCAATGCATAGATGCAAAGATCTTTTTAAGATGTGCAGACTGGGTCTAGCAATCTATTTTCAAAAGACAACAGCATATCACATTGGCTTTATCCCAGAAATGCAAGGGTGATGTAACATAGAAAATCTTCATATCTGTAAATATTACCTACCTCAGAAATGGATGGGAAAGAAAAAAAAAAACCTCTTTCCTACATCAACTTTTGCCTCTTTACTATGTAATTCTATCACTTGAACTCACTAGTATCTTTCTCAGCTCAAAATATTCTCCACTGTCACACTACCTGATTTACAAGAAACATTTGACACAGCTGATCACTCTTCCTTGAAACTCTTCCTCACTTGGCTCCCAGGGAAACACATATTTTGCCTTTCTTCCTACCTCTCTATGCAGTCCTGTCTTAACTTCTTTGCCCGTCCCTTCCTTCTCTTCTTAATGATCCATGGTTCATTCCTTGGTTGTCTTTTCTCTCTACCCACAGCGTTGGTGATCTCATGCAGTCCGGAGACTTTAAGTGCTATCTATATGTCAGTGACTCACTAATGGATATCCCCAGAAAACCTCTCTTCTGAACTCAACCCATCAATCCAACTGCATACTTGACCTTTCTGCTTGGCTATCTAACAGATACCTCAAATCTACTGCCCTAAATTCCCATATTTTCTTTTTTTTTTTTTTTTTAACATCTTTATTGAAGTATAATTGCTTTACAATGGTGTGCTAGCTTCTGCTTTATAACAAAGTGAATCAGTTATACATATACATATGTTCCCATATCTCTTCCCTCTTGCATCTCCCTCCCTCCCACCCTCCCTATCCCACCCCTCTAGGTGGTCACAAAGCACTGAGCTGATCTCCCTGTGCTATGCGGCTGCTTTCCACTAGCTATCTATTTTACATTTGGTAGTGTATATATGTCCATGACACTCTCTCACCCTGTCACATCTCACCCCTCCCCCTCCCCATATCCTCAAGTCCATTCTCTAGTAGGTCTGTGTCTTTATTCCCATCTTGCCGCTAGATTCTTCATGACCTTTTTTTTTTTTTCCTTAGATTCCATATATATGTGTTAGCATACTGTATTTGTTTTTCTCTTTCTGACTTACTTCACTCTGTATGACAGACTTTAATTCCATCCACCTCATTACAAATACCTCCATTTCATTTCTTTTTATGGCTGAGTAATATTCCATTGTATATATGTGCCACATCTTCTTTATCCATTCATCCGATGATGGACACCTAGGTTGCTTCCATGTCCTGGCTATTGTAAACAGAGCTGCAATGAATATTTTGGTACATGACTCTTTCTGAATTATGGTTTTCTCAGGGTATATGCCCAGTAGTGGGATTGCTGGGTCATATGGTAGTTCTATTTTTAGTTTTTTAAGGACCCTCCATACTGTTCTCCATAGTGGCTGTATCAATTTACATTCCCACCAACAGTGCAAGAGTGTTCCCTTTTCTCCACACCCTCTCCAGCATTTATTGTTTCTAGATTTTTTGATGATGGCCATTCTGACCGGTATGAGATGATACCTCATTGTAGTTTTGATTTGCATTTCTCTAATGATTTATGATGTTGAGCATTCTTTCATGTGTCTGTTGGCAATCTGTATATCTTCTTTGGAGAAATGTCTATTTAGGTCTTCTGCCCATTTTTGGATTGGGTTGTTCGTTTTTTTGTTATTGAGCTGCATGAGCTGCTTGTAAATCTTGGAGATTAATCCTTTGTCAGTTGCTTCATTTGCAAATATTTTCTCCCATTCTGAGGGTTGTCTTTTGGTCTTGTTTATGGTTTCCTTTGCTGTGCAAAAGCTTTTAAGTTTCATTAGGTCCCATTTGTTTATTTGTGTTTTTATTTCCATTTCTCTAGGAGCTGGGTCAAAAAGGATCTTGCTGTGATTTATGTCATAGAGTGTTCTGCCTATGTTTTCCTCTAAGAGTTTGATAGTGTCTGGCCTTACACTTAGGTCTTTAATCCATTTTGAGTTTATTTTTGTGTATGGTGTCAGGGAGTGTTCTAATTTCATACTTTTACATGTACCTGTCCAATTTTCCCAGCACCACTTATTGAAGAGGCTGTCTTTTCTCCACTGTATATGCTTGCCTTCTTTATCAAAGATAAGGTGACCATATGTGCGTGGGCTTATCTCTGGGCTTTCTATCCTGTTCCATTGATCTATATTTCTGTTTTTGGGCCAGTACCAAACTGTCTTGATTACTGTAGCTTTGTAATATAGTCTGAAGTCAGGGAGCCTGATTCCTCCAGCTCCATTTTTCGTTCTCAAGATTGCTTTGGCTATTCGGGGTCTTTTGTGTTTCCATACAAATTGTGAAATTTTTTGTTCTAGTTCTGTGAAAAATGCCAGTGGTAGTTTGATAGGGATTGCATTGAATCTGTAGATTGCTTTGGGTAGCAGAGTCATTTTCACAATGTTGATTCTTCCAATCCAAGAACATGGTATATCTCTCCATCTATTTGTATCATCTTTAATTTCTTTCATCAGTGTCCTATAATTTTCTGCATACAGGTCTTTTGTCTCCTTAGGTAGGTTTATTCCTAGATATTTTATTCTTTTTGTTGCAATGGTAAATGGGAGTGTTTTCTTAATTTCACTTTCAGATTTTTCATCATTAGTATACAGGAATGCAAGAGATTTCTGTGCATTAATTTTGTATCCTGCTACTTTACCAAATTCATGGATTAGCTCTAGTAGTTTTCTGGTAGCATCTTTTGGATTCTCTATGTATAGTATCATGTCATCTGCAAACAGTGACAGCTTTACTTCTTCTTTTCCGATTTGGATTCCTTTTATTTCTTTTTCTTCTCTGATTGCTGTGGCTAACACTTCCAAAACTATGTTGAATAATAGTGGTGAGAGTGGGCAACCTTGTCTTGTTCCTGATCTTAGTGGAAATGGTTTCAGTTTTTCACCATTGAGGACAATGTTGGCTGTGGGTTTGTCATATACGGCCTTTATTATGTTGAGGAAAGTTCCCTCTATGCCTACTTTCTGTAGGACTTTTATCATACATGGGTGTTGAATTTTGTCGAAAGCTTTATCTGCATCTATTGAGATGATCATATGGTTTTTCTCCTTCAATTTGTTAATATGATGTATCACGTTGATTGATTTGCGTATATTGAAGAATCCTTGCATTCCTGGAATAAACCCCACTTGATCATGGTGTATAATCCTTTTAATGTGCTGTTGGATTCTGTTTGCTAGTATTTTGTTGAGGATTTTTGCATCTATGTTCATCAGTGATATTGGCCTGTAGTTTTCTTTCTTTGTGACATCTTTGTCTGGTTTTGGTATCAGGGTGATGGTGGCCTCGTAGAATGAGTTGGGGAGTGTTCCTCCCTCTGCAATATTTTGGAAGAGTTTGAGAAGGATAGGTGTTAGCTCTTCTCTAAATGTTTGATAGAATTCGCCTGTGAAGCCATCTGGTCCTGGGCTTTTGTTTTTTGGAAGATTTTTAATCACAGTTTCAATTTCAGTGCTTGTGATTGGTCTGTTCATATTTTCTATTTCTTCCTGGTTCAGTCTCAGCAGGTTGTGCATTTCTAAGAATCTGTCCATTTCTTCCAGGTTGTCCATTTTATTGGCATAGAGTTGCTTGTAGTAATCTCTCATGATCCTTTGTATTTCTGCAGTGTCAGTGGTTACTTCTCCTTTTTCATTTCTAATTCTATTAATTTGAGTCTTCTCCCTTTTTCTCTTGATGAGTCTGGCTAATGGTTTATCAATTTTGTTTATCTTCTCAAAGAACCAGCTTTTAGTTTCATTGATTTTTGCTATTGTTTCCTTCATTTCTTTTTCATTTATTTCTGATCTGATCTTTATGATTTCTTTCCTTCTGCTAGCTTTGGGGTTTTTTTGTTCTTCTTTCTCTAATTGCTTTAGGTGCAAGGTTAGGTTGTTTATTCGAGATGTTTCCTGTTTCTTGATGTAGGCTTGTATTGCTATAAACTTCCCTCTTAGAACTGCTTTTGCTGCATCCCATAGGTTTTGGATCGTCGTGTCTCCATTGTCATTTGTTTCTAGGTATTTTTTGATTTCCCCTTTGATTTCTGCAGTGATCACTTCGTTATTAAGTAGTGTATTGTGTAGCCTCCATGTGTTTGTATTTTTTACAGATCTTTTCCTGTAATTGATATCTAGTCTCATAGCGTTGTGGTCGGAAAAGATACTTGATACGATTTCAATTTTCTTAAATTTACCAAGGCTTGATTTGTGACCCAAGATATGATCTATCCTGGAGAATGTTCCATGAGCACTTGAGAAAAATGTGTATTCTGTTGTTTTTGGGTGGAATATCCTATAAATATCAATTAAGTCCATCTTGTTTAATGTATCATTTAAAGCTTGTGTTTCCTTATTTATTTTCATTTTGGATAATCTGTCCATTGGTGAAAGTGGGGTGTTAAAGTCCCCTACTATGATTGTGTTACTGTCGATTTCCCCTTTTATGGCTGTTAGTATTTGCCTTATGTATTGAGGTGCTCCTATGTTGGGTGCATAAATATTTACAATTGTTATACCTTCCTCTTGGATCGATCCCTTGATCATTATATAGTGTCCTTCTTTGTCTCTTGGAATAGTCTTTATTTTAAAGTCTATTTTGTCTGATATGAGAATTGCTACTCCAGCTTTCTTTTGATTTCCATTTGCATGGAATATCTTTTTCCATCCCCTCACTTTCAGTCTGTATGTGTCTCTAGGTCTGAAGTGGGTCTCTTGTAGACAGCATATATATGGGTCTTGTTTTTGTATCCATTCAGCCAGTCTGTGTCTTTTGGTGGGAGCATTTAATCCATTTACCTTTAAGGTAATTATCGATATGTATGTTCCTATTCCCATTTTCTTAAATGTTTTGGGTTTGTTATTGTAGGTGTTTTCCTTCTCTTGTGTTTCTTGCCTAGAGAAGTTCCTTTAGCATTTGTTGTAAAGCTGGTTTGGTGGTGCTGAACTCTCTCAGCTTTTGCTTGTCTGTAAAGGTTTTAATTTCTCCATCAAATCTGAATGAGATCCTTGCTGGGTAGAGTAATCTTGGTTGTAGGTTTTTCTCCTTCATCACTTTAAGTATATCCTGCCACTCCCTTCTGGCTTGCAGAGTTTCTGCTGAAAGATCAGCTGTTAACCTTATGGGGATGCCCTTGTGTGTTATTTGTTGTTTTTCCCTTGCTGCTTTTAAAATGTTTTCTTTATATTTAATTTTTGATAGTTTGATTAATATGTGTCTTGGTGTGTTTCTTCTTGGATTTATCCTGTATGGGACTCTCTGTGCTTCCAGGACTTGATTAACTATTTCCTTTCCCATATTAGGGAAGTTTTCAACTATAATCTCTTCAAATATTTTCTCAGTCCCTTTCTTTTTCTCTTCTTCTTCTGGGACCCCTATAATTCGAATGTTGGTGCGTTTAATGTTGTCCCAGAGGTCTCTGAGACTGTCCTCAGTTCTTTTCATTCTTTTTTCTTTATTCTGCTCTGCAGTAGTTATTTCCACCATTTTATCTTCCAGGTCACTATCCGTTCTTCTGCCTCAGTTATTCTGCTATTGATCCCATCTAGAGTATTTTTAATTTCATTTATTGTGCTTTTCATCGTTGCTTGGTTCCTCTTTAGTTCTTCTACGTCCTTGTTAAATGTTTCTTGCATTTTGTCTATTCTATTTCCAAGATTTTGGATCATCCTTACTATCAATCATTATTCTGAATTCTTTTTCAGGTAGACTACCTATTTCCTCTTCATTTGTTAGTTCTGGTGTGTTTTGACCCTGCTCCTTCATCTGCTGTGTGTTTTTCTGTCTTCTCATTTTGCTTATCTTACTGTGTTTGGGGTCTCCTTTTCACAGGCTGCAGGTTCGTAGTTCCCGTTGTTTTTGGTATCTGTCCCCAGTGGCTAAGGTTGGTTCAGTGGGTTGTGTAGGTTTCCTGGTGGAGGGAACTAGTGCCTGTGTTCTGGTGGATGAGGCTGGATGTTGTCTTTCTGTTGGGCTCGTCCACGTCTGGTGGTGTGTTTTGGGGTGTCTGTGGCCTTATTATGATTTTAGGCAGCCTCTCTGTTAATGGATGGGGCTGTGTTCCTGTCTTGCTAGTTGTTTGGCATAGGGTGTCCAGCCCTGTAGCTTGCTGGTCGTTGAGTGAAGCTGGGTCTTGATGTTGAGATGGAGATCTCTGAGAGATTTTCGCCGTTTGGTATTACGTGGAGCTGGGAGGTCTCTTGTGGACCAGTGTCCTGAAGTTGGCTCTCCCACCTCAGAGGCACAGCCCTGATGCCTGGCTGGGGCACCAAGAGCCTTTCATCCACACGGCTCAGAATAAAAGGAAGAAAAAATGGAAAGAAAGAAAGAAAGAGGGTAAAATAAAATAAAATAAAGCAATTATAATAAAAAATAAGAAAAAAATTATTAAGAATTTATTAAGAAAAAAAATTTTTTTAATTTTTAAAAATAGATTTATTAATTTTTTATACTAAAAATAAAAAATTGTTAAGAAAAAATTTATTAAGAAAAAAATTTTTTTAATTTTTTAAAATAAAAAATATGAAAAAACTTATTAAAAATTTTTTTTTAATTTTTTAAAAATAGAAAATAAGGAAAAAATTATTAAGAAAACATTAGGGAAAAAAAATTTTTTTTAAGTAAAAAAAGAAAAAAAAAAAAACGGACGGACCTAACCCTAGGACTAACGGTGAGAGCAAAGCTATACAGACAAAATCTCACCCAGAAGCATACACATATACACTCACAAAAAAAGGAAAAGGGGAAAAATTAATATATCCTGCTCCCAAAGTCCACCTCCTAAATTTGGGATGATTCGTTGTCTATTCAGGTATTCAACAGATGCAGGCACATCAAGTTGTTTGTGGAGCTTTAATCCGCTGCTTCTGAGGCTGCTGGGAGAGATTTCCCTTTCTCTTCTTTGTTCGTACAGCTCCCGGGGTTCAGCTTTGGATTTGGACCCGCCTCTGCATGTAGGTCGCCTGAGGGCGTCTGTTCCCTGCCCAGACAGAACGGGGTTAAAGGAGCAGCTGATTCGGGGGCTCTGGCTCAGTCAGGCCGGGGGGGAGGGAGCGGTACGGAGGAGGCGGGGCGAGCCTGCAGCGGCAGAAGCCGGCGTGACGTTGCAGCAGCCTGAGGCGCGCCGTGCGCTCTCCCGGGGAAGTTGTCCCCAGATTACGGGAGCCTGGCCGTGGCGGGCTGCACAGGCTCCCGGGAGGGGCGGTGTGGAGAATGACCTGTGCTCGCCCACAGGCTTTTTGGTGGCGGCAGCAGCAGCCTTAGCGTCTCATGCCCGTCTCTGGGGTCCGCGCTGATAGCCGCGGCTCGCGCCCGTCTCTGGAGTTCGTTTAAGTGGCGCTCTGAATCCCCTCTCCTTGCACGCCGCGAAACAAAGAGGCAAGAAAAAGTCTCTTGCCTCTTCGGCAGCTGCAGACTTTTTCTCGGGCTCCCTCCCGGCTAGCTGTGGTGCGCTAGCCCCTTCAGGCTGTGTTCACGCAGCCAACCCCAGTCCTCTCCCTGCGATCCGACCGAAGCCCGAGCCTCAGCTCCCAGCCCCCGCCCGCCCCGGCGGGTGAGCAGACAAGCCTCTCGGGCTGGTGAGTGCTGCTCGGCGCCGAGCCTCTGTGCCGGAATCTCTCCGTTTTTCCCTCTGCGTCCCTGTTGCTGTGGGATCCGCGCTGATAGCCGCAGCTCGCGCCCGTCTCTGGAGTTAGTTTAAGCGGCGCTCTGAATCCCCTCTCCTTGCGTGCCGCGAAACAAAGAGGCAAGAAAAAGTCTCTTGCCTCTTCGGCAGCTGCAGTCTTTTTCCTGGACTCCCTCTTGGCTAGCACCGAAGCCCGAGCCTCAGCTCCCAGCCCCCGCCCGCCCCCGCGGCTGAGCAGACAAGCCTCTCGGGCTGGTGAGTGCTGGTCGGCACCGCTCCTCTGTGCAGGAATCTCTCCGCTTTGCCCTCCGCACCACTGAGGCTGCGCTCTCCTCCGTGGCTCCGAAGCTTACCCCCTCTGCCACCCACAGTCTCTGCCCGCGAAGGGGCTTCCTAGTTTGTGGAAACCTTTCCTCCTTCACAGCTCCCTCCCACTGGTGCAGGTCCCGTCCCTATTCTTTTGTCTCTGTTATTTCTTTTTTTCTTTTGCCCTACCCAAGTACGTGGGGATTTTCTTGCCTTTTGGGAGGTCTGACGTCTTCTGCCAGCGTTCAGTGGGTGTTCTGTAGGAGCAGTTCCACGTGTAGATGTATTTCTCATGTATCTGTGGGAAGGAAGGTGATCTCCGCGTCTTACTCTTCCGCCATCTTGCCCTTCCCTCCCATATTTTCTTAAGTCCACTTGCAATGTTCTTCTCCCTACTGTGCACTAAATCTGTTCTGTCCACAGTTTTACCCCCTCTCAATTATGGCAGTTCCATCCCAACAGTTGCTTGGGCCAGAATTCTTGGAGTCCCCCTTGTTTTCTCTCCCCCACTTATTTTACATCTAGTCTTGTTGAGTTTTCCTTTGAAAATATATCACAAATCTGACCACTTCTTACGAGCTCTGCTGCTGCCGCCCAAGTTAGAGCCACCATCATTTCTTGCCCAAATTTGGGCAACAGTCTCCTAACTGGACTCCCTATTGTCTTCACATCTCATTCCGAGTAAAGCCAAAGTCCTTATAATGACATACAAGGCCAAACACAATCTAGCCACGCTCTGTTGCCTCCCTGATGTCACTTCACTCCAGCCTTCCTGGAACGCACCCTTCAGGCTTCTACCAGATGGACTGTGTTGGCTGTTCCCTTTGCCTAGAATGTCTTTCTTCCTGATGTCTGCATGGCTAATTTCCTCACCTCCTTAAAAATCTTTGCTCAATGAAGCATGTCCAGACTGATCTATGTAAAATCTATATAAATTTTACCTCCCACCATAACACTCATGATAACTGTTACTCTGCTTTACTTAGCTCATGTCACTTTTTTCCCCATAGCTCTTACCACTTTTTAACACTATGTGTAATTTATTTGTTTTTAATTATGTTTATTCTATATTATCTCTATCTTCTTGCTAGGTTAGGGATTTTTGAACAGTGAATAAATAAAAAGGTTTTCAAGCTTATTATTTATCAGGGAAATGCAAAGTAAGACCAAAGTGAAAGTCCATTTCATAATCACCATGTTGGTTTAAAAAAAAAAAATTGATGGTAACAAGTGCAAACAAGGATGTAGAGCAACTGAAATCATCACACTCTGCTGGTGGGAGTGTCAGCTGGTATAGTTGGTATGATCTTGTAAAATTGAACATTCATATAACAGAGGGTCTCAGCAGTTCCACCCCTAGGTGCACGCTTTTGAGAAACTCACAGGTATTCTCCAGAATCCAAGTGCAAGACCGTTCCCAACATCATTGTTTCTAATCCAAAAACTAGACACAAACCCAATTCCTTTTGATAGGGGAACGAATAAATTACAGTGTGTTTGCACAATGGATTATATAGAAGTGAAAATGGACTACAGTTATGCACAATAACATTGATGAATCTTAGAAACTAATTTTGAATGGAAAAAAAGCAATTTTCAAAAGATTGTACCATACTGACAGTATCATACTGTTTTTATAAAGCTTAAAGCAAGCAAAACTAAACAAGATACTATTTGGGGATATATATATACCTTGTTAAACTATTCAAAAATAAAAGAAAATTATATACATATACTCACACAGATAGGTTAGTGTTTACCTTTGGGAAGAGGCCTGGGAACAAGATAGGAAAGGAACACACATAAAAATATCATAGCATTGTCAGTGTCATGGTGAGTGTTCTAGATATTAGATGTATTCTGTTCTACATATCAAATAGTATTCTTGAAATTTATAAAGTAACAAAATGTAGCGCCTTGTCAGAGCCATGCTGTGGTGGGAGAGATTGGGTATACATGATGAATGCCCACCACCTTGTCCTGATATATTGCTAATAATGGCTAGCAAAAATAAATGGAAGAAACTCTGTGTTCCCTTACATCTCTTGTGATTGACATTTTTCTTCTCTCCCTTAGCATATCATCTATTCTGTGAAATTTTTCATTTCGTATACAATTCCAGACATATCGAAAAGCACGAAGAGCAAGATCAGGAGAGAAAAATACCTAACCCAGAAGCTTCTTCATGAGAATCACCTCAAAGACATGACCAAAAATATGGGAGTCATAGCTGAGAGGATGATAGCAGTAGTAGATAACAATTTACGACCAAAGTCAGATTAAGAGCTTTATGTTCTGAGAAGCACTTTAAAGAATTTAGCTTTATCAAAATATATTATGAATCACTAATGAGAATAAGTTAAATCACTTTGGCAAATATGAGTCTTAACTATCGCCATTTTCATGCAGATTATTTTTCAGTTTCAACTAGCGATGTAGGAACTGGAAAATGTAAAATTGAGATCAAGAAGGGCATAAAACTAATCACCAGGAAAACCAAAAATGTTACTTTTTTTTTGATAAATTGGAATTTTAGTAACACAGAAGAGGTGTCTTTGTGTGCTTAAAAACAACCCCTGCCAAAGCAGAGTGGATTTTTTTCCTCCATTTGATTATTTTCATTCCTTCTGTTCTCAAGCACATGATCTTTTTTATTTTTAGGCACTGTTTCATTTCTTCACTTTTTGCCAGATCTGTTCCAGAGTTATCTTTCCCTTACAAATACCATCATTAAAGACTAGACATGCTAGCAGTTGTGTGATTAAAAATATCTAATGCAGAATTCAGTTTGAATGCTGTATTAAGTGTCAGATAGACCCAAGACTTCACAATATTTAGGTGCATTATCACATTCCTACAGAAAAAGAAATCTCAGGTAATAAGAGGAAATTTTCAGTCTTCATCTTGGCCTATCTTTCCATCTCAGAGAAATACTCTTAATGGATTGCAATGAAGATAGCAAGGTTCTGAGCATATTTGTGCTAATTCACAGTGACACCTTTCATCTTCCAGGAGCACTCCTAGAATGTTCTGTGCCTAATCAATGTTGACTGCTTTGCAAATCTCAAGGGAATAAGATGGCAAAAGCAGGGAAAGTTACAGATTGAAACAGAATTGTGACTCATATTGATCAGGATAATTAATTTACCTCTTCTGAAGATATGTCATTTCTTGAAAAAAAATGAAATCAAGTGATTAAAGTTACATATTTATCAACATAATGGTTTGGAAAAGATGAGCGCACCAGGTTCCCACCAGTTGCCCTTTATCCCTGAGATCCCAGGAAGTACAGTATTACAAGCACCCTTGTGATTGTCTCACAGCCATTGTGACAGGCCGGTGCTGCGCATGTCAAGAGAACAGCAAGTGCCCTCAGCGTGACCGAACCGTGTTCCTGCGAGGGGTTCTGCACGTCCAAGTGATCAGCCTACCAAAGCATCTGCCACAGAGAAGGTAGCTCAGCGCATCCTCCCTTCTCTTACTCCCAGCCCAGTAACTTGTTTGCACCTGGGGAGCATTTTTTAGGGAGGGAGAGGGAGAGACAGGAGAATACCTAGATTATTCCCAAAAAAGAAAAGAGACGGGATTTGATTTGAATTTCCAGCCTCCCCTCAAGCCAATCAGGCAATTAAGGGTCAGAAAACAAATTAGTTTGGTCACAAACTCTGCCGTCAGATGGAGGTAACTTCCTGCTGAACTTCTGCCCCACCGTGCACATCTTGACCTCGATTTATTCAGCTCGACAGTCTCTACTGTGCTTTACTGTTTTTCGGGTGCCAGGCCCTCTTGTAGGCTCTGGAAAAGACACAGGGCCCGTACCTCTCACCTGTGACTGGTGACAAGGCAGGGCTGGGTGCAGGAGAGGGTGTCTGGCACTGGATTCTTGCTAGATGGGCCGCCACCCACTGGGATGCTGCTAAATGCCCAGGTGCCACAGGACCCGAGACACTCTGAGTCCCAGCAGCAAAGGAAAAGGAAACACTATTCAGTGAGCAGATTTACAGGCTTGTTATAATAGAGTAGCTTCACTCCAGGTCACAATTCTAAATGCCTGCCATGAATGTTAAAAACAAAAAAACAGTATTTCTGTAGGATTCATCAAAATGGTATTCTGGACTTTTTTGAATTGTCCCAGTGGATCTGGACCATTTCACTAGCTTTCTTGATAATGTTAATGGTGTGATCAGAGAGTGCTCACAACAGGCCATGTGAGGTCTGGCCACACTGGGAGAAAGAAATGAATTTCTTCCGAGTGGGGAAGTGTTCTCATCCCTTTCCCTGCTCACCCAGGACACTGCTCCTGGAAGTGGTGCCGCTTCCTCTCAATTACCTCTTCTCTTCTCTGAAGTGTAGGAGTATCTCCTAGTGTTGGATATGGCAATTACTCACTGCTTATGGAATCATAGAAAAGGAAATGTTTTTGCCTTATCTCCTTGTATATAAAATAGAACTTGAATTGTTCATTTATGTTTTCATAAACCATCTTTCATAAATCGTCTTCATAGTTTAAAGTTTGCTTCTGTGGACAGGAGGGAAAAAAACCTCTACCCTTTTAAGGCAGCGAATGTGATGTATGACACTGCCAATATTCCCCAAACGGCCAGGTTGTCGTGGGGACCCAGGTTAACCTGTGATACTGACAGTGTTCATGTAAGTCTAGTGCTGACTAGTGGGTAATGAAGAAAATGTGGGGCTGTGTCTGCAGGCACTCGTGGGCTAGATCTGTAAATGTGAGCAGAGGCGGCACCTTGGAAAAATGGATGGGTGTGGCAGTGGACCTATGAAGGGGAAATCTGGCCCTAGACCTGTCTGGTGTTACCCACTAGAGAAATTTTACTTTGTATCCTTTTGTGATGCCTGTGAATTTTAACAAATCAAAGCATTAGACCAAAATACTCAGGAGATTTTTCTTTAAATATCCCTCAGATACTTTAGTTATGTCAATAGGAAGGGAAAGCTTTCGTTTTTGTTTGAAAACTAAACAAGACCATTTTGCAAACTGTTTATCACCAAAAGCCTTCCCTTATAATTGCACGTGCATCTTGAATTTCAGAAAACATTAATTCACAATAGGGGGTCAGAATACGCTCTGTGTTAAAACACTTCTTGTACCATTTTCTTGTGTCCATATTATATTTTAAGATGTTTGAAAAGAAGTTAAAATGTATGAGCAGCTTAAGTAAAACTGAAATATTCATGATGCTTTTCATACACTGTGGCATAAGATGTAAAGTTTGTAATATTTTGCAAATTTCTGTGCACTTTAATATTCTTTTATAATTATGAGCAATTTAATAAATTCATTTTTAAAAACAATACTGTGATCTACTCTGTATGCAATTGTCACAATGTTTTTAAGAAAGAGAGCAGATGTATATCTATTTACCAATTATGTATCACTCAGATAACAGATGTGCACTTTTATGTGGATTATATCTAAAATTGTATTTTTCATAACCTGCACTTACTTTAAAACATGTTTTTTCTGGGAAAAATTGGGGGTGGGGTTTCAGCCAGGGCTGCTGCAGATAGTTGTTGGGATTGAGGCCTGCACAGGGCACCAAGCCTGGAGACCAGGTGTACCAGTGTCAAGCTGCATCCACTAGTAGGGAGAGGTGCTTCCCGCTAATTGCATAAAGATGCCTCTGCATTCTAAACCTGGGGCATGTCACCTGACATGGGGCAATGACTCCCAGAGAGGGCATGTCTCTAATAAGGCTCAGAAAGGCTCTGTTTGGATCTGCCATGGCCTTGGATACAGAAAGGGGAAATTATGGAGAAGAATATAAAGGAAAATCTCATTACAAAAACCAGCCTTTTTTGTTTGTTTTTAAATCCTGGACAACATAAAATTAAGATATTAACTTATTCCATCCTTTGATTTCTTTTCTTCTTTTGACCAGCTTAAGTCTCATTAGGCTTGCAGTAAAACTAAATCAAAAATAGTCCATAACTGGACCAATAGGAAGAAGCATTTTCTCTGATTCTTAAATGATGCTCTTGGTACAGGTACTGATGATGTTATTCTTCCCTTCAAGCATTTTAAGTCCAGCAAAGGAGCAACTAGAACTTCTTTAGCAAAGTACCCCCTTCTCATTTGGGAGAAATGATGAAATCTTAAATAACTGTTATTTATCTGACCCCACCAGGTACTGTGCAAGTTGTTTACTTACACATGATCTCACTGCCAACATGATTTTGTTGCAAGGAAATTTTAAGTAATGTTTTAAAAAATGATGAAAGTACATGATTAAAAAAGAAATGCAACATGTCGTTAAAAAATCTCAAGTTATGCAAGAAGGCTGTGCTGGAAACCTAAGTCCTGCTATCTCCCTAGCTCAGCCCGGCCCAGCCCACTCCCCAGAGGTCCCAGGAAGTCTGAGTTAGGGTCATCGGGGCAGTCTTTTTGCCCAAAAGAGACTTCAAAGATGTTCTTTGGTTTCAAAAAATCATATTCAGAAATGTGTGAAGGAGCTTCAAGATGGCGGAAGAGTAAGACATGGAGATCACCTTCCTCTCCGCAAGTACATCAGAAGTACATCTACATGTGGAACAACTCCTACAGAACACCTACTGAACGCTGGCAGAAGACCTCAGACCTCCCAAAAGGCAAGAAACTCCCCCACGTACCTGGGTAGGGCAAAAGAAAAAAAAAACAGAGACAAAGGAATACGGACGGGACCTGCACCAGTGGGAGGGAGCTGTGAAGGAGGAAAGGTTTCCACACATTAGGAAGCCCCTTCACTGGCGGAGATGGGGGTGGGCAGAGGGGAAGCTTCGGAGCCACAGAAGAGAGTGCAGCAATAGGGGTGCAGAGGGCAAAGCGGAGAGATTCCTGCACAGAGGATCGGTGCTGACCAGCACTCACCAGCCCAAGAGGCTTGTCTGCTCCCCCACCGGGATGGGTGGGGCTTGGGAGCTGAGGCTCCAGCTTCGGAGGTCAGATCCCAGGGAGAGGACTGGGGTTGGCTGCGTGAACACAGCCTGAAAGGGGCTAGTGCGCCACAGCTAGCCGGCAGGGAGTCCAGGAAAAAGTCTGGAGCTGCCAAAGAGGCAAGAAACTGTTTCGGGGTGCGCGAGGAGAGGGGATTCAGAGCACTGCCTAAATGAGCTTCAGAGACGGGCGTGTCAGCGCAGACCCCAGAGACGGGCATGAGATGCTAAGGCTGCTGCTGCAGCCACCAAGAAGCCTGTGTGCAAGCACAGGTCACTATCCACACTGCCCCTCCCGGAGCCTGTGCAGCCCGCCACAGCCAGGGTCCCGTGATCCAGGGACAACCTCCCCAGGAGAACGCACAGCACACCTCAGGCTGTTGCAACGTCATGCCGGCCTCTGCCGCTGTAGGCTCACCCTGCATCCGTACCCTTCCCTCCCCTTGGCCTGAGTGAGCCAGAGACCCCGAATCAGCTGCTCCTTTAACCCCGTCCTGTCTGAGCAAAGAACAGACGCCCTCAGGCGACCTACATGCAGAGGAATGTCCAAATCCAAAGCTGAACCCTGGGAGCTGTGCGAACAAAGAAGAGAAAGGGAAATCTCTCCCAGCAGCCTCAGGAGCAGTGGATTAAATCTCCACAATCAACTTGATGTACCGTGCATCTGTGGAATACCTTAATAGACAACGAATCATCCCAAATTGAAGGGGTGGACTTTGGGAGCAATGATATATTTTTTTTCTCCTTTTTTCTCTTTTTCTGAGTGTGTATGTGTCTGCTTCTGTGTGTGATTTTGTCTGTACAGCTTTGCTTTTACCATTTGTCCTAGGGTTCTGTCTGTCCGTTTTTTTTGTTTACTTAAAACATTTTTTTCTTAATAATTTTTTTTCTATTTTAATAACTATATTTTATTTTATTTTACGTTATTTTATCTTCTTCTTTCTTTGTTTTTTTCCAACCTTTTATTCTGAGCCGTGTGGAGGACAGGCACTTTGTGCTCCAGCCAGGCGTCAGGGCTGTGCCACTGAGGTGGGAGAGCCACGTTCAGGACACTGGTCCACAAAAGACCTCCCAGCTCCACGAAATATCAAATGGCAAAAATCTCCCAGAGATCTCCATCTCAACACCAAAACCCAGCTCCACTCAACGACCAGCAAGCTAAAGAGCTGGACACCCTATGCCAAACAACTAGCAAGACAGGAACACAACCCCATCCATTAGCACAGAGGCTGCCTAAAATCATAATAAGGCCACAGACACCCCAAAACACACCACCAGACGTGGACCTGCCCAGCAGAAAGACAAGATCCAGCCTCATCCACCAGAACGCAGGCACTAGTCCCCTCCACCAGGAAGCCTACACAACCCACTGAACCAACCTTAGCCACTGGGAATAGACACCAAAAATGACGGGAACTACGAACTTGCAGCCTGCGAAAAGGAGACCACAAACACAGTAAGTTAAGCAAAATGAGAAGACAGAGAAACACACAGCAGATGAAGGAGCAAGGCAAAAACCCACCAGACCTAAAAAATGAAGAGCAAATAGGCAGACTTCCTGAAAAAGAATTCAGAATAACGATAGTAAATATGATCCAAAATCTCGGAAATAGAATGGAGAAAATACAAGAAACGATTAACGAGGACTTAGAAGAACTAAAGAGCAAACAAACAGTGATGAACAACACAATAAATGAAATTAAAAATTCTCTAGAAGGGATCAATAGCAGAATAACTGAGGCAGAAGAACGGATAAGTGACCTGGAAGATAAAGTAGTGGAAGTAACTAATGCAGAGCAGAATAAAGAAAAAAGAATGAAAAGAATTGAGGACAGTCTCAGAGACCTCTGGGACAACATTAAATGCACCAACATTCGAATTATAGGGATCCCAGAAGAAGAAGAGAAAAAGAAAGGGACTGAGAAAATATTTGAAGAGATTATACTTGAAAACTTACCTAATATGGGAAAGGAAATAGTTAATCAAGTCCAGGAAGCACAGAGAGTCCCATACAGGATAAATCCAAGGAGAAACACGCCAAGACACATATTAATCAAATGATTAAAAATTAAATACAAAGAACATATATTAAAAACAGCAAGAGAAAAACAACAAATAACACAGAAGGGAATCCCCATAAGGTTAACAGATGATCTTTCAGCAGAAACTCTGCAAGCCAGAAGGGAGTGGCAGGACATATTTAAAGTGATGAAGGAGAAAAACCTACAACCAAGATTACTCTACCAGAGGAACCAAGATGGCGGAGTAGAAGGACGTGCTCTCACTCCCTCTTGCGAGAACACCAGAATCACAACTAGCTGCTGGACAATCATCGACAGGAAGACACTGGAACTCACCAAAAAAGATACCCCACACCCAAAGACAAAGGAGAAGCCACAGTGAGATGGTAGGAGGGGCGCAATCACAGTAAAATCAAATCCCATAAATGGTGGGTGGGTGACTCACTGACTGGCGAACACTTATACCACAGAAGTCCACCCACTGGAGTGAAGGTTCTCAGCCCCATGTCAGGCTTCCCAACCTGGGGGTCCAGCAACAGGAGGAGGAATTCATAGAGAATCAGACTTTGAAGCCTAGTGGGAATTGATTGCAGGACTTCGACAGGACTGGGGGAAACAGAGACCGCACTCTTGGAGGGCGCACACAAAATAGTGTGCACATCGGGACCCAGGGGAAGGAGCAGTGACCTCGGGGGAGACTGAACCAGACGTACCTGCTAGTGTTGGAAGGTCTCCTGCAGAGGTGGGGGGTGGCTCTGTTTCACCGTGGGGACAAGGACACTGGCAGCAGAAGTTCTGGGAAGTACTCCTTGGCGTGAGCCCTGCCAGAGTCTGTCATTAGCCCCACCAAAGAGCCCAGGTAGCCTCCAGTGTTGGGTTGCCTCAGGCAAAACAACCAATAGGGAGGGAACCCAGCCCCACCCATCAACAGTCAAGTGGATTAAAGTTTTACTGAGCTCTGACCACCACAGCAACAGTCAGCTCTACCCACCACCAGAGCCTCCCATCAAGCCCCTTAGATAGCCTCAACCACCAGAGGGCAGACAGCAGAAGCAAGAAAAACTACAATCCTGCAGCCTGTGGAACAAAAATCACATTCACAGAAAGACAGACAAGATGAAAACGCAGAGAGCTATATACCAGATGAAGGAACAAGATAAAACCCCAGAAAAACAACTAAATGAAGTGGAGATAGGCAACCTTCCAGAAAAAGAATTCAGAATAATGATAGTGAAGATGATCCAGGACCTCGGAATAAGAATGCAGGCAAAGATCAAGAAGATGCAAGAAATGTTTAATAAAGACGTAGAAGAATTAAAAAACAAACAGAGATGAACAATACAATAACTGAACTGAAAACTACACTAGAAGGAATCAATAGCAGAATAACTGAGGCAGAAGAACGGATAAGTGACCTGGAAGACAGAATGGTGGAATTCACTGCTGCAAAACAGAATAAAGAAAAAAGAATGAAAAGAAATGAAGACAGCCTAAGAGACCTCTGGGACAACATTAAACGCAACAACATTCTCATTATAGGGGTCCTAGAAGGAGAAGAGAGAGAGAAAGGACCAGAGAAAATATTTGAAGAGATTATAATCGAAAACTTCCCTAACATGGGAAAGGAAATAGCCACCCAAGTCCAGGAAGCGCAGAGAGTCCCATACAGGATAAACCCAAGGAGAAACACGCCGAGACACATAGTAATCAAAGTGGCAAAAATTAAAGACAAAGAAAAATTATTGAAAGCAGCAAGGGAAAAACGACAAATAACATACAAGGGAACTCCCATAAGGTTAACAGCTGATTTCTCAGCAGAAACTTTACAAGCCAGAAGGGAGTGGCATGATATACTTAAAGTGATGAAAAGGAAGAACCTACAACTAAGATTACTCTACCTAGCAAGGATCTCATTCAGATTCGAGGGAGAAATCAAAAGCTTTAAGACAAGCAAAAGCTAAGAGAATTCAGCACCACCAAACCAGCTCTACAACAAATGCTAAAGGAACTTCTCTAAGTGGGAAACACAAGAGAAGAAAAGGACCTACAAAAACAAACCCAAAATAATTAAGAAAATGGTCATAGGAACATACATATCGATAATTACCTTAAACGTGAATGGATTAAATGCTCCAACCAAAAGACACAGGCTCGCTGAATGGATACAAAAACAAGACCCATATATATGCTGTCTACAAGAGACCCACTTCAGACCTACGGACACATTCAGACTGAAAGTGAGGGGATGGAAAAAGATATTCCATGCAAATGGAAATCAAAAGAAAGCTGGAGTAGCTATACTCATATCAGATAAAATAGACTTTAAAATAAAGAATGTTACAAGAGACAAGGAAGGACACTACATAATGATCAAGGGATCAATCCAAGAAGAAGATATAACAATTATAAATATATATGCACCCAACATAGGAGCACCTCAATACATAAGGCAACTGCTAACAGCTATAAAAGAGGAAATCAACAGTAACACAATAATAGTGGGGGACTTTAACACCTCACTTACACCAATGGACAGATCATCCAAAACGAAAATAAATAAGGAAACAGAAGCATTAAATGTAACAATAGACCAAATCGATTTAATTGATATTTATAGGACATTCCATCCAAAAACAGCAGATTACACTTTCTTCTCAAGTGCGCACAGAACATTCTCCAGGATAGATCACATCTTGGGTCACAAATCAAGCCTCAGTAAATTTAAGAATATTGAAATCATATCAAGCATCTTTTCTGACCACAACGCTATGAGATTAGAAATGAATTACAGGGAAAAAAACGTAAAAAACAAAAACACATGGAGGCTAAACAATACGTTACTAAATAACCCAGAGATCACTGAAGAAATCAAAGAGGAAATCAAAAAATACCTAGAGACAAATGACAATGAAAACACGACGACCCAAAACTTAGGGGATTCAGCAAAAGCAGTTCTAAGAGGGAGGTTTATAGCTATACAAGCCTACCTAAAGAAACAAGAAAAATCTCAAGGAAACAATCTAACCTTACACCTAAAGGAACTAGAGAAAGAAGAACAAACAAAACCCAAAGTTAGCAGAAGGAAAGAAATCATAAAGATCAGAGTGGAAATAAATGAAATAGAAACAAAGAAAACAATAGCAAAGATCAATAAAACTAAAACCTTGTTCTTTGAGAAGATAAACAAAATTGATAAGCCATTAGCCAGACTCATCAAGAAAAAGAGAGGACTCAAATCAATGAAATTAGAAATGAAAAAGGAGAAGGTACAACAGACACCGCAGAAATACAAAGCATCCTAAGAGACTCCTACAAGCAACTCTATGCCAATAAAATGGACAACCTGGAAGAAATGGACAAATTCTTAGAAAGGTATAACCTTCCAAGACTGAACCAGGAAGAAACAGAAAATATGAACTGACCAATCACAAGTAATGAAATTGAAACAGTGATTAAAAATCTTCCAACAAACAAAAGTCCAAGACCAGATGGCTTCACAGGTGAATTCGATCAAACATTTAGAGAAGAGCTAACACCCATCCTTCTCAAACTCTTCCAAAAAATTGCAGAGAAAGGAACACTCCCAAACTCATTCTATGAGGCCACCATCACCCTGATACCAAAACCAGACAAAGATACTACAAAAAAAGAAAATTACAGACCAATATCACTGATGATTATAGATGCAAAAATCCTCAACAAAATACTAGCAAACAGAATCCAACAACACATTAAAAGGATCATACACCACGATCAAGTGGGACTTATCCCAGGGATGCAAGGATTCTTCAATATTTGCAAATCAATCAATGTGATACACCATATTAACAAATTGAAGAATAAATCCATATGATCACCTCAATAGATGCAGAAAAAGCTTTTGACAAAATTCAACACCCATTTATGATAAAAACTCTCCAGAATGTGGGCATAGAGGGAACCTACCTCAACATAATAAAGGCCATATACGACAAACCCACAGCAAACATCATTCTCAAAGGTGAAAAACTGAAAGCATTTCCTCTAAGATCAGGAACAAGAGAAGGATGTCCACTCACGCCACTATTATTCAACATAGTTTTGGAAGTGCTAGCCATGGCAATCAGAGAAGAAAAAGAAATAAAAGGAATACAAATTGGAAAAGAAGAAGTAAAACTGTCACTGTTTGCAGATGACATGATACTATACATAGAGAATCCTAAAAATGCCACCAGAAAACTACTAGAGCTAATCAATGAATTTGGTAAAGTTGTAGGATACAAAATTAATGCACAGAAATCTCTTGCATTCCTATACACTAATGATGAAAAATCAGAAGGAGAAATTAAGGAAACACTCCCATTTACCATTGCAACAAAAAGAATAAAATACCTAAGAATAAACCTACCTAGGGAGACAAAAGACCTGTATGCAGAAAACTATAAGACACTGATGAAAGAAATTAAAGATGACACCAACAGATGGAGAGATATACCATGTTCTTGGATTGGAAGAATCAATATTGTGAAAATGACTATACTGCCCAAAGCCATCTACAGATTCAATGCAATCCCTATCAAATTACCAATGGCATTTTTTATGGAACTAGAACAAAAAATCTTAAAATTTGTATGGAAACACAAAAGACCCCAAATAGCCAAAGCAGTCTTGAGGGAAAAAAACGGAGATGGAGGAATCAGACTCCCTGACTTCAGACTATACTACAAAGCTACAGTAATCAAGATAATATGGTGGCACAAAAACAGAAACATAGATCAATGGAACAAGATAGAATGCCCAGAGATAAACCCACGCACCTATGGTCAACTAATCTATGACAAAGTAGGCAAGGATATACAATGGAGAAAAGACAGTCCCTTCAATAAGTGGTGCTGGGAAAACTGGACAGCTACATGTAAAAGAATGAAATTGAAACATTCCCGAACACTATACACAAAAATAAACTCAAAATGGATTCGAGACCTACATGTAAGACCGGACACTATAAAACTCTTAGAGGAAAACATAGGAAGAACACTCTTTGACATAAACCACAGGAAGATCCTTTTTGATCCACTTTTAGAGTAATGGAAATAAAAACAAAAATAAACAAATGGGACCTAATGAAACTTCAACGCTTTTGCACAGCAAAGGAAACCATAAATAAGACGAAAAGACAACCTTCAGAATGAGAGAAAATATTTCCAAATGAATCAACGGACAAAGGATTAATATCCAAAATATATGAACAGCTCATTCAGCTCAATATTAAAGAAACAAACAACCCAATCCAAAAATGAGCAGAATACCTAAATAGACATTTCTCCAAAGAAGACATACAGATGGCCAAGAAGCACATGAAAAGATGCTCAACATCACTAATTATTAGAGAAATGCAAATCAAAACTACAATGAGGTATCACCTCACACTAGTTAGATTGGGCATCATCAGAAAATCTACAAACAACAAATGCTGGAGAGGGTGTGGAGAAAAGGGAACCCTCTTGCACTGTTGGTGGGAATGTAAATTGATACAGCCACTATGGAGAACAATATGGAGGTTCCTTAAAAAACTAAAAATGGAAATACCGTATGATCCAGCAATCCCACTACTGGGCGTATACCCAGAGAAAACCATAATTCAAAAAGACACATGCACCCCAATATTCATTGCAGCACTATTTACAATAGCCAGGTCATGGAAGCAACCTAAATGCCCATCAACAGACGAATGAATAAAGAAGATGTGGTACGTATATACAATGGAATATTACTCAGCCATAAAAAAGAACGAAATTGAGTCATTTGTAGAGATGTGGATGGATCTAGAGACTGTCATACAGAGTGAAGTAAGTCAGAAAGTGAAAAACAAATATCGTATATTAACGCATGTATGTGGAACCTAGAAAAATGATACAGATGAACCGGTTTGCAGGGGAGAAGTTGAGACACAGATGTAGAGAACAAATGTATGGACACCAAGGGGGGAAAACCGCTGTGGGGTGGGGATGGTGGTGTGCTGAATTGGGCGATTGGTTTTGACATGTATACACTGATGTGTATAAAATTGATGACTGATTAAAAAAAAAATTACTCTACCAAGCAAGGATCTCATTCAGATTTGACAGAGAAATTAAAAGCTTTACAGACAAGCAAAAGCTAAGAGAATTCAGCACCACCAAATCAGCTTTACAACAATGCTAAAGGAACTTCTCTAGACAGGAAACACAAGAGAAGGAAAAGACCTACAATAATAAACACAAAACAATTAAGAAAATGGTAATAGGAACATACATATCTATAATTACCTTAAATGTAAATGGATTAAATGCTCCAACCAAAAGACATAGATTGGCTGAATGGATACAAAAACAAGACCTGTATATATGGTGTCTACAAGAGACCCACTTCAGACTTAGGGACACATACAGACTGAAAGTGAGGGGATGGAAAAAGATATTCCATGCAAATGGAAATCAAAAGAAACATAGAGTAGCATTCTCATATCAGACAAAATAGACTTTAAAACAAAGACTATTACAAGAGACAAAGAAGGACATTACATAATGATCAAGGGATAAATCCAAGAAGAATATATAACAATTGTAAATATTTATGCACTGAACTTAGGAGCACCTCAATACATAAGGCAAATACTAACAGCCATAAAAGGGGAAATCAACAGTAACACAATCATAGTAGGGGACTTTAACACCCCACTTTCACCAATGGACAGATCATACAAAATGAAAATAAGGAAACACAAGCTTTGAATGATACATTAAACAAGATGGACTTAATTGATATTTATAGGACATTCCATCTAAAAACAACAGAGTACACATTTTTCTCAAGTGCTCATGGAACATTCTCCAGGATAGATCATATCTTGGGTCACAAATCAAGCCTTGCTAAATTTAAGAAAATTGAAATCGTATCAAGTATCTTTTCCGACCACAACACCATGAGAGTAGATATCAATTACAGGAAAAAATCTGTAAAACATACAAACACATGGAGGCTAAACAACACACTACTTAATAACCAAGAGATAACTGAAGAAATCAAAGAGGAAATTAAAAAATACCTAGAAAAAAATGACAATGAAAACACGACGACCCAAAACCTATGGGTTGCAGCAAAAGCAGTTCTAAGAGGGAAGTTTATAGCAATACAATCCTACCTTAAGAAACAAGAAACATCTCAAAAAAACAACCTAACCTTACACCTAAAGCAATTAGAGAAAGAAGAACAAAAAACCCCCGAAGTTAGCAGAAGGAAAGAAATCATAAAGATCAGATCAGAAATAAATGAAAGAGAAATGAAGGAAATGATAGCAAACATCAATAAAACTAAAAGCTGGTTCTTTGAGAAGATAAACAAAGTTGATAAACCATTAGCCAGACTTATCAAGAAAAAAAGGGAGAAGACTCAAATCAATAGAAGTAGAAATGAAAAAGGAGAAGTAACAACCGACACTGCAGAAATACAAAGGATCATAAGAGATTAGTACAAGCAACTATATGCCAATAAAGTGGACAACCTGGAAGACATGGACAAATTCTTAGAAATGCACAAACTTCCGAGACTGTACCAGGAAGAAATAGAAAATATGAACAGACCAATCGCAAGCACTGAAATTGAAACTGTGATTAAAAATCTTCCAACAAACAAAAGCCCAGGACCAGATGGCTTCACAGGCGAATTCTATCAAACATTTAGAGAAGAGCTAACACCCATCCTTCTCAAACTCTTCCAAAATATAGCAGAGGGACGAACACTCCCAAACTCATTCTATGAGGCCACCATCACTCTGGTACCAAAACCAGACAAAGATGTCACAAAGAAAGAAAACTACAGGCCAATATATCACTGATGAACATAGATGCAAAAATCCTCAACAAAATACTTGCAAACAGAATCCAACAGCACATTAAAAGGATCATACACTATGATCAAGTGGGGTTTATCCCAGGAATGCAAGGCTTCTTCAATATACGCAAATTAATCAATGTGATACACCATATTAACAAATTGAAGGAGAAAAACCATATGATCATCTCAATAGATGCAGAGAAAGCTTTTGTCAAAATTCAACACCCATTTATGATAAAAACCCTCCAGAAAGTGGGCATAGAGGGAACTTTCCTCAACATAATAAAGGCCATATATGACAAACCCACAGCTAACATTGTCCTCAATGGTGAAAAACTGAAACCATTTCCACTAAGATCAGGAACAAGACAAGGTTGCCCACTCTCACCACTATTATTCAACATAGTTTTGGAAGTTTTAGCCACAGCAATCAGAGAAGAAAATGAAATAAAAGGAATCCAAATTGGAAAAGAAGAAGTAAAGCTGTCACTGTTTGCAGATGACATGATACTATACATAGAGAATCCTAAAGATGCTACCAGAAAACTACTGGAGCTAATCAATGAATTTGGTAATGTAGCAGGATACAACATTAATGCACGGAAATCTCTTGCATTCCTATACACTAATGATGAAAAATCTGAAAGTGAAATTAAGAAAACACTCCCATTTACCATTAAAACAAAAAGAATAAAATATCTAGGAATAAACCTACCTAAGGAGACAAAAGACCTGTATGCAGAAAATTATAAGACACTGATGAAAGAAATTAAAGATGATAAATAAAGATGGAGAGATATACCATGTTCTTGGATTGGAAGAATTAACATTGTGAAAATGACTCTACTACCCAAAGTAATGTACAGATTCAAAGCAATCCCTATCAAACTACAACTGGCATTTTTCACAGAACTAGAACAAAAAATTTCACAATTTGTATGGAAGCACAAAAGACCCCAAATAGCCAAAGGAATCTTGAGAAAGAAAAACAGAGCTGGAGGAATCAGGCTCCCTGACTTCAGACTATGCTACAAAGATACAGTAATCAAGACAGTATGGTACTGACACAGAAACAGAAATATAGATCAATGGAACAGGATAGAAAGCCCAGAGATACACCCACGCACATATGGTCACCTTATCATTGATAAAGGAGGCAAGGATATACAGTGGAGAAAAGATAGTCTCTTCAATAAGTGGTGCTGGGAAAATTGGACAGCTACATGTGAAAGAATGAAATTAGAACACTCCCTAACACCATACACAAAAATAAACTCAAAATGGATTAAAGACCTAAATGTAAGGCCAGACACCATCAAACTCTTAGAGGAAAACATAGGCAGAACACTCTATGACATAAATCACAGCAAGATCCTTTTTGACCCACCTCCTAGAGAAATGGAAATAAAAACAAAAATAAACAAACGGGACCTAATGAAACTTAAAAGCTTTTGCACAGCAAAGGAAACCATACACACGAGGAAAAGGTAACCCTTAGAATGGGAGAAAATATTTGCAAATGAAACAACTGACAAAGGATTAATCTCCAAAATATACAAGCAGCTCATGTAGCTCAATATCATAAAAACAAACGACCCAATCCAAAAATGGGCAGAAGACCTAAATAGACATTTTCCAAAGAAGATATACAGATTGCCAACAGACACATGAAAGAATGCTCAACATCATTAATCATTAGAGAAATGCAAATCAAAACTACAAGGAGATATCTCACACCAGTCAGAATGGCCATCATCAAAAAATCTACAAACAATAAATGTTGGAGAGAGTGTGGAGAAAAGGGAACCCTCTTGCACTGTTGGTGGGAATGTAAATTGATACAGCCACTATGGAGAACAGTATGGAGGTTCCTTAAAAAACTAAAAATAGAACTACCATACGACCCAGCAATCCCACTACTGGGCATATACCCTGAGAAAACCATAATTCAAAAAGAGTCATGTACTAAAATGTTCATTGCAGCTCTATTTACAATAGCCAGGACATGGAAGCAACCTAAGTGTCCATTAACAGATGAATGGATAAAGAAGATGTGGCACATATATACAATGGAATATTACTCAGCCATAAAAAGGCACGAAACTGAGTTATTTGTAGTCAGGTGGATGGACATAGAGACTGTCATACAGAGTGAAGTAAGTCAGAAAGAGAAAAACAAATATCATAGGCTAACACATATATATGGAATCTAAAAAAAAAAAAAAAGGTCATGAAGTACCTAGGGGCAAGACGGGAATAAAGACGCAGACCTACTAGAGAATGGACTTGAGGATATGGGGAGGGGGAAGCATAAGCTGGGACAAAGTGAGAGAGTGGCATGGACATATATACACTACCAAGCGTAAAATAGATAGCTAGTGGGTAGCAGCCGCATAGCACAGGGAGAACAGCTTGGGGCTTTGTGACCACCTAGAGGGGTGGGATAGGGAGGGTGGGAGGGAGGGAGACGAAGAGGGAAGAGATATGCGAACATATGTATATGTATAACTGATTCACTTTGTTATAAAGCAGAAAGTAACACACCATTGTAAAGCAATTATACTCCAATAAAGATGTTAAAAAAATTTTTTTTAATAAAAAATAAATTTAAAAAAAATTATATTCAGTGTGTTAAAGTTACAGATCAGAAAAGCTGGTTCTTAAGCTTTTAACCTGAGCCTAAATCCTATTCTTTTCATAAATTTAGCATATTTTACCACTTTTTAAAAGACTTTTGAATGGTTCTACTTGCAAACTTAATGAAATGCTTTAAAATATCTGAAATAACAATTATAAATTTAGTACAGTCGATTTCCTTTCTAAGTACTCCAGTTTTGCAACCAACTGTGACCAAGAAGTCATAAGTGGAGGAACTGCAATCTCTTCTTTCTCCCGCTCTTCTCTTTAGAGGATTCCTTCCACAAAGCCATGTTCTCCCTTGTCACCCCTTGTTACTAGGAGACTGAATGTACAAGTGGACGATGGCCGGACCATATATAAAAATAGAACTCTGACACACAGCCTGCAGCAACCAGCCCAGGAAACCAACACCTTATCTATAATAATCAGACCAGAAAGCCAGCCAGACTTGTAGGAAGTCAGACTGTTTTCTCTCTAGTGATAGTCCAGGAAGCCAAACAATAGCCCCTGAAACAATTAGCCCCAAATGGCCAGGACTTGAGTAATAACTGACAGCTTCCATAATTTTTATCCCTACTTCCAACTTAGGACCAACCAGAGAAAGCCAAATATGTACCACTCACCAATCACACAGGATGCCCTGCTAGTATTAGCCCACCTCCAACTGCCTCCCGTCAGAGCACACCTGAAGCCTTCCCTGTTTTCCACTAAAAGCTTTCCCACTCCTCTGCCTGCCTTTGAGTTCCCGCCAAAACACAAGTGACAGTGGCTGACTCCCTTGCTATAGCAAGCTCAGAAAAAATAACCTTTGCTTGTTCTCATTTGGTTGGTCTTTATTTCCACTAAATTGTTTAACCTAAGCTCTAGCTTCCATGAAATGGGCCTATATAGTTCCACCACTCAGTGTCATTTTGAAGTCCCTAATGTCTCACACTGGATTCAGCATGCCAGGAAGTATAAGAAACCACAGGATGAATACAAGGCATCTTCTTGGAGGAGGGTGTTTCAATGATTAAGAAAGAAATGATTGTATTAAAGAAAACACAGATATGCTATAGAATTAAATGTGAATGCATTTTTAACATAAAATAACAATCTTCAAGGAATTGTATGTTTATGGTGAGCTACTTCATCTAGACCCCTAGGTCATACCTTTGCTTTCCTCTCTTCATTGGAACTTGGGTGTAAAAGTCTGTGAAATATTGACGTATTTTGAAAGCACCTTGTCAGCCATGAGATTCTAGAAGAGTGGTTCTCAAAGTGTGGTCTAGGTTCCTTTGGGAGAGTCTAGACCTTTTTATGAGGTCCACAGAATCAAAACTATTTCCATAATAATATGAAGACTTTTTTTTGCCTTTTAAAAAATTTTTTAAATTTTATTTTATTTACTTTTTTATACAGTAGGTTCTTATTAGTCATAAATTTTATACACATCAGTGTATACATGTCAATCCCAATCACCCAATTCATCACACTACCATCCCCACCCCCCAGCAGCTTTCCCCCCTTGGTGTCCATACGTTTTATTCTCTACAACTGTGTCTCAACTTCTGCCCTGCAAACTGGTTCATCTGTACCATTTTTCTGGGTTCCACATACATGCGTTAATATACGATATTTGTTTTTCTCTTTCTGACTTACTTCACTCTGTATGACAGTCTCTAGATCCATCCACGTCTCAACAAATGACCCAATTTCGTTCCTTTTTATGGCTGAGTAATATTCCATTGTATATATGTACCACAGCTTCTTTATCCATTCGTCTGTCGATGGGCATTTAGGTTGCTTCCATGACCTGGCTATTGTAAATAGTGCTGCAATGAACATTGGGGTGCATGTGTCTTTTTGAATTATGGTTTTCTCTGGGTATATGCCCAGTAGTGGGATTGCTTGATCATATGGTAATTCTATTTTTAGTTTTTTAAGGAACCTCCATACTGTTCTCCATAGTGGTTGTATCAATTTACATTCCCACCAACAGTTCAAGAGGGTTCCCTTTTCTCCACACCCTCTCCAGCATTTATTGTTTGTAGATTTTCTGATGATGCCCATTCTGACTGGTGTGAGGTGATACCTCATTGTAGTTTTGATTTGCATTTCTCTAATAATTAGTGATATTGAGCAGCTTTTCATGTGCTTCTTGGCCATCTGTATGTCTTCTTTGGAGAAATGTCTACCTAGGTCTTCTGCCCATTTTTGGATTGAGTTGTTTGTTTCTTTAATATTGAGCTGCATGAGCTGTTTATATATTTTGGAGATTAAGCCTTTGCCTGTTGATTCATTTGCAAATATCTTCTCCCATTTTGAGGGTTGTCTTTCCGTCTTGTTTATAGTTTCCTTTGCTGTGCAAAAGCTTTGAAGTTTCATTAGGTCCCATTTGCTTATTTTTGTTTTTATTTCCATTACTCTAGGAGGTGGATCAAAAAAGACCTTGCTGTGATTTATGTCAGAGTGTTCTTCCTATGTTTTCCTCTAAGAGTTTTATAGTGTGCGGTCTTACATTTATGTCTCTAATCCATTTTGGGTTTATCTTTGGGTTTCATGTTAAGGAGTGTTCTAATTTCATTCTTTTACATGTAGCTGTCCAGTTTTCCCAGCACCACTTATTGAAGAGACTGTTTTTCTCCATTGTATATCCTTGCCTCCTTTGTCATAGATTAGTTGACCATAGGTGCGTGGGTTTACCTCTGGGCTTTCTATCTTGTTCCATCGATCTATGTTTCTTGTTTTTGTGCCAGTACCATACTGTCTTGAATACTGTAGCTTTGTAGTATAGTCTGAAGTCAGGGAGTCTGATTCCTCCAGCTCCGTTTTTTTCCCTCAAGACTGCTTTGGCTATTCAGGGTCTTTTGTATCTCCATACAAATTTTAAGATTTTTTGTTCTAGTTCTGTAAAAAATGCCATTGGTAATTTGATAGGGATTGCATGGAATCTGTAGATTGCTTTGGGTAGTATAGTCATCTTCACAATATTGATTCTTCCAATCCAGGAACGTGGTATATCTCTTCATCTTTTGGTATCATCTTTAATTTCTTTCATCAGTGTCTTATAATTTTCTGCATACAGGTCTTTTGTCTCCCTAGGTAGGTTTATTCTTAGGTATTTTATTCTTTTTGTTGCAATGGTAAATGGGAGTGTTTCCTTAATTTCTCTTTCAGAGTTTTCATCATTAGTGTATAGGAATGCAAGAGATTTCTGTGCATTAATTTTGTATCCTGCAACTTTACCAAATTCATTGATTAGCTCTAGTAGTTTTCTGATGGCATTTTTAGGATTCTCTATGTATAGTATCATGTCATCTGCAAACAGTGACCATTTTACTTCTTTTCCAATTTGTATTCCTTTTATTTCTTTTCCTTCTCTGATTGCCGTGGCTAGGACTTCCAAAACTGTGTTGAATAATAGTGGTGAGAATGGACATCCTTTCCTTGTTCCTGATCTTAGAGGAAATGCTTTCAGTTTTTCAACATTGAGAATGATTTTTCCTGTGGGTTTGTCGTGTCTGGCTTTATCGAAAGCAGCTGGATGCTAACTGCTTCTGTGTTCAGCCTATGGCCAAATCCCATGTTATGTAGCCTCTGGAAACTCCACTGTACACTCATAAGAAAATGAGAGTGAAAAAGGCAAAAAAGGAGAAGGAACCAAGATGGCGGAGTAGAAGGACGTGCTCTCACTCCCTCTTGTGAGAACGCCAGAGTCACGGATAGCTGCTGGATTATCATCGACAGGAGGACACTGGAGCTCACCAGAAAGGGTACCCCATATCCAAAGACAAAGGAGAAGCCACAATGGACTTCTACTTCGCCATCTTGGTTCCTTCTCCTTTTTTGCCTTTTTCACTCCCATTTTCTTATGAGTGTAGAGTGGAGTTTCCAGAGGCTACATAACATGGGATTTGGCCATAGACTGAACATAGAAGCAGTTAGCATCCAGCTTCTTTCAATAAAGCCAGACATTAAAACTATAAAACAAGGTACTATTCTCTCATTTAGAAATATAGTTATTTTTCATGTAAACATTTTATGTTTCACATGCAATGGGGTTATTTTATTTTTAAATTAAGAAAATTTGTAAAATTTCTCCATTTTAGTTTCTAATATACTAAATATCAATAGATATTATTCACATAAATTAAAGTTTTGGGGGGTTCCCAATACCTTAAGATTATGAAGGGGGTTGGTGACCAAAAAGTATGAGAACCACTGCTTTATAATAATAACAATTTGAACCAGAGCCAACCATGGCATTCATGTTGGATTTGGACAGTAAAACTCCAAGTGTGACAGTGTCAGGAAAAACCAATGTGCCCTTTCCACTCTCAATCCATGTAAAATCCACCTTCTTGTCAATGTCAGTGACTTCTGTTAAAGCTTGGCTCCAACACAAGGGCTGCATTGGTGCTTCTGCTCTGACAAACCTTTCATCCCTGCCTGAAACCTGCTGAACTCTTGGTCTTGTTTCCCAGCTGTCTGTCCTGGGTTGCATAGTTTGATGAGAACTGCTGCAATTTCTTTTGTGTATCCTGCCACATTCAGCACATATTTGTGTATATATTTTGGATTCCAGGCTGATTTGCTTGGTAATCCTGAGGTCCCAGACGGGGAAGTGTGACCAGCAATTTTAGTGGACTAGATGCAAAAAGTGGTCAAAACTACAAGTCCTGGTGCCATTTAGAGGCCCATTGCAAAAACATGGTTGTACACTGATCCTGTAAGCCATATGCAAGGAGAATTGCCATTAAAGATATTCCTTTAATATTTTAAACAAGGAGGATAATGTATTTATTCATTATTGTTCCTAAGCAGGCCTGGCAGAGTAGATATTTAATAAGTACTTGTTGAATGAATCAATGAATAAATGAATGAATGCCTTACCTTCCCTGATATCAAGTTTTTCCATCCAAGAAATTTAGGAAGAATACCCAGGAAAGTAGAATAAGGTTAAAATGGAAATGACAGCTGATACTATATATAGAAAACCCTAAAGACTCCACACAAAAACTACCAGAAATGATAAACGAATTCAGCAAGGTAGCAGGATACAAGATTAACATACAGAAATTGGTTGCATTACTTTACACTAACAATGAAATATCAGAAAGGTAACATAAAAAAATACCTTTTAAAATCTCATCAAAAAATAAAATAAAGTACTTGGAAAGAAACCTGACTAAGGAGGTGAAAGACTTATATGCTGAGAACTATAAAACAGTAATAAAGAAAAAACTGAAGATGATTCAAAGAAATGGAAAGATAGCTCATGCTCTTGGATTGGAAGAATTAATATTGTTAAAATGGCCATACTACTCAAAGCAGTCTACATATTTCGTGTGATCCCTATCAAATTACCCATGACACTTTTCACAGAACTAGAACAAATAATCCTAAAATTTATATGGAACCATAAAAGACCCAGAATTGCCAAAGAAATCCTGAGGAAAAAGAACAAAGCAGGAGGCATAACCCCCTCAGACTTCAAACAATACTACAAAGCTACAGTAATCAAAACAGTGTGGTATTGGCACAAAAACAGACATATGGATCAAGGGAACAGAGAGCCCAGAAATAAATAAACCCACACACCTATGATCAATTAATCTTTGACAAAGGAGGCAAGAATATACAATGGGAAAAAGCATCTTTAGCAAGTGGTGTTAGGAATGTTGGACACATAAACTATAAAACAACCAGAAAACAATAAGACAGGATTAGAAAGTCCTTACCTATCAATAATTACTCTAAATATAAATGGATTGAATTCTCCAATCAAAAGACATAGAGTGGCTGGGAAGGTAAAAAAAAATCAAGACCCAAGTATATGTCACCTACAAGAGACTCACTTTAGCTTTAAGGACACACATAGGCCCAAAGTGAAGGGATAGAAAAAGATATTTAGTACAAGTGGAAGCAAAAAGAGAGCACAGGTAGCTATACTTATATCAGACAAAATAGAAATTAAGCCAAAAACAGTAACAAGAGACAAAGAAGGTCATTATGTAATGATAAAGGGGTCAATTCATCAAGAAGATATAAAAATTGTAAATATATATGCACACAACATTGGAGCACCTAAGTATATTAAGCAAATTCTAGTAGACCTAAAGGGAGAAATAAGCAAAAATACAACAATAGTAAGAGAGTTCAATACCCCACATTCAATAATGGATAGATCATCCAGACAGAAAATCAAGAAGGAAACACTGGACTTGAACCATACTTTAGACCAAATGAATCTAACAGATATATACAGAACATTCCATCCAACAACAGCAGAATAGACATCCCTCTCAAGTGCACATGAACATTCTCAGATAGATCATATGATAGGTCACAAAACAAGTCTTAGGAAATTTAAGAAGACTGAAGTCATGCTAAGTATCTTTCCCAAGCACAATGGTATAAAGCTAGCAAACAATGATAAAAGGAAAGCTGGAAAATTCACAAATATATGAAAATTACACAACACACTTCTGAAAAACTGCTGGGTCAAAAGAAGAAATTTTTTTTAATCCAAAAATATCTTGAAATAAAAATGGAAACACAACATATCAAAACCTATTGGACACTGCCAAGCAGTTCCAAGAGGAAACTTTATAGTGATAAATACCTACATTAGAGAAAAAGAAAGAAAGAAAAAGAAAGAAAGAAAGAAAGAAAGAAAGAAAGAAAGAAAGAAAGAAAGAAAGAAAGAAAGAAAGAAAGAAAGAAAGAAAGAAAGAAGAAAGAAAGAAAGAAAGAAAGAAAGAAAGAAAGAAAGAAAGAAAGAAAGAAAGAAAGAAAGAAAGAAGGAAAGAAGGAAAGAAAGAAGGAAAGAAGGAAAGAAAGAAGGAAAGAAGGAAAGAAAGAAAGAAGGAAAGAAAGAAAGAAAGAAAGAGAGAAAGAAAGAGAGAACGAAAGAGAGAGGGGGATGGAGGGAGGGAGGGAGGAAGGAAAGAAGGAAGGCAGGAAGGCAGAAAGGAAGGAAAAAAGAGGGAGAGGAGAGAGGTAAGGAGGAAGGAAGATCTCAAATAAATTAACTTTACACCTTAAGAAATTACAAGGCTTCCCTGGCGGTGCAGTGGTTGAGAATCTACTTGCCAATGCAGGGGACATGGGTTCAAACCCTGGTCTGGGAAGATCCCACAGGCTGCGGAGCAACTAAGCCCATGCACCACAACTACTGAGCCTGCACTCTAGAGCCTGCGAGCCGCAACTACTGAAGCTCATGCACTTAGAGCCCATCTCCACAACAAGAGAAACCACTGCAATGAGAAGCCCACGCACCACAATGAAGAGTAGCCCCTGCTCGCCACCACTAGAGAAAAGCCTGTGCACAGCAACAAAGACCCAACACAGTCAAAAATAAATAAATAAATAAATTTATTTTAAAAAAAGAAGAAAGTACAAAAAGAACAAACTTAGCCCAAAGTTAACAGAGGAATAAAATAGCAAAGATCAGAGCAGAAATAAATGAAACAGACAAGAAAAACAGTTAAAGAGAACAAAACTAAGAGCTGTTTATTGAAAAGATAAACAAAATTAACAACCTTTAGCTAAACTATGAAAAAAAGAACACTCAAAAATGTAAAGTAAGAAATGAAAGAGAAGACATTACAACTAGTGCCACAGAAATAAAGAATAAGAGACCACTATGAAAAATTTTATGCCAACCAATTGGGTAACCTAGAAGAAATGGATGCATCCCTAGAAATATATAATCTACCAAACTTGAATTATGAACAAACAGAAAATCAAAGACCAATGTAACAGAATTGAGACCCTGGAAGTAAACCCTAACATGAAGGAATACCAAGGGGCAATTTTAATTATATAATAAGAAGAAATAATCTCCTGAACCACTGGTAAGAATAAAGAGGACAAAAAGGAAGAAAAGGATACAAGAAAATAACAGGCACTCTCCTGGCAATTGGAGTCATCATCAAACTCTTCCTTTGTGGGAAAGTCATTTAATTGTCTGTTTTTCCTTGCATCTGACCTTTGACTTTTGAAATCAGGATGACAATATCTGTTCATTTTAAGTCCCATTCACTTAAATGTATGTAGAGTAACATTTTTCTCAGAATACTTTTCAGACGTGTACCATATTTCAAAATGTACAATGTACAGGCTAAACCATGGAAACTTTTTATCTAATAAAGCTCTTTGAAAAAAAGAAGTAAACCTAACATATACAGTGAACTAATATTTGACAAGGAGGCCAAGACACTCAATGGGGAAAGAATAGTCTCTTGATGAATGGTGCTGGGAAAACTGGATAATCACAGGCAGGAGAATGAAATTGACTCCCATTTTATATCACTTACAAAGTTAACTCTAAATGAATTGAAGACTTAAATGTAAAAACTGAAACCAGAAAACTTCTAGAAGAAAACATAGGGAAAATGCTCCTTAACATTGGTCTTGGCAACAATATTTTGAATATGAAACCAAAACCACAAGCAACATAAGTAAAAATTAATAACTGGGACTACATCAAACTAAAAATTTCTGCACAGCAAAAGAAACCATTAACAAAATGAAAAGACAACCTTTGGGATGGGAGAAAATATTTGCAAAAATCATACATCAGATAAGGGGTTAATATCCAAAATATACAAAGAACTCACACAACTCAATATCAAAACAACAAACAACCCAATTAAAAAATGGGCAGAGGGGAAAGCTGGGCCCATGCTGGGCATAGGGGATCAATGACTTGGCTGGTGGGCATGGCCACCTGGGCCAACTGAGGAGAGAGAGAAGAGTAGAAAGACCTTGAGCTCACCACCTCTAAAATCACAACTATCTATAGAACAACCATTGATGAAAAAGACTGGAACCTACCAGAAAAGATTTTCTACAGCTAAAGACATAAAGAAGGAACCACAGTGAGACTGGCAGAAGGGGCAGACTCGTGATATAATATCCCATACCACCTGGTTAGGCAACCCAGAAACTGGAGAAAAATCATATTGCAGAGGTCCTCCCACAGGAGTGAGAGTTCTGAGCCCCACGTCAGCCTCCCCAGCCCGGGGTTCCTGCAGGAAGACAAGCCCCCATAGCATTTGGCTTTGAAGGCCAGTGCAGGTTAATTGCAGGAGCCCCACAGAACTGGGGGAAATAGAGATTTCACTCTTAAAGGATGCACACAAAATCCCACATACACAGGCACCCAGGACAAAAGCCATAATTTAATAGGACCCTGGACCAGACCTACCAGCTGGTCTGGAGAGTCTCCTGGAGATGCAAGGAATGGCTGTAGCTCACCCTGGAGACACAGACACTGGTGGCAGATATACTGGGGAACATTCAAATGCATGAACACTGCTGCTGGCAGCTGCCATCTTGGTTCATTAGCACCAAGACTTGGCCCCACCCAACAGCCTATAGGTGCCAGTGCTGGCATGCCTCAGGGCAAACAACCAACTGGGCAGAGACACAGCCCTACCATTGACAAACAGGCTGTCTAAAGATGCCCTGAGCCCTCAGCTGCCTCTAGACACAGCCCTGCCCACCAGAGGACTAAGACCCAGCTTCACCCACCAGTGAGCAAGCACCAGCCCTTCCCACCAGGGAGCCTGCACTAGCCTCTAGACCAGCCTCACCCACCAAGGGGCAGACACCAGAAGCAGAAAACAACAATCCCATAGCCCGCAGACCAAGCCTGCCAACAACAAGCCAGACCTTACCCTGGGACCACCTGGGCCCTGGCCCTGCCCAATAGCAGGCCAACGCAACCTTTAGGACATGCCAGACCCCATACTCAACTGTGTCAAGAACTGCCCCTGCCCACAACCAATGATCTGAAATGAGAATTGGCATTCCTGGGTCCTGTACCCAGACTCCAGGAAAAAGCTCCACCTGCCAATAGTTTGGCACTAACTCCAGGATCTGGCTTCACCTACCAGTGGATCAGCAACAGCCCTAGAGTCTTCAGGACCCTGACTCTGCCCACCAGTGTGCCAGCACTAGCCCTGGGGTCCCCTAGGTTTCTGCAACCAGCTGCCTCACAACCAAGCCCTGATAAACAGCTGCCAGCAGCATCCACACAAGGCAGAGCCTGGCACAACTAAATGGAGTAGTGGCCAACTAAGCCTACCAGACCACCCACATAGTCAGCCTGCCACAAGAGAACGACCCACACAGCCCACCTAGGGGGAAACCTTAGAGCATGTAGCTTGGGTAATGAGAGGGGAATGCACTTCTGGGAAGCATAGGACATCTGCTGCAGAAGACCATCTCTCCAAGGTTGAGAAACATAACTAACCTACCACATACAGAAAAATACAAATAGAAACTTATACAAAATGAGATGGCTGAGGAATAAGTTCCAGACAATGGAACAAGATAAAACTCCAGAAGAAGAACTAAGTGAAGTGGAGATAGGCAATCTACCCCAGAAAGAGTTCAGAATAATGATCATAAAGATGATCAAAGAACTCAGGAGGAGAATGGACGCACAGAGTGAGAAGTCAGAAGTTTTCGACAAAGAGTTAGTTAGAAAATATAAAGAATAACCAAACAGAGATGAAGAATACAATAATTGAAATGAAAAATACTCTAGAAGGAATCAATAGTAGACTAAATGATACAGAAGTATAGATCAGTGAGCTGAAAGAATAGTGGAAATCACTGCTGCTGAACAGAAAAAAGAAAAAAGAATGAAAAGAAATGAGAACAGTTTGAGAGACCTCTGGGACAACATCAAGTGCAATAATATTCACATTATAGGGGTCTCAGAAGGAGAAGAGAGAGAGAAAGGGGCTGAGAACATATTTGAAGAGATAATAGCTGAAAACTTCCCTAACCTGGGAAAGGAAACAGTCACCAAAGTCCAGGAAGCACAGAATCCCATACAGGATTAACCCAAGAGGAAAACACAAAGACACATTGTAATCAAAATGAAAAAATTGAAGATAAAGAGAGAATCTTATAGAAGCAAGGGAAAAGCAACAAATAACATACAAGGGAACTTCCATAAGGCTATCAACTGATTTTTCAGCAGAAACTCTGCAAGCCAGAGGGAGTGGCATGATATATTTAAAGTGATGAAAGGGAAAAACCTACAACCAAGAATACTCTACCCATCAAGTCTCTCATTCAGATTTGATGGAGAAATCAATAGCTTTACAGACAAGCAAAAGCTAAAAGAATTCAGCACCACCTAACCAACTTTACAACAAATGTTAAAGGAAGTTCTCTAGGTGAAAAAGAAAAGTCCACAACTAGAAACAAGAAAATTACAAAATGAAAAAGTAAAGGCACACATATAGTAAATGTAATAAATCATCCACACACAAAACTACAAGGGAGGTTAAAAGACAGAAGTGCTAAAATCATCTATATCCACAATAAGTAGTTAAGGGGTACACAAAACAAATAGGTGTGAAATATGATATTTAAAATCGTAATTATGAGGGGAGGAGAATATAAATGCAGGGTTTTTTTAAATGCATTTGAAAATAAGAGATCAGCAAAATAGAACAATCATATATATATGATTGTCTGATAGACTGCTATACAAAAACCTCATGGTAACTGCAAAACAAAAATCAACAATAGATATACCCACAAAAAGAAAAAGGAATTCAAACATAACACTAAAGATAGTCATCAAATCACAAGAGAAGAGAATAAAAGAAGGGGAAAAAAGGAAAGGGGGGGAAAAGACCTACAAAAATAAATCCAAAACAGTTAACTAGATGGCAATAAGAACATACACATCATTAATTACCTTAAATGCAAACGGACTAAATGCTTCAACCAAAAGACATAGAGTGGCTGAATGGATACAAAACAAGACACCTACATAGGCTGCCTGCAAAAGATTGACTTCAGACCTAGAGACACATAAAGACTGAAAGTGAGGGGATGGAAAAAGGTATTCCATGCAAATGGAAATCAAAAGAAAGCCAGAGTAGCAGTACTTATATCAGACAAAATAGACTTTAGAATAAAGACTGTTATAAAAGACAAAGAAGGACACTATATAATGATCAAGGGATCAATCCAAGAAGAAAATATAACAATTGTAAATATTTATGCACCTAACATAGGAGCACCTCAATATATGAGGCAAATATTAACAGACATAAAATGAGAAATTGTCAGTAACACAATAATAGTAGGGTACTTTAACACCTTGCTTACATCAATGGACAGATCATTCAGACTGAAAATCCATAAGGAAACATAGGCCTTAAATAACACATTAGGCCAAATGGACTTAATTGATATATAGAGAGCATTCCATCTGAAAGCAACAGAATACACATTCTTTGCAAGTGCACATGGAACATTCTCCAGGATAGATCACATGCTAGGCCACAAAACAAGCCTTGGTAAATTTTAAAAAATTGAAATCATATCAAAGCATCTTTTCCAAGCACAATGCTATAAGACTAGAAATTAACTACAAGAAAAAAAACCTGCAAAAAACACAAACACGTGGAGGATAAACAATATGCTAGTACACAACCAATGGGTCAGTGAAGAAATCAAAGAGGAAATAAAAAAATACCTAGAGACAAATAAAAACAAAAACACGATGATCCAAAACCTATGGGATGCAGCAAAAGCAGTTCTAGGAGGGAAGTTTATAGTGATACAAGCCTACCTCAGGAAACAAGAGAAATCTCAAATAAACAAACTAACCTCACACATAAAGGTACCAGAGAAAGCAGAACAAACAAAACCCCAAGTTAGTAAAAGGAAAGAAATCATAAAGATCAGAGTAGGAATAAATGAAATAGAGACTAAAAAAAATAGAAAAGAACAATGAAATTAAAAGCTGGTTCTTTGAAAAGATAGACAAACTTGATAAATTTTTAGCCAGACTCATCAAGAAAAAAAGGAGAGGGCCGAAATCAATAAAATCAGAAAGGAAAAAGGAGAAGTTACAACCAACACCACAGAAATACAAAGGATCATAAGAGACTACTATGAGCAACTATACAACAATAAAACGGATAACCTAGAAGAAATGGACAAATTCTTAGAAAGGTACGATCTCCTAAGACTGAACCAGGAAGAAATAGAAAATATGAACAGACCAATTACCAGTATTGAAATTGAATCAGTAATTTAAACATGCCCAACAAACAGAAGTCCAGGATCAGATGGCCTCACAGGAGAATTCTACCAAACATTTAGAGAAGAGTTAACACCTATCCTTCTGAAACTATTACAAAAATTGCAGAGGGAGGAACACTTCTGAACTCATTCTATGAGGCCACCATCACCCTGATACCAAAACCAGACAAAGATATTAGAAAGAAAGAAAGGAAGGACGGAAGGAAGGATGAAAGGAAGGAAGGAAGGAAGGAAAGAAGGAAGGAAGGAAGAAAGGAAGAAAGGGAGAAAGGGAGAAAGGGAAAGAAAATTACAGGCCAATATCACTGATGAACATAGATGCAAAAATCCTCAACAAAATACTAGTAAACCAAATCCACCAATACCTTAAAAGGATCATACACCATGATCAAATGGGATTTATCCCAGGGATGCAAGGATTTTTCAATATCTGCAAATCAATCAATGTGATACACCATATTAACAAATTGAAGAAAACCACGTGATAATCTCAATAGATGCAGAAAAAGTGATAAAATTTGGCATCCATTTATGATAAAAATTCTCCAGAAATTGGGCATAGAGAGAACCTACCTCAACATAATAGAAGCCATACATGACAAACCCACAGCCAACATCCTACTCAACAGTGAAAGGCTGAACACATTCCCTCTATGATCAAGAACAAGACAAGGATGCCCACTCTCACCACTTTTATTCAACATAGTTTTGGAAGTCCTAGCCACAGCAATCAGAGGAGAAAAACAAATAAAAGGAATCCAAATTGGAAAGGAAGAAGTAAAACTGTCACTGTTTGCAGATGACAAGTTACTATACATAGAAAATCTTAAAGACACCACCAGAAAACTACTAGAGCTCATCAACAAATTTGGTAATGTTGTAGGTTACAAAATTAATACACAGAAATCTGTTGCATTGTTATATACTAACAATGAAATATCAGAAAGAGAAATTAAGAAAAAAAAACTCACTTACCATCACACCAAAAAGAATAAAATACCTAGGAATAAACCTACCTAAGGAGGCAAAAAACCTGTACTCCAAAAACTGAAAGACACTGATGAAAGAAATAAGATGACGCAAACAGATGGAAAGATATACCGTGTTCTTGGATTGGAAAAAAAATCAATATCATTAAAATGACCAAACTACTCAAGACAATCTACAGATTCAATGCAATCTCTATCGAAATACCAATGACATTTTTCACAGAACTAGAACAAATAATTTTAAAATTTGTATGGAAACACAAAAGACCCTGAATAGCCAAAATAATCTTGACAAAGAAAAACAGAGCTGGAGGAATCATGTTCCACTTCAGAGTATACTACAAAGGTACAGTAACCAAAACAGTGTGGTACTGGCACAAAAACAAACACATAGATCAATGGAACAGAACAGAAAGCCCAGAAATAAACCCATACACTTATGGTTAATTAATGTATGACAAAGGAGGAAAGAATATACAATAGAGGAAAGACAGTTTCTTCAATAAGTGGTGTTGGGAAAAATGGGCAGCTATATGTAAAAGAATAAAATTAGAACATTTTCTAACACCATATACAAAAATAACCAAAATGAATTAAAGACCTAAACATAAGCCCAGATACTATAAAACTCCTAAAGGAAAACTTAGGCAGGACACTCTTTGACATAAATTGCAGCAACATTTTTTTGGATCCATCTTCTGGATTAATGGATATAAAAGCAAAAATAAATAAATGGGACCTAATTAAACTTAAAAGTTTTTGCATAGCAAAAGTAACCATGAACAAAACCAAAGGCAACTTATGGAATGGGAGAAAATATTTGCAAATGATGCGAACAACAAGGAATTAATTTCCCAAATACATGAACAATATCAAAAAAAAACAGGGCTTCCCTGGTGGCACAGTGGTTGGGGGTCTGCCTGCCAATGCAGGGGACGCGGGTTCGAGCCCTGGTCTGGGAGGATCCCACATGCCGCGGAGCAACTGGGCCCGTGAGCCACAATTGCTGAGCCTGCGCTCCGCAACAAGAGAGGCCGCGATAGTGAGAGGCCCGCGCACCGCGATGAGGAGTGGCCCCTGCTTGCCGCAACTGGAGAAAGCCCTCGCACAGAAACGAAGACCCAACACAGCCATAAATAAATAAATAAATAAATAAAATTAAAAAACAAACAAACAAACAACTCAATCAAAAAGGAGCTTGGGATTGACATATTCACACCATTATATATAAAATAGATAACTAATAAGAACCTACTGTATAACACCAGGAACTCTACTCAACACTCTGTAATGGCCTATATGGGAAAAGAATCTAAAAAAAGAGTGGATATATGCATATGTATAACTGATTCACTTTGCTGTACACCTGAAACTAACACAACATTGTAAATCAACTATACTCCAATAAAAATTTTAAAATATATATGCAATTAAAAGGAGGGTAGTAGAAAAAAACAAAAACAAAAAACAAAAAAAAAGAAAATCATCAAAAATGGGCAGAAGACTTAAATAGACATTTCTCCAAAGAAGATATACAGATGCCCAACAGGCACAGGAAAAGATGTTCAACATTGATAATTATTAGAGAAATGCAAATCAAAACTACAATGATGTATCATGTCACACCTCACACCAGTCAGAATGGCCATCATCAAATAGTCTACAGATTATAAATGCTAGAGAGTGTGTGGAGAAAAGAGAACCCTTCCACACTATCAGTGTGAATGTAAATAGGTACAACCACTATGGAGAACAGTATGGATGTTCCTTAAAAAACTAAAAATAGAGTTACCAGATGACCCTGAAATCCCACTCTTAGGCATATATCTGAAAAAGATGAAAACTTTAATTCAAAAAGATACATGCACCCCAATGTTCATAGCAGCACTACAATAGCCAAGGCTTGGAAGCAACCTAAATGTCCATTGACAAATGAATGGATAAAGAAAATGTGGTATAGATATTATATATATATATATAATGGAATATTACTCAGCCATAAAAAAAAGAATGAAATAATGCCATTTGCAGCAACATGGATGGAACTAGAGATTATACTAAGTGAAGTAAGTCACACAGAGAAAGACAAATATCATATGATATCACTTATATGTGGAATCCAAAAAACAATGATACAAATGAACTTATTTACAAAATGGAAACAGACTGACAGATATAGAAAACAAATTTATGGTTACCAAAGGGGAAAGGAGGAGGAGGAATAAGTTAGGAGTTGGAGATTAACAGATGCACACCACTATATATAAAATTGATAAACAACAAGGGCCTAATGCATAGCACAGGGAACGATATCCAGTATCTTGTAATAACCTATAATGGAAAAGAATTCTAAAAGAACATATGTGTGTGTGTATATATATATATATTCATACACACATGCACTAACTGAATCAATTTGCTGTACACCAGAAACTAACACAACATTGTAAATCAACTATACTTCAATTTTTAAAAATGGGCAAAGGATCTGAATAGACATGTTTTCCAAGAAGACATACAAATGGCCAACAGGTACATGAAAAGGTACTCAATATCACTAATCATCATGGAAATGCAAATCAAAACCAAATGAGATATTACCTCACACTTGTTAGAATGGCTGTGAAAGAAAGAAAGAAAGAAAGAAAGAAAGAAAGAAAGAAAGAAAGAAAGAAAGAAAGAAAGGAAGAAAGAAAGAGAGAAAGAAAGAAAGATAGTTGGCAAGAATATGGAGAAAAGGGGACCCTCATGTACTATTGGTGGGAAGGTAATTTGGTGCCTCTATTCTATGGAAAACCATATAGATATTCCTCAAAGAATTAAAAATAGGACTGTCATATGATCCAGGAACCCAACTTCTGGGTATACATCCCAAAGAAATTAAAGTGGGATCTCAAAGAGATATCTGCCTTCTCATGTTTATTGTAGCATTATTCACAATAGCCAAGATATGGAAAAAACCTAAGTGTCTTTCTTCAGATTAATGAATAAAGAAGATGTGGTGTATAGATACAATAAAATATTATTTAGCCATGATAAGGAAGGAAATCCTATCATTTGTGACAACTTAGATGAAACTTGAAGGCATTAAGCCAAGTAAAATAAGTCAGACAGAGAAAGATAAATACTGTATGATATCACTTATCTATGGAATCTAAAAAATGCCAAACTCATAGAAACTGAAAGTTAGAATGATGGTGACTGGGACTGGGCTTGGGGGGAAGTAGAAAGATGTTGGTCCAAGAGTACAAATTTCCTGTTATAAGATGAATAAATTCTGGGGATCTAATGTACAGTATGGTGATTATAGTTAATAATACTGTATTATATACTTGAAAGTTGCTAAGAAAAATAGATCTTAAATGTTCTCATTGCAAAAAAAGAAAGAAATGGTAATCATATGACATGATGGAGGTGCTAACACTTTGGTGGTAATCATTTTGCAATATATTAGCATATCAAATCAACCTGTTTTATACCTTAAGCTTACACAATGTTATTGTCAATTATATCTCAATAAAGCTGAAAAAATTGAAATAAGAAAGATGTTCTAGGAGTGCTATTTGCTTTGCATGTTTATATCATTTCTCTGACTGAATGTGCTGACTATTCTACAAATCATGTAGAGAAGTGATAAAAGAGAGATGTAATAAGGGGAAAAAAACAGAGAAACAGGTTAACATGGGCCATTCAAGGGAACAACATAAATCTCCGGAAACCAACCTAAAGAAAAAGAGCTTTGGATTTACTAAACAAAGACTTTAAAACTACCATCTTAAGTATGCTCAGAACTTAAAGGAGAACATGAACAAAGTACTAAAGGAAATCTGGAAAATTATATTTGAACAAAATGTTCGTATCAACAAAGATATAGAAATTATATAAAAGACAACAATTCTGGAGCTCAAAATAAAAAATAAAATTGAAAAATTTATTAAAGAGATTCAATAGTGGACCCAAACCACTAGACAGAAAACAGCAACCTTGAAAATAGATCATGTAAGTTTGAGGAGCGAAAAGAAAAACAAATGAAGAAAAGTGAACATAAGGGACTTATGAGAAACCACCAAGGAGACCATATATACAGAATGGAAAACCCAGAAGGAAAGAGAGAAAGAAAGTCAGATAGCTTATTGAAGAAGTAACAGCCAAAAATTTCCCAAATTTGAGGAAAAACATAAATATACAAATACAAGAAACTCAATGAACTCTAAGTAGAACAAGCCAGAAGATACTCACACTGAGACACATTATAATCAAGTTCTCTAAAGTCAAATATAAAGAGAGAATCTTGAAGGGAGCAAAAGAAAAATGACATCTATACAATGGATCCTCAAGATTACCAGCAGACTTCTCAGCAGAAACCTTACAGGCCAGAGGGCATTAAGATGATATATTTAAAGTGCTATGAGAGGGCTTTCCTGGTGGCGCAGTGGTTAAGAATCTGCCTGCCAATGCAGGGGACGTGAGTTCGAGCCCTGGTCCAGGAGGATCCCACATGCCGTGGAGCAACTGAGCCCGTGTGTCACAACTACTGAGCCTGCACTCTAGAGCCCATGAGCCACAATTGAGGCTCACACGCCTAGAGCCCGTGCTCCGCAATGGGAGAAGCCACCGTGATGAGGAGCCCACGCACCACAACGAAGAGTAGCCCCCACTCGCCGCAACTAGAGAAAGCCGCATGCAGCAACAAAGACCCAACTCAGCCAAAAATAAAGTGCTATGAGAGAAAAACTGTCAACACATAATTCTATATCTGGCAAAATTATCCTTCAAAAATGAGGGAGAAATTAGGACATTCCTAGATAAACAAAAACTGAGGTAATTCATTACAACTAGGCCTTCCCTACAAGAAATGCTAAAAGGAGTTCTTCAAGTTCAAACAAAACAGTTACTCAGAGCCACACAAAAATATAAAGTTTTCTGCTAAAGGTAAATACATGGACAAATATAAAAAGCAGTATTATCATAATCTGGTTTTATAACTCCACTTTTTATTATTCTACAGACTTAAAAAAAAATGCACAAAAAGTAATCATAAATCTATGTTAATAGGCACATTACATAAAGATTTAACATAAAATAAATTTACATATTTATACATATAATACGTATACATTATAGGTACATATACATATAATATGCATACATATTATACATATATTTATACATAATATACTATATATATAAACACATGATATAAAGATGTAGTTTGTGAGAAATAAAGGGAACAGAGAGATAAAGGAGTAGGTTTTGTATGCACCTGAATTTAAGTTGGTAACAGTTTCAAATAGTTATATGATTATTTAATAATATATAAAAATATCAAATCATAGTGTTATACACATGAAACTAATATATTGTATGTTAATTATAATTCAATTAAAAATGAAATAAATTGTTATATCTTTAGGATGTTATATATAATCCCCATGGTAACCATAAAGAGAATATCTAGGACTTCCCTGGTGATCCAGTGGTTAGGAATCCACGCTTCCACTGCAGGGGGCACAGGTTTGATCACTGGTCAGGGAATTAAGATCCTGCATGTCACATGGTGCAGCCAAAAAAAATATATATATATAGAATATACACAAAAGAAAATGAGAAGAGAATCAAAATGTGTCACTATAAACAATACCATATAACACAAAGGAAGATAATAAGGGACAAAAAAAAAAGCTGTAAGACATTCAGAAAACAAATAACAAAATGGCAATAGCAAGTCCTTCACTATCAGTAGCTACTTGAAACAAAAATGGATTGAATTCCCCAAAGACATAGATAGGCAGAATGGATTTAAAGGCAGGACCCAACTATGTGATGTCTATAAGAGACCAGCTTTAGATCGAAGAACCCACACAGGCTGAAAGTGAGAGGACGGAAAAGATATTCCATGAAAATAGTAACCAAAAGAGAGCAGGGGATGCTATTCTAATATCAGACAAAATAACCTTAAAGTCAGAAACTTATAAGAAACAAAGAAAGACATTGTATAATGACAAAAGTGTCAATTCACCAAGAAGATGTGACAATTACAAGCATATTTGCAGGAAACATCAGAGCTGCAAAATATATGAAGCAAAAAGTGACAGAATAGAAAGGAGAAATAGCTCTACAATAATAGCAGGAAATTTCAATATCCCACTTTGAATAATAGATAGAACAACCAGACAGAAGATCAATAAAGGAACAGAGGACTTGAACAACATTATAGACTAACTGGACCTAAAGACATATAGAGAACACTTTATCCAACAGTTGTAGAATATACATTTTCCTCAAGTGTACATGGAACTTTTAGGAGTTTGGGATTAACATATACACATTACTATATATAAAATAGATAATTAAGAAGGACCTACTGTATATCACAGGAACCATACTCAATATCTTGTAATAACCTATAATGAAAGGGAATGTAAAAAAGAATATATATATCTGAATCACTTTGCTGTACACCTGAAACTACATGACATTATAAATCAACTTTATTTCAATAAATTTTTTTAAATGTATGTGAACAATCTCTAGGATAGATCATATATCAGGTCAAAAAAAGTCTTAATGAATTTTGAAAGATTGAAATATACTAAGTATCTTTTCTGATAACAAAGGAATGAAATTTGAAATCAATAGCAGAAGGAAAATGGAAAATCCAAAAATATGTAGAAATTAAACAACACAGTTTTAACCTTTGGGTTAATGGAGAAATCACAAGGAAAATTAGGAAATATCCTGAGAAAAATGGAAATGAAAACACAACATACCAAAACGTATAGAATTCAGTGAAGGCAGTGCTAAGTAGGAAATTCATAGCAGTAAATGCTTATATTAAAAAAGGACAATACCAAACCAAAGCTAACTTTACACCTTAAAGAACTAAAAAAAGAAGAAAAAAGCAAACCCAAAGCTAGCAAAAGGAAAGAAAGAATGAAGATCAGAACAGAAATAAATGAAATAGAGAATTAAAAAACTAATAGAGAAAATCAGTGAAACCAAGAGTTGGTTGTTCAAAAAGATCAACAAAATTGACAAAACTTTAGCTAAAGTGATGGAAAAAAGGGAAAGAACTCAAACAGTTAGTATCAGAAATGAAAGAGGAGACATTATAATAGATTTTACATAAACAAAAAGTATTATAAGAGAGTACCATGAACAATTGTACATCAAATTAGATATCTCAGGTGAAATGGAAAAATTACTAGAAACACACACACAAAAATTAACATCAATCCTCCTCAAACTTTTCCAAAAAATTGAAGAGGAGGGAATATTTCCTAACTCATTGTATGAGATCAGCATTACACTGATACCAAATCCTGACAAAGACACAAGAAAAGAAAACTGCAGACCAATATCCCTGATAAATATTGCTGTTAAAATCCTAAAGAAAGTACTAGCAGACAGAATTAGCAGCACATTAAATGGATTATGCACCATGGCCAAGTGGGATTTATTTCTGGAATACAAGGATGGTTCAATGCACAAATATTAATCATCATAATACACCACATTAGCAGAATAAGGGAGAGTGGGGGACCCATGATCATCTCAATCAATGGAGGAAAAAGCATTGACAAAATTTAACACCTTTTCAGTATATAAACACTCAACAAACTAGGAATGAAAGGTAACTACCTCAACATAATAAATGACACGTATGAAAAGCCCACAGCTAACATCATACTCAATGGTGAAAGACTGAAAGCTTTCTCTCTAAGATCAGGAACAAAACAAGAGTACCTACTTTCCTCACTTCCATTCAACATAATAAATACTGCAAGTCCTAGCCAGAGCAATTAGGCAAGAAAAAGAAACAAAAGGCATCTAAATTAGAAAGGAAGAAATAAAATTATTTCTGGTTACAGATGACATGATCTTATATGGAGAAAACTCTAAAGATTCTACAAAGAAACTATTAAAACTAATAAAGTAATTCAGCAAAGTTACAGGATACAAAATTAAGACACAAAAATCAATTGCCTTTCTATGCATTAACAATGAAACATCAGAAAAAAATTAAGAAAATAATTCCATTTATAATAGCATCAAAACAAATAAAATACTCAGGAACAAACTTAACTAAGGAGATGAAAAAGTTGTACACTGAAAACCAAAAATTATTGCTGAATGAAATTAAAGAAGACACCAATAAAGGGAAAGACGTCCCATGCTCATGGATTCAAAAACTTAATGTTGTTAAAATGTCAATACTACCCAAAGTTATCCACAGAGTCAGTATAATCCCTATCAAAATCCCAATAACATTTTTTGCAGAATTAGGAAAATCTATCTTAAAATTCATATGGAATCTCAGGGGATTCCAAATAGTCATAACAATCTCAAAAAAAGAAGAACAAAGTTAGAGGTTTCATATTTCTTGATTCCAAAACTTAACTATAAAGGTACAGTAATCAGTGTACCTGTACTGGCAAAAGGACATATCTACTTAATTGATATCTTGTATCTGATCATTCAATATCTGAAGGTCTTGGGTATCTAATTTGCTTTGTGCTGTTTTCTGCTAATGTTTTCACACATAATGGTTCATTTCCTATGTGTTTTGAAATTTTGAACTGTGAAATCATATTTGAGTTTAATCTACAAGAATCCTGCAGAGCCTGAGTAAGGAGACAAGCCCCCTTGGGGGACGTGCATTTGCTTTTGCTAGGTGTCCCAGGGTCCTCTCAAACAAGAACCACTTTAATTCCTCAGTCTAGAGTTTCCTAGTCATTCAGGTAGTATAAATTCAAATCCCAAGCCCTCATATGGGATGGCCTCGATTATATCGGGAATAATGTTTTTTTCAACCTGGAGCTTAGGCCATGATAAGCAAGTGTCCTTGTCGTTTCTCTTTGCCAGCAGGTGAATTTTTTTCTAGTCCATTCTTTCATTCAGAATGTATTCTCTGAGGTCTTGATTGTGAAGGAGTCTCTAAGCTCCAATTCTCCATCCAGCATGGGTCTAAAGCTTCATCTTTTATCTCCTGTTCAACTGTTGAAATGAAAGCCTCTTGGTTATTAGAATTGACAAATGTTCCCTGGGAAGCCAGTGTTTCAGAATGAACTTGCCACACAGGTTTCCAGCTCCTTCTTTGTTTTTGGCCCCCGGAGATTTCTCTCATTTTCTTATGATTTCAGCTCTGTGTTTAAAGGATGTTTGTTATATTTTATCTAACATTCCTAGGAGTTTTGTATGGGGTGGCTCTTTAGGATATTTAGTCTACCATATTGCCAGAATTATAGGCCCACATGTTACTGTTGTAATAGGAAAAAATGAAGGGTTTTTTTTTGCCTTAGAATAAGAGAATGCGAACATGGAGGAGTCTTAGATCAGGGTCCACTAGTGTAAGATCTTTATCAGACATCTAACTCCCATGTTCACTTCTGTTATTTCTTCTCTGTTTCCCAGGTTGCTTTAGTAGTAAACTACTTAAAATGAGATGGGCATGGGTCCTTAAGGACACTGCTACTGTGGGTTGGAGGGTAAGGCAAATGGAAACTTCATCTTGCTCTGAGTCTACACCTGAAAAATGAAGAACTCTAAAGACTAGAGTGGGGCAGGGTAGATTGTGAGAAGGGGGAAAAAATCAGGCTGACAAGGGGCACAGGGACTCATAAGTTCAAAATATAAATATTCAGATGACAGGGGAGAATTTTTCAGTACCCCTAAATCAGGATATTCTTACCCTGCTTATTTATCAAGTATGTTTATCCAGATGACCTTTAAAGTCATCCTTAGATAAGTAAGATTTGTTTTCTGATCTCATCAGGAAAGAAAACTACTCGTAGTGAATTGAAATAACTGGCACCCAAGCCACATGTTCATCCATCCCTCTGCCAGGAATGAAACTCAGGATTGATAGGCTTTGTACCTCTGTCCTTTGATCTCTCCTCTGTCCCCACAGCTCTCCTCCACCACCACTGAGGAAATAAGTTCACACTGTGACAGGACGTGATGAAGAATTTCCCAGAGGAGAGAACATTTGTGGACTCTCTGAGTGTCCCTCTCAGGTTTTGTATGGTTTAGTATAACTTTCTCTAAAAGACGGAAGCAAATGCTGGGCATCTCAAAGACATCAGGTCAGCACAGTTTTTTTAAATTCACAAAATTAATTTACTTTTGGGAAAACAAAAGGAAAGAGAATCAAGTGAAAATTTCCTTAACCAAGGCTTTAGCAAACTATGGCCCATAGGCCAAATCTGGCTAGCCACTGGCTTTTGTAAATAAAGTTTTATTGGAACACAACTGCAACCATTCGTTAATGTGTTCTCTATGGCTGCTTCATACTACAATGGCAGAGTGGCTGTGACAGAAACCATGTGACTTGGAAGCCTAAAATATGTACTTTACAGAAACAAGTTTGCTGACCCCCATATAAACTTTCTATTTCAGTCTCCTCGTCTACTCATGATCCAATGCAACCAGTCAAAGGTAATGAAGAGGCCTCAAAGGATGTTTCCTCACTATTTTGCTGGAGGCATCCCAGCCTTTGTTTTCTTCCTTGCCTCCACTCTCCTGCTATACCACTCACTATATCTCTTACTATGGTTTTTACATTTCTAAAAGAATGCATATAGTACCCCCTTCATTGGATCACTGTGCAAGTTAAAGAAGATAGGATAAAGCACTTCATGTAGCACTTGGCACATTGCAAACATTCAGCAAATGGTGGCTATGATTAAAATCCACCCATTCAGCACATATTTATTGAGTTTGTAATTTGCCCTCTCCCCAAATGTCTAGGTTGAATTGCTGACCCCCAGTGCCTCAGAATATGACTTTATTTGGAGATAGGGTCTTTACAGTTAAAATGCAGTCATTAGAGTCAACCCTAATCCAACATGACTGATGTCCTTATAAGAATGGGAAATTTGGATACAGACATTTACAAAGGGAGGATGAATTGAAGACCCAGGGAGAAGACAGCTGTCTACAAACCAAGGAGAGAGACCTGTGACAGCTCCTTCACTCACAGCCCTCAGAAGGTACGACCCTGCCAACACCTTAATCTCAGACTTCCAGCCTCCAGAACTAAGAAACAATAAACTTCTGTTAAGTGCTATGGACTGAATGTCCCCCCAGATTCCTACAGTGAAACCCTAGTCCCCAGAGTGATGGCATTTGGAGGTGGGGCCTTTGGGAGGTAATTAGGTCATGAGAGTAGAGCCTCCATGATGGAATTTGTGTCTTTATAAAGAGATACAAGAGAGTTTTCTTCCTCTCTCTCCCTGCCATGTGAGGACATAGCAAGAAGGTGTCCATCTGCAAACCAGGAAGAGGAGATTGGTTCAAGAAGGGGAGTAGAAGGACGTGTGCTCACTCCCTCTTGTGAGAGCACTGGAATGACAACTGCTGAACAATCATCGACAGGAAGACACTGGAACTCAACAAAAAAGATACCCCACATCCAAAGACAGAGGAGAAACCACAATGAGACTGTAGGAGGGGTGCAATCACAATAAAATCAAATCCCATAACCACTGGGTGGGTGACTCACAAACTGGAGAACAATTATACCACAGAAGTCCACGCACTGGAATGAAGGTTCTGAGCCCCATGTCAGGCTTCCCAACCTGGGGGATCTGGCAATGGGAGGAGGAATTCCCAGAAAATCAGACTTTGAAGGCTAGCGGGATTTGACTGCAGGACTTTGACAGGACTGCGGGAAACAGAGACTCCACTCTTGGAGGGCACACACAAAGTAGTGTGCACATTGGGACCCAGGGGAAGGAGCAGTGACCCCATAGGAGACTGAACCAGACCTACCTGCTAGTGTTGGAGGGTCTCCTGCAGAGATGGGGGGTGGCTATGGCTCACTGTGGGGACAGGGATACTGGCAGCAGAAATTCTGGGAAGTACTCCTTGGCATGAGCCCCCTGGCGTCCGCCATTAGCCACACCAAAGAGCCTGTAGCCTCCAGTGTTGGGTCACCTTAGGCCAAACAAGCAACAGGGAGGGAACTCAGCCCCACCTATCAGAAGATAAGTGGATTAAAGTTTTCCTGAGCTCTGCCTACCAGAGCAACACCCAGCTCTACACACCACCAGTCCCTCCTATCAGGAATCTTGCACAAGCCTCATCCACCAGAGGACAGACAACAGAAGCAAGAAAAACTACAATCCTGCAGCTTGTGGAACAACAACCACATGCACAGAAAGATAGACAAGATGAAAAGGCAGAGGACTATGTACCAGATGAAGGAACAAGATAAAACCCCAGAAAAACAACTAAATGAAGTGGAGATAGGCAACCTTCCAGATAAAGGATTCAGAATAATGATAGTGAAGATGATCCAGGACCTCAGAAAAAGAATGGAGGCAAAGATCGAGAAGATGCAAGAAATGCTTAACAAAGACCTAGAAGAATTAAAGAACAAACAGAGATGAACAATACAATAACTGAAATGAAAAATACACAAGAAGGAATTACTAGTACAATAACCAAGGCAGAAGAACAGATAAGTGACCTGGAAGACAGAATGGTGGAATTCACTGCCACGGAACAGAATAAAGAATAAAGAATGAAAAGAAATGAAGACAGCCTAAGAGACTTTTGGGACAACATTAAATGCACAAACGTTCGCATTATAGGGGTCCCAGAAGGAAAGAGAGAGAGAAAGGACCCGAGAAAATATTTGAAGAGATTATAGTCGAAAATTTCCCTAACATGGGAAAGGAAATAGCCACCCAAGTCCAGGAAGCACAGAAAGTCCCATACAGGATAAACCCAAGGATAAACATGCCAAGACACATAATAATCAAACTGACAAAAATTAAAGACAAAGAAAAATTATTAAAAGCAACAAGGGAAAAATGACAAATAACATACAAGGGAACTCCCATAAGGTTAACAGCTGATTTCTCAGCAGAAATTCTACAAGCCAGAAGGGAGTGGCACAATATATTTAAAGTGCTGAAAGGGAAGAACCTACAACCAAGATTACTCTACCCGGCAAGGATCTTATTCAGATTTGTGGAGAAATCAAAAGCTTTACAGACAAACAAAAGCTAAGAGAATTCAGCACCACCAAACCAGCTCTACAACAAATGCTAAAGGAACTTCTCTAAGTGGGAAACACAAGAGAAGAAAAGGACCTACAAAAACAATCTGAAAACAATTAAGAAAATGGTAATAGGAACATACATATCGATAATTACCTCAAATGTGAATGGATTAAATGCTCCAACCAAAAGACACAGGCTTGCTGAATGGATACAAAAGCAAGACCCATATATATTCTGTCTACAAGAGACCCACTTCAGACCTAGGCACACATACAGAAAGTGAGGGGATGGAAAAAGATATTCCATGCAAATGGAAATCAAAAGAAAGCAGGAATAGCAATACTCATATCAGATAAAATAGACTTTAAAATAAAGAATGTTACAAGAGACAAGGAAGGACACTACATAATGATCAAGGGATCAATCCAAGAAGAAGATATAACAATTATAAATATATATGCACCCAACAGAGGAGCACCTCAATACATAAGGCAAATGCTAACAGCTATAAAAGAGGAAATCAACAGTAACACAATAATGGTGGGGGACTGTAACACCTCACTGACACAATGGACAGATCATCCAGACAGAAAGTTAATAAGGAAACACAGCTTTAAATGACACAATAGACCATAGATTTAATTGATATTTATAGGACATTCCATCTGAAAACAGCAGATTACACTTTCTTCTCGAGTGCACATGGAACATTTGGCAGGATAGATCACATCTTGGGTCACAAATCAAGTCTCAGGAAATTTAAGAAAATTGAAATCATATCAAGCATCTTTTCCAACCACAACGCTATGAGATTAGAAATCAATTACAGGGGAAAAAACGTAAAAAACACAAATGCATGGAGGTGAAACAATACATTACTAAATAACCGAGAGATCGCTGAATAAATCAAAGAGGAACTCAAAAAATACCTGGGGACAAATGACAATGAAAACACAATGATCCAAAACCTATGTGATGCAGCCAAAGCAGTTCTAAGAGGGAAGTTAATAGCTATACAATCCTACCTCAAGAAAAAAGAAAAATCTCAAATAAACAAGCTAACCTTACACCTAACAGAACCAGAGAAAGAAGAACAAACAAAACCTAAAGTTAGTAGAAGGAAAGAAATCATAAAGATCAGAGCAGAAATAAATGAAATAGAAACAAAGAAAACAATAGTAAAGATCAATAAAACTAAAAGCTGGTTCTTTGAGAAGATAAACAAAATTGATAAACCTTTAGCCAGACCATCAAGAAAAAGAGGGAGAGGACTCAAATCAATAAAATTAGAAATGAAAAAGAAGTTACAATGGACACCGCAGAAATACAAAGCATCATAAGAGACTACTACAAACAACCCTATGCCAATAAAATGGACAACCTGGAAGAAATAGACAAATTCGTACAAAGGTATAAACTTCCAAGACTGAACCAGGAAGAAGTGGAAAATATAAACAGATCAACCACAAGTAATGTAATTGAAACAGTGATTAAAAATCTTCCAGCAAACAAAAGTCCAGGACCAGATGGCTTCACAGGTAAATTCTATCAAACATTTAGAGAAGAAATAACACCTATCCTTCTCAAACTCTTCCAAAATATAGCAGAGGGAGGAACACTCTGAAACTCATTCTACGAAGCCACCATCACCCTGATACCAAAACCAGACAGAGATACAACAAAAAAAGAAAATTACAGACCAATATCACTGATAAATATAGATGCAAAATCCTCAACAAAATAGTAGCAAACTGGATCCAACAACACATTAAAAGGATAATATGCCATGATCAAGTGGGATTTATCCCAGGAATGCAAGGATTCTTCAGTATAGGCAAATCAACCAATGTGATACACCATATTAACAAATTGAAGAATAAAAATCATATGATCATCTCAATAGATGCAGAAAAAGCTTTTGACAAAATTCAACACCGATTTATGGTAAAAACTCTCCAGAAGGTGGGCATAGAGGGAAACTACCTCAACATAATAAAGGCCATATACAACAAACCCACAGCAAACATCAGCTCAATGGTGAAAACCTGAAAGCACTTCCTCTAAGATCAGGAACAAGACAAGGATGTCCACTCTTGCCACTATTATTCCACACACTTTTGGAAGTCCTAACCATGGCAATCAGAGAAGAAAAAGAAATAAAAGGAATCCAAATTGGAAAAGAAGAAGTAAAACTGTCACTGTTTGCAGATGACATGACACTATACATAGATAATCCTAAAGATGCCACCAGAAAACTACTAGAGCTAATCAATGAATTTGGTAAAGTTGCAGGATACAAAATTAATGCACAGAAATCTCTTGCATTCCTACACACTAAAAATGAAAGGTCAGAACGAGAAATTAAGGAAATAATCCCATTCACCATTGTAACAAAAAGAATAAAATACCTAGGAATAAAGCTACCTAAGGAAGTAAAAGACCTGTACTCAGAAAACTATGACACTGATGAAAGAATTCAAAGATGACACAAACAGATGGAGAGATATACCATGTTCTTGGATTGGAAGAATCAATATTGTGAAAATGACTATACAATCCAAAGCAATCTACAGATTCAATGCAATCCCTATCAAATTACTAATGGCATTTTTTACAGAACAAGAACAAAAAATCTTAAAATTTGTATGGAGACACAAAAGACCCCAGATAGCTAAAGCAATCTTGAGGGAAAAAAACGGAGCTGGAGGAATCAGACTCCCTGATTTCAGAGCATACTACAACACTACAGTAATCAAGACAATATGGTACTGGCACAAAAACAGAAATATAGATCAATGGAACAGGATAGAAAGCCCAGAGATAGATAAACCCACACACCTATGGTCAACTAATCTATGACAAAGTAGGCAAGGATATACAATGGAGAAAAGACAGTCTCTTCAATAAGTGGTGCTGGGAAAACTGGACAGCTACATGTATAAGAATGAAATTAGAACACTCCCTAATACCATACACAAAAGTAAACTCAAAATGGATTAAAGACCTAAATGTAAGACCGGGCACTATAAAACTCTTAGAGGAAAACATAAGAGGAATACTCTTTGACATAAATCACAGCAAGATCTTCTTTGACCCTCCTCCTAGAGGTAATGGAAATAAAAACAAAAATAAACAAATGGGACCTAATGAAACTTAAAAGCTTTTGCACAGCAAAGGAAACTATAAACAAGACAAAAAGGCAACCCTCAGAATGGGAGAAAATATTTGCAAAAGAATAAATGAACAAAGGGTTAATCTCCAAAATATATAAACATCTCATGCAGCTCAATATTAAAAAAAACAAACAACCTAATCAAAAAATGGGCAGAAGACCTAAAAGGACATTTCTCCAAAGAAGATATACAGATTGCCAACAAACACATGAAAGGATGTTCAACATCACTAATCATTAGAGAAATGCAAATCAAAACTACAATGAGTTATCACCTCACACCAGTTAGAATGGGCATCATCAGAAAATCTACACAACAGATGCTGGAGAGGGTGTGGAGAAAATGGAACCCTCTTGCACTGTTGGTGGGAATGTAAATTGATACAGCCACTATGGAGAACAGTATGAGGTTCCTTAAAAAACTAAAAATAGAACTACCACCAATCCCACTACTGGGCGTATACCCAGAGAAAACCATAATTCAAAAAAACACATGCACCCCAATATTCATTGCAGCACTATTTACAATAGCCAGGTCATGGAAGCAACCTAAATGCCCACTGACAGACGAATGGATAAAGAAGATGTGGTATATATATACAATGGAATATTACTCAGCCATAAAAAGGAATGAAATTGGATCATTTGTAGAGATGTGGATGGACCTAGAGACTGTCATACAGAGTGAAGTAAGTCAGAAAGAGAAAAACAAATATGGTATATTAAGGCATATATGTGGAATCTAGAAGAATGGTACTGATGAACCAGTTTACAAGGCAGAAATAGAGACACAGATGTAGAGAACAAATGTATGGACACCAAGGGGGGAAAGCGGGGGGGCAGGTGGTGGTTGTGGGATGAATTGGGAGATTGGGATTGACATATATACACTAATATGTATAAAATAGATAACTAATAAGAACCTGCTATAGAAAAAATAAAATAAAATGAAATGAAAAAAAAAAAAACACACAAGAAGAGGGTTCTCACCAGGAATCAAATCAGCAGGCACATTGATTTGGACTTCCCAGACTCCAAAACTATGAGAAACAAATTTCTGTATGTAAAGTACCAAGTCTATGGCATTTTTGGTTGTAGCAGCCTGAACTAAGACTTTAGCAGCCTGAACCACCCAGTCTGTGATACTTTGTTACAGCAGCTCTAGCAAACTAATGCAGATTTCAATATGAAAACAAACAGATAGTTATGGTGAAATATCAGGAGGTGCTACTCTGGATTAATAACTCATCTCTCTGAAATGACATTTGTGTTGCAACCTGAATAGTTATGAAGTGCAAACTGTATGAAAATCTGGGCAAAACTCATTCCAACTGGAAGAAATAATAAGTGCAAAGGCCCTGGAACAGGAATGAGTTTGCTGGTACTGCTCCTATCTCTCCTACCTTTTTCTTACCTTGAACATGGATGTGATACATGTGATGTCTGAAGCTATAAGAGCCATCTAGGGTCCATGAGGCAGTAGGCATAAGGTCAAATGCTAACATACTAAGGCTAGCAGAGAAAAAAAAAAGAGAGTCTGAGTACTTCATGGAATCATTAAACAGCTACACCAATAGCACCAACTGCCTACTCAGGTTTTCTTGTTCTGTGAGAAAAATTAATCCTTTTCTAAGGCAGCATTAATCAGTTTTTCCATTACTTGGAGCCAAAAATATTCTTAACAGACATAACATTGTACAATGTGGCAAGGATTGCCAGACTTTGAAGGTTCTTAATCTGGGGAATAACAAAATCTGATTTTGTTCTTTGTTTTTCAAAGAACATTCTGTGAAATTAAGAATTGTAGAAAATGTAGTCATTGAATTCAGAAATAGATGTTTCAAGGCTTTGTATGCTTCGATAAGCTCAAATTTTATTATAAAATACAGAATTTGGTTGCAGAGTTTGGAGATCAGTTAAAAGGCAAAATACACCAGCCAGGAAAAAATATGATGGTGGATTGACAAGGACGATATCAGAAAAGATAGAGAAAATTGGGGAAAAAGAACATTCTGGCTACTGCTAGAAGGAGAGAAACCTGTTAGACAGCTTCCATAGTCATCAGAGTGAAGGATAATGGAGGCTGGTGGTTTGGGGAAACATTTTGGTGGTAGTCTTGAATGGACTTGCTAATGAATTAGATGTGGGATGAAAAGAGGGAGAAACAGGAGTTGAGAAAAACTCTTACATTTTTTGCTGGAGCAACTAGGTAGATGAAGAAGATATTGTTTAGAGACATCAGTATAAAATTAAGAGTTCTGTTTTTTCCCCAGGTTTTAAGTTTCAGATCTTAATAAGACTTCTGAGACAGGATATCAAGTAAGCATTGGATATATAAATGTGTGGTTCGGGGATACCTTTCAACTTAGATATGTAAGTCTGGATTCATCTACATGCCTGTGTAAGACCAGATATGACCTCCTAGAAAGAGAAAAGAAGACCATCACAAACCAAACTCTGGCACTTGTCAAGCATTTAAACACTGATTATGGAAGGAGGAGGAGGAGATTTGGAACTATCATGAGGAAAACTAGAATCGTGTTTAGTGTGGAAGGCAAGAGAAGATGTTTCAGGTAGGAGGCAGGGGTCATCCATTTCACATGCTGACAGGTCAAGAAAGGTAAGAAACAAGGGACATTTGGATTTGGCAAGTTGATAAATCTTGAAACAGTTTCAGTGGATTGATGTGGTCAGAAGCCCCATTCAAGTAGGTTGTAGAAATCATTAACCATAAAAAAAAGAAGACACAGCAACCATAGACAATTATAATGGGAGAGCTGGGAAAAACACCTGTACTTCCCCAGAAGACGATATTCTTTCCACTTGCCCTTTTTTTCTTACTGTTTTTCCCTACTGTTTCCCTTTGTACTATGTGGTCCTCTGGGCTAGTGCCCAAAGCCCAGTGAAGAGTAAGTGGTCTGGGAGCCAGGCATGGTGGTCCCAGGCAGCGGGGAGACATTCTCCTTCTTTCTACTGCTTTTCTCACTGCACACCAGCACTGAAAGTTATTTGATCATGGTCAAAGAATGCTGAATTTCCTGACTCTATTGTATGTCACATCTTCAGCCTAGCATCATCGTCATTTCGTTCTTTCATTTAATTTACTTAGTTTCTCAAAAGCAGCAGAGAACGAGTTCTGTTTGTGTCAGTTTATTTTAATGTATAATGAGCGATTCAAATGATTGCATATCACACATTCAAATTTTGTTGAATGTGTAATCATTTCAATGAACACAGGTGCCACGTGCCTGTGTACGCCTGGAAAAACCACCCTCTGTGCTTCACGTGGAAGCAGATGATGTATTTGGCTGTATACAGCTCATATCTTAATTTCTTTTTAATTTCGCTCTTTCTGCACCACTTTGTCTTTTCCATCCAATAAAGCACGCTGAACCCTGGGTGTTTTAAGGTAGATATTTAGCCCAACAGCAAACCTGAAACCACACATGAAGCAGCAAGCCTGCAAATGTGAAGTGTGTTTTTAACTTTGGGAATGAAAAATTATAAATCTGTGCTCTTCAAAATCAGCATTTTCAGGAAGGTATGAAACCCTAGAAACATGGATGAGACATATTAAATTATCCTTTCTGATGATGCTCCTGTGAGGTTGGAATAATGGCACTGCCACTTCTCTCATGTCACTCCTGACAGTTTAGTATCAATCCTCCCAGGCAAACTAACAAAATCAACTCTGGTATGTTTCACTGTAGCATTGACTGGAATGGCATTGTTAATACAACCATGTAATTTCATAATTAACGTACCTTTTATTTTACAGGCAGGAACAACATCTAGTAAAATGAAAGCACTTGGGGTTTCTTTGACTAGGACCCTGAACTGTTTATATACCCACATCACTAAGTCCCAGTTGAAGCTTAGATGTACGGTGCAATTCATTCTCACTACCTAACCTGTTACAGTCATTATGAGGGGGTCAGAACTCCTTGTGTCCTACCATAACTGTCAAAGAAATCCTTCACCGCTATCACTTACACCTGAACACATGTTAAGAATCACCTGAGAAACCAGTGTTCCTCAAAATGAGGTATGTGGACCGCTTTCAGCGGATTCACCTGAAGGGCTTATGAAAAAGTACTGATACCTGTTTGCCACCTCACTCAATCAGGATCTCTAAAGGGAGCCCTGGCATCTGCATTTTTAATAGGCCCTCCAAGTGTATGTATGCCCTCTAACGCGTAAAAACCATTGAACTCAAGTATTTTGTATTAGCCATATTTCACACGTGATAACAATTGTCATTAAGCCAGTTCCTCTGTGTGTGTGTGTGTGTGTGTGTGTGTGTGAGAGAGAGAGAGAGAGAGAGAGAGAGAGAGAGAGAGAGAGAGAACAGTGGATCCTACTATATCACAATTGGGATGGATGCCTAGATGCCCAGCCAATGAGCTCCTGTTTAGCAATGCTGCCCTCGTAGATTCTGCAAAAGTCAGCAATGTATTTAGTGGTCATGGTGCCACCACACCCATCAAAACTGATTTGGCATGGACTGGACAAATTAGGGCCTCTCTCTTAATAATTTAAAATGAGATAGCAAAACTGTAGTAATTAGTGGTAGTCACTGCAAGTGGAGAGTCACTCCAGTGGAAGTGGAGACCCTCAAGGCTGGGAGTTTGGGGACGGTGTGGATGGATGAGCAAACCAAGAGAACCAGACACAGGAAGAAGCAGAGGGCAAACAGATATCCTAGAAGAGGGGAATGAAAAACACCTTGGAAAGAAAGAGAAGCAAAGCATGGGCATGAGGGAGAGATGAAAAGAACAGGAATCTTGTTTCCTGAAGGCCTTCTAGCTTCCAATTTCAAACTCTCATTAGGCTCAGCTGTCCTTCCAGGTCTCAGATTCCGTTTGCTTACTGGTATTCGTCGGTTTCTGCTTCTTGCAACTGAATGGCCCCTGAATTAAACAGGGATTCTTTGCTTTTCAATGTTCATGATAAGCTAAGAGAGTTCCTAGTCTACTACCAGGACCTTCGTGGTTAACTAGTAAGAAAACAAAAATAGGTAAACTGTCCTGGTTTTTGTTTTTTGTTTTTTGTTTTTTAACTGCTCTTTTATACTCATAGACAGAGTACAATTAAACTCACGAAGCAGGGAATTCCCTGGTGGGCCAGTGGTTAGGACTCCGTGTTTCCACTGCTGGGGGCCCAGGTTCGATCCCTGGTCAGGGAACTAAGATCCCGCAAGCCACGTGACACAGCCAAAAAAACAAAAAACAAACAAACAAACAAAAACTCATAAAGCAGAAATGTCGAATATTTGGGTTGCAAGGCCACTAGCCAGAGTAACTGTGTAATTGTTCCCTGACTTCCCTTTGAAGGACAAGCTGGCAGGAAAAAGTCCAATTGCCTTCAAGGGTCATCTATGTGCTTCTAAGCCAACAAATACAGCCATATCTGAATACCCGCAGCTGAGCTTAACAAAAAACAAACAAACCAAAAACAACAACAACAAAAAAACCCAAAAAATCCCTGAAATCTTTGCTTAAAAAATAATAAATAGGGACTTCCCTGGTGGCTCAGTGGTTAAGAATCCACCTGCCAATGCAGGGGACAAAGATTTTAGCCCTGGTCCGGGAATATCCCACATGCCATGGAGCAACTAAGCCTGTGCACCACAACTACTGAGCCTGCACTCTAGAGCCCGTGAGCCACAACGACTGAGCCCACACGCCACAACTGCTGAAGCCTGCGCGCCTAGAGACCGTGCTCTGCAACAAGAGAAGCCACCGTAATGAGAAGCGTGCACACCACAACAAAGAGTACCCCCCGCTTGCCACAACTAGAGAAAGCCGGCACGTAGCAGTGAAGACCCAACACAGCCAAAAATAAAAAAATAAATTTATTTAAAAAATCATAAACAAAGGGGAAAAGTGCAGAGGCCAAAACCTGGCCTTCTTGCTAATGGAGTGTTAGGAAGCCGGGCCTCCGTCTACTCACTTCGTTCATTAGGCAGAGAAGAATGTTCATGTCCCTTGCAGACAGGTTCCAGCGATTGGAGGGAAAGCTCTGAGGAAAGGATGGCATTCCACGCTCCCCCATCCATCCCCCTTTCACTCCCCTCCCTTCCACTCCTCACTCCACTCCCCCTGACAGCTGTTCCAAGAAAAGGAGCCTGGAGCTGGAGGGGGCTCCCAGGCTGGCGTGTGGAAGAATAGGCTGTGCCAGGTTTTCAGCTGCAATTAATTTTCCAGATAAGCCCTAAACCTCTGAAACGCATTTAAAATTGAAATGCTGATACAGTCATCAAACACTGTAGTACATGACCACAAATCTTGAGTACAGATAGTTGTTTTTTGGTAATAAGGAAGTACAATATACATTTAATTAGTGTGAGATTTAGGAAATGTGCAGTGTAATAAAACAATATTCTAATTAGGGTTGGGGAAACATCTGAATATGATTTGTGCAGTATTGTCAATGGAGTTTTTATAAAATACGCAGAAATGTGCTCTAAGTCAAAAAAAACCACCCAGAAGAGACAAAGTCTTTATGCCATTGAATATTAGTCCCAGGGACAGCACGAGGTTAGAAACAAATGCTTGGTGGAAGTGGAGTGGTCAGCCCAGGGGAAAAAATTGAACTGGTTTGAAATTCCTGGCTTGATTGTTAGTGAAAGTCCAGGCTGTCCTTACACCTTAGTTTATTTTCCTGTGAATTTAATGCTCTAAACTTTCTAACTTCCTGTTCAAAAGCCACCATCTGTTCCTGGAAATGCCACTTGTGCCCCTGTGATTATTAAGGATGCATTTCCTAAGAGTCTCTAAGTCCTGCAAAGGAGTTGGGAATCTAAACTGACTCTGGGAAAGAACAGCTTAATGGATTAAAGCATCTGGGTCAGAAAACTTAGATCCTAATCCCGGCCTTGATTGTAATTTTCTGTGTGACCTTGAGAAAGTCAGTTAACACCTCTGTGCTTCAATCTCTTTATCCGAAAACTGAGGATAGCAGGTTTCACCTAGGTAAAGATTTATAGGTCTCAGATAATTCCTACGTTTTAATGACCCTGAGTAAAAAGTGAAGTGAGATTATGTTAACCTCTTCCTCTCTGTGACATATACATACATGCAGATGTAATAACAACTGGAAAAAAACCAAGGAGTAGTTTCTTAGCTTATTGAATTGGTTTTTGTTTATCTTTTAAGGGGAAGATGTAAAGACTTTTTAAAGTCAGGATTCTTAGTATTTACAAATAGTTTAATTGTAAACCAGAAAATTTTCCCCAGATCTAATAATCCACTGAAAAATGTAAAAATAATTTTGACATCTGATTTACCCAAAGTAAAATCTAGATAATGGGCATTTTTTGGAGCTGCTCTTCTGGAAAAATAGATCTATATATGTTTCAAATTTCTAGATTCAAAAGACCAAGTATGAAGTTTTTTGTGTGATTTTGGGCACGTTAATTAACCCTTTTGTGGCTCTGTTTCTTCATTTGCAAAAACATTGCCTTACCAAGAAAGTGGTGAGGAATAACTTGGCCAAACTTACCTCATTTTTTCTCTTCATTTGGAGATGTTATTATACGGATGTAAAACAGTATCACAGAATTTCATATCTGGTAAAGTCCTTAAAAACCACCTAATCTAAACCCTTCCTTTCGTAGATAAATAAAATGAGGCCCAGAGAGCTTCAATGACATGTCCAAGGACACAGAGGTGGCTAGGTCTTGCCTGTCCCTGTGTGCTGGGCCTCTGCCACACCATGGCTGCCTCCTGGCTTTGAAGGAGTTCATGCCCCACCAAAAAATAAACAGGGGAATCTATTCATAGCCAACTGGTACAATTTGTCTCAATTCTGCAGTACTGCATATTAGTGAGGATGTTGCCAATCTTTTTTTTAATATTGAAAATATATCAGGTGGTATTACCATTTTTTTGACAGTCAGCTAGAAAGCCCAGAAAGAGGAATTAACAGCTTATCATTTTAGAACACTTCATAACACTAACTATTAGGAAGAGTGATTTTGACACTTTTATATGATTATGGTTTATTGTAAAGGCTGCATTTGCTTAGCTAAAATCTATTTATCTATCCTTGATTTCTGCAGAGAAGTCTCACCAACTTAAGATCGTAAGATGAAGTTCACACACACACAAATGACAAAATATGGCCCTAAGGGATAGCAACCAATTAGTATGGGTTTCTTTTAGGGCATATTTTGCTTGTCCCATCAGCTACTCGGAGGAATCCTTGACTACAGATTGGCTTAATCCTCTGCTTCCGTTTGATTTATCCACACTGAGTGAAGCTAATAGTTTGTAAAGGTGTTCCCTAGCTTTTGTATTCATATACCATGAAAAGTCTGCACTCACCCCTGCACCCCATCAAGATTAGGAATGTATGTAACATTTCCAGCTTTCAGTTTCCAACGTCTTATTTTGCTAAGTAAGAAAAAATAGCGAACCAACCATCACCATCATTTCATAAAAGAAACAACAATTTAAACAAAAAACTCACATTCTCAAAATAAAGAAATCTTGACATTGAGTACTTAGACTTTATGAAACCCTAACCACCATGTCCTTACTTTACAATTAAACACAATGAGAGGGACTTCCCTGGTGGTGCAGTGGTTAAGAATCCCCTTGCCATTGCAAGGGGACGTGGGTTCCATCCCTGGTCCGGGAAGATCCCACATGCCGCAGAGCAACTAAGCCCGTGTGCCACAACTACTGAGCCTGTGCTCTAGAGCCCGTGAGCCACAACTACTGAAGCCCACGTGCCTAGAGCCCATGCTCCGCAACAAGAGAAGCCACTGCAGTGAGAAGCCCGCGCACCACAACGACGAGTAGCCCCTGCTCGCCACAACTAGAGAAAGCCTGCGCGCAGCAACGAAGACCCAACGCAGCCAAAAAAAAAAAAAGAAAGAAATAAAGAAATAAAGAAAAATAAATAAATAAATAAACACAATGACAACTTCATCACAGAAATCATCAGATCAGGTGTATTTCAGATGTTTAGTGGATTAAGAGATCTTAAGGGTACTGGGCAGAATGCACCTACATTATCTGTTTTACTTTCTAGTCCTTTAAACCCAGAGGTCCGTGAATTACCTGTGTGTACTATGTAATACATGCAGATGTCTGAGCTGTACCCCAGATCTTTTGGGGGTCAATCAGAACCTCTGCTATCCTAGGTGTGATCTTCTTGTGGATGGCAGCAGTACAAGAAGCCAAACAAAACCACTCAAGAACATTTTAAGTCTCTGTGTTGTGACATTCCACTGGTCCAGCCCGGCGTCAATGAGACAAGAAATAGGCTCTCCCTGCCCCTGTGGGAGGCACTGCACAGTCACAAGGCAAGGGCATGGATGTCTTGTAATTCTGTAACAAGGGAGGGAATGAAGAATTGGAGCATAATCCAATCACTAAAGCTGAATATCTGAAAACGTGCCATGCTACACAAATAATGATGGCCTGCCTCATCATCCAGGCAAGTAAGCAATAATTCTATTCTTCCAAATAACAATTTCCTTAGGGGTGCTTGCAGAGAAACGGGCACAAATTAACAGGCCTACAGTTGGGTTTTCACCTTAAGAAGGAGGTGGTCGATCACATTTTACAGCAAAAGCAAGGTTTGCCTTTTACTTTTCCTTTGAATAATTTTAATGTTAAGTCCTTCTTAATATGCATTGTACCATCTTATCAGTTAGAAAAACTTCTCAAGGGCAGACTTGTCATAGATCTGCTGTGTAGAACAAAGCAGCAATTTATGCATCTGTTTTACTTCATTGCCTAGGGCAGTGGTTCATTACATCTGGTTCTCAGAGAGTAGAGCCTACACACTGGTGTTTTTTTAAAAGCACCTCCAGGTGAGTCAAAAGTGCAGCTATGGTTGAGAACCGTTGGCTGGGGCCTTTGACCCATGATTGATTAAAAATACGACAAAGAAGTTGTACCACACACTAAATCTCCCTTTGCCAGAAGAAGCTACAAAGCCAGTCTGCAAGAAGATAGTTTGTAAAATTTCCTCTGGGGTCCACTCAGACCAGCAGCAGCAGCATCACCTGGGAACTTGTGAGAAATGCAGACTCTCAGGCCTCTCCACAGACCTACTAAATCAGGAAATTATAGTTTAAAAGATCCCCAGGTGATTCATATTCACATTAAAGTCTGAGAAGCACTGCTGAAAATCTTAAATCCTAATTAGGCAAGACAGTCTCCCCTTAGAACAATTTCTTCTTATCAGGTTCTTGAAATTCAAGTCCAGGATTCATCATCAAGAATGTTACAGGTGAATGAATTGCTCTAGTGAGATATGTATGTAATATAGCATACGGTAATGTAATGTGTGATAATTAATATAATATAATAAAATGTAATATAATTTCTCTTCCTTTCCAAATAAATTTATTTGCAGAGAAGGAAACCCTAAATTGTGTTAGGAATAGAAGGACTCTTCAACTACCCAGCACAGTAGTACTTTATTGCCATTTTATTTCATTGTGGTGGAGACAAAATAGATAAGATCTGGTCCTTGTCTTCTGGCTGCTTATTCTAATAAGGGATGCTGACAAATAAACAACTAACCAGAACTTAATGTGGTCTAAAATTCTAAACTAAATGGAGTCTGATCCCCTGGGTTAAAATTCGGTTCCTAGCTGAGCAATTTTAGGCAAAAGTACCAAACTTTTCTGAGTCTCAATTTTCTTATCTATGAAATAAAAAAAAAAAATTCTAAACTAGAAATACAGCAATATGTTTAGGACAGTGACTCTCACATGTTAATGGACATTAGAATCACTTGGAAGGCTTGTTTAACCACAGATTGCCCCAACCCCAGAGTTTTCCAGTAAGTCTGTGGTGTGACCTGAGAATTTCCACATCTAACAAGTTTTCTGCTGGTCAAGGACCATACTTTGAGAACCACTGGGTTATAGAAACAGAGCCAAAAGAACAGAATGCTAGGCTTCAGATGGGTGGCAAAGGATGAGCTAAATGTTGACAGAGAAGAGAGAGAAGGGCATTCCTGGTTGGAACAATAATCAGAGTGGAGCATATCTGAGGATCTGTGGGAAGTCTGCTATGATTGGAGCTCAGTAGACGTGAAATGAGGAATAGATGAGACTGGAAAGATGGGTCAGGGCCCATTCGTGGAGGGTCTAAGACAGCAGCAAAGGAGTTTAAAGTTTATTCTGTGGGCACTGAGGAGTGATGGAAGGCGTCTGAGGATAAAAAGTTTTGCATTTAAAAAAGACGTGGTCCAGATTTTTCTCTAGGATAGTAGTTTGGGTAGTAGTGAAGAGGACGGACTGGAGAGGCAAGAGGATGGAAATCAGGAGAGCAGGAGAGAGGCTAATCCCAATGATGAAGGAGAATGATCCACAAATAGGGCCGCTACCAGAACAGCTGGAAACCTTCATACTTCTGGGAAGCACTAGGAGAGCCCATGATGACACAGTGACAGAAAAGAAGGAGGGTCATTCATTCAACATGCATATATTGAACTCCTATTATATTCCAGGCACTGTGCTAGGGACAGAGGAAACAGTGATGAAGGAGACAGACAAGGGTCTTACCCTCATGGAGCTCTTGGACTAGCAGGGAAAACAAGACAAGGCAATAGGACCAGCAAAGAAGAAGAGAAACTATGGAACAATGTGTGTGATGTCAGCGCTGGGGATGGGGCTGGGTTCCTCACCCAGATTGGAGAGTGAAGGAAGGTTTCTGGAGAAGGGATATTTAAGCCTAAATTCCTCAATGGCCAAAATGCCTATCAGGGCCTAAAAGGCCCTGCATGATCTGGACCCTCCCTTTATTTTCAACTAATTATAAGTCATTGTTTCTCTTACTCTTCGTGCTCTGGAACTGGACCTCTATCAATTCTTTTCAGCTTCAGGACCTTTGTACATGCTTTTCTCTTGGCTTGGAATTTTCTTCTCTCTCTTACCTCAGGAATTGTTACATATCCTATGAGGTTCAGCTTAAATATCACTTCCACAAAGGTTTCTCTGTGCCCCCAAGATTAGATCAATACCCATTTTATTCTCTGGAATCTTCCTATATTTCAGCTCCCTAACATTATCACACTAGTAATTAATTCATTATTTGAGAATAATTTGCTTCATGTCTGTATCCCCTATTAGATTATAAGGTCTGTGGGACACTTGTGTCTTCTCCATACCTATTCTCTGAGTTCTTAACACAGTGTCTGGAACATAATAAGTACTCAGTATTTCACTTTATAAATGAAAACCAAGAACTAAAAGATAAAATGGAATAGTTAGGCAAAGGGAATGCGAAGGCAAGGAATAGCAGGCATGGAGGCCCTGAGGTAGAACAGAGCGCTACTCAATAAAGGAGCTGCATGGAGACCAGTGGGGTTGGGTTCTAGGCAGAGAGAGGTAAGAAATGGGGCTGAAGGGGCAGTCAAAGGGAAAACACTGAAGGATATGAAACCAGGTAATCTTGCACCAGATTTTCTCCAGGTCTGGTGGGAGGGAGTGAATAATGATATCATTGGGAGGATTTTCCAGGAGTCCAGGTGCTAGTAACCTTGGGTAAGGAGGTAGCAGTGCGAAGGGAAAGATAAGGACACTTGAGCAAGACATTTAGGAGATGGTGCTGATAGAACCTGGTGGTGGATTGAATGTGTGGATAAAGGAGAAAAAAGGTGGTCACAGTTGATATGGAGGTTTTTGGTTTGTAGGATGATTTACTAAGATGGGAACAATGAACCTTCTGGGTGATGGAGAGCTCCTCCTAGAAATGACACAGAGTCCTAACTAGGAGCATAGACACATAGATGGTAAGAGGCTGAGATTCAGGCAAACATAGAGTTACAGAACTTAGAGGTCACCTGAGGGACCTTAGAGACCATTCCAGAAAAAAACAGTTCTGCTGCTAAAAATGTTTGATCACCACTGTGCTGTGCCATGGTGCCAGTGCCCTACACCTGGTAGACTGACAGGTGATATACAATCCCAATTTGTTTAGTGAAGTATATTAGTGTGATTATGGATTTCTTCTCTATATGCAGAGGTGGAAATTTTTCTTCTAACTCAGAGGTTGGCAAAATTTTCCTATCAAGGGCCAAATCTGAAACATTTTATACTTTGCAAATGATACAGTCTCTGTTGCAACTCTTCAGCTCTGCCATTGTACCTCAAAAGCAGCCAAAGACAATGTATAAAAAAATGAACGTGGCTGTGTTTCAATATGAGTTTATTTGTGGATGCAGAATTTTGAATTTTACGTAATTTTCATATATCACAAAAAAAATCCTCCTTTTGAGTTTTTCAACTATATAAAAATACAAAACTATTCTTAGCTCACAGGGTATACAACTACAGTAGTTGTCCCATGGGCTGGAGTTCATGGACTTCTATTCTAAATGAAGGACTTTTCTACAGAGACACAGAGTCACAAAGTATAGGTAAAGGACAGCAAGCTTTAATGCCATGTCCTGATCTCATGTAATCCAATGGGGCAAAGGGGAAAAGATTCCTCGCCAAGAAGAGGAATTAAAGTTTCTCATGATTCCAGGCAGTTGTGAGCTGCTGAAAGCAGAGAAGGGAAGGGGGAACCATTCTATACCATCTGTTTGGGAGCAGCAGATCTCAGTGGCCCTAAAAGGGAGTGCCTCAGGCTGCCAGGTGCAGTTCTGACTCGTATTCTTTTTCTTACTCAGAACCCAGGTACATCAAGTGAACCAGGCATAGTAATTCACCAATTCTTTTAAGATAGAAGGCTAAATACCAATCACATTCTTAGTTTTCAAGTATAGCATTGGTACCTAAATTCAAACCTCTGCATTATCATCAAGTTGGGTAAGCTTATTAAAGACCTACAGACTTCAGTGACTTCAGGGACAATACAAAGATAAAAGAAAAGTAATGTCATTACAAAATGACATTTGCTTAAGGGAATTTGAGTTATCTCTAAACCGAGCTCCCTGGATCTCTTAGCAAAACTGTCAAACTCAAAAGATTGTCCACAGACTAAGAATATGTAATCACCAGAGCTGGATATACATATTATCATATATGATCATCAATGCTCTTTTTATAAATAAATTATAATTGTATGTATATAATTGTCTACACCAAAGTGTTTTAACTTCTGGACTATGAACTACTTGAGGCTACGGATCTTATCTTATTCATCTCTGAATTATCATTATCTACCATAATTACTATCACATAGATGATGCCTAATAAATGTTGGTTGAATAATATTATGACCATAAAAAGGTCACAATATTATGAAAATTGTTAGTAGGGGAAAAAAGTAATATATGCTTTTGTTCCAAATTACAAAATCTTATTTTAAAATAGACACTGAGGAATACTTTGTGAATGCATCTCTCTGTAAGAATACTCTGGAGATTAAGGAAGTCTGTGATAAAATAAAGACATAGAACTGCTTGCTTCTTTACCAGAGGACCAAGTGGGATTTTACTCATTAAGTGCCTCTGGGGAAACACTGCTGGTTCTGCTTACCGAACAGCCATTCCCACCCCCATCCCTTCTGTCTTGCCATCTTTCACAGCACAGCCTGAAAAATGTAAAAACTCACTTTCTCAGTATCCTCTGTAGCAAAGAAGGCCATATGACTATGTTGTGGCCAATGAGCTGTAACCTGAAGTCTCCCAGGTGTTCCTGGGAAATATGTGCATTCCTGATAGAGTCTGATAACTGGCACTAACTTTTCCTCTTCTTCCTGCTTTGAATGTGGGGCAGTGGGAACTTATTTGAACTTAAACCATGAGTTTAAGGCTAGAAGAATGTCAACACATATTCTGGTATCATTGAGCTGCTGAACCAAAGCCTGAATCTTTCTATCTCCAGGCTTCCTATGTTAGAAAAAGTAACCAAATTTATTAAACCACTGATGATTAATATTTTTTTCTTGCAAATGAACATACTCCTAACTGATGCAAAGCCTATTTTGCAAAACAAAACCTCTTGAGCACCAATTAAGTAATCTCCAGATGTTACAACACCGTCACTAAATAGTCTTATTACTTTCTATTTAACTGAAGATTATTTGGAGGTCCTTTTTAAACTTCTGGCCCCCCAGGTCTATAGCTATTTAAACCCTGCCATTTACTGTTTTTTTGTTTGTTTGTTTTTGGCACCCCTTTGCACTTACTCTGAACACTAGACTCTCAAGAAAATCTTAGTTTTTCCTACTCAACAACCTGAAACACAAATACATTAATATTCTATAATTTGTTTCCCTCTTAAATGATGTGAATTTAACCTTATTTATTCAATTTATTTATGATATATTTCCAAAAAAGATACGAGTACTTATTTTTTCAAAATATTCAATATTTATACAGGAGAGTGACATCAGTAAGATGGCCAGATAGTAAGCTCTATACCCTCAATCTCCCACAAAAACACCAAACAAACAACAACTTACAAACCAAAGCAGCTTTGCAAGAATTCTAGAAATCAGTTAAAAAGTTGCAACAAGCAAATGCCTAACCAAGAAAAAGTCACACTCCAAAGGGCAGGAAATTTCATGGCATTTCTGCTCACTCTTGCCCCACCTCCTCCCCAGTGTGCTGAGGTGTGGTTGGAACGAAGGTAACCAATTCCTGGTTCCTCCCTTGGGACAGCAAGGAAAGAGTGGAACTTGTTTGCAATGTTCTGGCTTGTCTGGGGGATGCCTGGAGCTCTGGTTTCTGTCTCATATTACTTGGGGCACAGGCGAGAATGGTGGCTTAATTTGGACGTCAGGTTGGAGGCCTCTGGAAGCAGTGGTGGACACTGGGACATAAAAGCTGCAGGAAGACTGCAGAACTGTGGACTCAACTAATATCGTAAATGAAAGAAGGGATATTACAATAAATTTTACAGAAATAAAAAGTATTATAAGAGTATTATGTACACCAACAAATTGGATATCCCAGATGAAATGGACAAATTCTTAGACTCACAAAACCTACCAAGACTGAATGATGAAGAAATAGAAAATCTGAACACTCAAAACTAGTTAGGAGATTGAGTCAGTAATCAAAAAACTTCCAACAAAGAAAAGCCCAGGCCCGGAAGAATTCACTTGTGACATCTACCAAACATTTAAAGAAGAAATAACACAAATTCTCCCCAAACTCTTCCTAAAACTTGAAGAGGAGTGAACACGTCCACACTTATTTTATGATGCCAACATTACATTGATAGCAAATCCTAACAAAGACACTATGAGAAAAGAAAATTGCAGACCAATATCTCTTATGACTAGTGCTGCTAAAATCCTCAAGAAAATATCAGCAGACAGAATTTAACAGCAAAATTTTAAGCCTTATACACTATGACCAAGTGGGATTTATTCCTGGAATGCAAGAATGGTTCAACATACAAATATTGATCAACTTAATATACCACATTAACAGGATAAAGGGGGGATGAACCCATGATCATCTCAATTAATGCAGAGAAAACATTTGACAAAATTTAACACCTTTTCAGGATATAAAGATGTAACAAACTAGGAATAAAAGGTAACATAATAAATGCCATATATGAAAAGCCCACATCTAACATACTTATTGGTGAAAGACTGAGAGCTTTCCCTCTAAGATCTGAAACAAGAAAAGAGTGTTTACTTTTATCACTTTCATTCAACATAGTACTGGAAGTCTTAGCCAGAGCAATTAGGCAAGAAAAAGAAATTAAAAGCATCCAAATTGAAAAGATAGAAGTGAAATTATCTCTGTTCACAAATAATATAATTTTATATGTAGAAAACCCTACAGATTATGCACACATGCACACAAACACATACACACACACAAACTTGTTAAAACTAATAATGAATTTAGCAAAGTCACAGGGTATAAAATCAACGTGCAAAAATCAGTTGTGTGTCTATGCACCACCAATGAATAATTTAAAGAGGAAATTAAGAGAATAATTCTATTTATGATGGTATTAAAAAGAATAAACTCTTTAGGAATAAATTTAACCAAGCAGGCAAAAGACTTGTACAATAAAAACTACAAAATGTTGCTGAAAGAAATTACAGGAGACACTGATAAATGGAAGACATACTCATGAGTTGGAAGACATATTGTAAATATGTCATACTATCCAAAGGGATCTATAAATTCAATAAAATCACTATCAAAATCCCAATAACATTTTGGCACAAATAGAAAATTCAAATAGAAGGGGGACCTTCAAGATGGCAGAGGAGTAAGACATGGTGATCACCTTCCTCCCCACAAATACATCAGAAATACATCTACAAGTGGAACAACTCCTACAGAACACCTACTGAACGCTGGCAGAAGACCTCAGACTTCCCAAAAGGCAAGAAAATCCCCACTTACTTGGGTAGAGCAAAAGAAAAAAGAAAAAAACAGAGATAAAAGAATAGGGATGGACCTGCACCTCTGGGAGGGAGCTGTGAAGGAGGAAAAGTTTCCATACACTAGGAAGACCCTTCACTGGTGGAGACGGGGGGTGCAGGTGGGAAGCTTCAGAGCCACAGAGGAGAGTGCAGCAACAGGGGTACAGAGGGCAAAGCAGAGAGATTCCTGCACAGAGATCACTGCTGACCAGCACTCACCAGCCTGAGAGGTTTGTCTGCTCACCCGCGGGGTGGGTGGGGGCTGGGAGCTGAGGCTCAGGCTTCGGAGGTCAGATCCCAGGGAGAGGACTGGGGTTGGCTGCATGAACACAGCCTGAAGGGGACTAGTGCGCCACAGCTAGCCAGGAGGGAGTCTGGGAAAAAGTTTGGACCTGCCTAAGAGGCAAGAGACCATTGAGGTGCACGAGTAGAGGGGACTCAGAGCACCGCCTAAATGAGCTCCACAGACGGGTGCGAGCCGCGGCTATCAGCACGGACACCAGAGACAGGCATGAGACGCTAAGTCTGCTGCTGCAGCCACCAAGAAGCCTGTGTGCAAGCACAGGTCATTATCCACACCTCCCCTCCCTGGAGACTGTGCAGCCCGTCACAGCCAGGGTCCTGTGATCCAGGGACAACTTCCCTAGGAGAACACGTGGCGCGGCTCAGGCTGTTGCAACGTCATGACAGCCTCTGCCACTGCAGGCTCACCCCACATTCCATACCACTCCCTCCCCCCCTGGCCTGAGTAAGCCAGAGCCCCCAAATCAGGCACTCCTTTAACCCCCTCCTGTCTGGGCGGGGAACAGATGCCCTCAGGTGACATACACACAGAGGCCAAAATTTAAATTTGGGGCCAAATCCAAAGCTGAACACCAGGAGCTGTGCAAACAAAGTAGAGAAAGGGAAATTTCTCCCAACAGCCTCAAGAGCAGCAGATTAAATCTCCACAGTCAACTTGATGTACCCTGCATCTCTGGAATACCTGAATAGACAATGAATCATCCCAAAATTGAGGCAGTGGACTTTGGGAGCAACTGTAGACTTGGGGTTTGCTTTCTGCACCTAATTTTGTCCTGGTTTTATGTTTATCTTAGTTTAGTATTTAGAGCTAATTAACACTGCTATATTTGTTTATTGATTTCATTGCTCTCTTCCATTTTAATATATATATATATTTTTTTCCCTTTTTCTCTTTTTCTGAGTGTGTATGTGTATGCTTCTTTGTGTGATTTTGTCTGTACAGCTTTGCTTTTACTATTTGTCCTAGGGTTCTGTTTGTCAGTTTTCTTTGTTTGTTTGTTTGTTTTTTAGTATAGTTTTTAGTGCTTGTTATCATTGGTGGATTGGTTTTTTTGGTTTGGTTGCTGTCTTCTTTCTTTCTTTCTTGTTTTATCTTTTTAAATTACTTTTTAATTTTTAATAATATTTTTAATTTTTTATTTTAATAACTTTATTTAATTTATTTATTTATCTTTTATTCCCCCCCCCCCCGTTTCTTCTGAGCTGTGTGGCTGACAGGGTCTTGGTGCCCGGCCGGGTATCAGAACTGAGCCTCTGAGGTGGGAGAGCTGAGTTCAGGACATTGGTCCACCAGAGACCTCCCAGCCCCATGTAATATCAAATGGCAAAAGTTCACGAAGAGATCTCCATCTCAACCCCAAGACCCAGCCCCACTCAACAACCAGTAAGCTACAGTGCTGGACACCCTATGCCAAACAACTAGCAAAACAGGAACACAACCCCACCCATTAGCAGAGAGCCTGCCTAAAATCATAATAAGTTCACAGGCACCCCAAAATGCACCACCAGACTCGGTCCAGCCCACCAGAAAGACAAGATCCAGCCTCATCCACCAGAACACAGCACCAATGCCCTTAACCAGGAAGCCTATACAACCCACTGAACCAGTCTTACCCACTGGGGGAAGACACCAAACACAACATGAATTATGAACCTGCAGCCTGCAAAAAGGACATCCCAAACACAGTAAGGTAAGCAAAATGAGAAGACAGAGAAATACACAGCAGATAAAGGAGCAAGGTAAAAACCCACCAGACCAAACAAATGAAGAGGAAATAGGCAGTCTACCTGAAAAAGAATTCAGAGTAATGATAGTGAAGATGATCCAAAATCTTGGAAATAGAATGGAGGAAATACAGGAAACATTTAACAAGGACCTAGAAGAACTAAAGAGGAACCAAGCAACGATGAACAACACAATAAATGAAATTTAAAGTTCTCTAGAAGGAATCAAAGGCAGAATAACTGAGGAAGAAGAACGGATAAGTGACCTGAAAGATAAAATAGTGGAAATAACTACCACAGAGCAGAATAAAGAAAAAAGAATGAATAGAAATGAGGACTGTCTCAGAGACCCCTGGAACAACATTAAACACACCATCATTTGAATTATAGGGGTCCTAGAAGAAGAGGAGAAAAAGAAAGAGACTGAGAAAATATTTGAAGAGATTATAGTTGAAAACTTCCCTAATATGGGAAAGGAAATAGTCAATCAAGTCCAGGAAGGGCAGAGAGTCCCATACAGGATAAATCCAAGGAGAAACATGCCAAGACACATATTAATCAAACTATCAAAAATTAAATACAAGGAACAAATATTAAAAGCAGCAAAGGAAAAGCAACAAATAACATACAAGGGAATCCCCATAAGGTTAACAGCTGATCTTTCAGCAGAAACTCTACAAGCCAGAAGGGAGTGGCAACACATATTTAAAGTGATGAAAGGGAAAAACCTAAAACCAAGATTACTCTACCCAGCAAGGATCTCATTCAGATTCGACAGAGAAATTAAAACCTTTACAGACAAGCAAAAGCTAAGAGAATTCAGCACCACCAAACCAGCTTTACAACAAATGCTAAAGGAACTTCTCTACACAGGAAACACAAGAGAAGGAAAAGACCTACAAAAACAAACCCAAAACAATTAAGAAAATGGTCATAGGAACATACATATTGATAATTACCTTAAATGTAAATGGATTAAATGCTCCAACCAAAAGACATAGACTGGCTGAATGGATACAAAAACAAGACCCGTATATATGCTGTCTACAAAAGACCCAGTTCAGACCTAGGGACACAAACAGATTGAAAGTGAGGGGATGGATAAAGATATTCCATGCAAATGGAAATCAAAAGAAAGCTGGAGTAGCAATTCTCATATCAGACAAAATAGACTTTAAAATAAAGACTATTACAAGAGACAAAGAAGGACACTACATAATGATCAAGGGATCAATCCAAGAAGAAGATATAACAATTGTAAATATTTATGCACCCAACATAGGAGCACCTCAATACCTAAGGCAAATGCTAACAACTATAAAAGAGGAAATCAACAGTAACACAATACTAGTAGGGGAATTTAACAGCCCACTTTCACCAATGGACAGATCATCCAAAATGAAAATAAATAAGGAAACACAAGCTTTAAATGATACATTAAACAAGATGGACTTAATTGATATTTATAGGACATTCCATCCAAAAAAACAGAATACACTTCCTTCTCAAGTGCTCATGGAACATTCTCCAGGATAGACCATATCTTGGGTCACAAATCAAGCCTTAGTAAATTTAAGGAAATTGAAATTGTATCAAGTATCTTTATCAACCACAACACTATGAGACTAGACATCAATTACAGGAAAAGTCTGTAAAAACTACAAATACATGGAGGCCTAACAATACACTACTAAATAACCAAGAGATCACTGAAGAAATCAAAGAGGAAATCAAAAAATACCTGGAAACAAATGACAATGAAAATACGATGACCCAAAACCTATGGGATGCAGCAAAAGCAGTTTTAAGAGGGAAGTTTATAGCAATACAATTCTACCTCAAGAAACATGAAACATCTCAAATAAACAACCTAATCTTACACCAAAAGCAATTAGACAAAAAAGAACAAGAAAAACCCAAAGTTAGCAGAAGGAAAGAAATCATAAAGATCAGATCAGAAATAAATGAAAAAGAAATGAAGGAAACGATAGCAAAGATCAATAAAACTAAAAGCTGGTTCTTTGAGAAGATAAACAAAATTGATAAACCATGAGCCAGACTCATCAAGAAAAAAAGGGAGAAGACTCAAATCAACAGAATTAGAAATGAAAAAGGAGAAGTAACAACTGACACTGCAGAAACACAAAGGATCATGAGAGATTACTACAAGCAACTCTATGCCAATAAAATGGACAACCTGGAAGAAATGGACAAATTCTTAGAAAAGCAGAAGCTTCAAAGACTGAACCAGGAAGAAACAGAAAATATAAACAGACCAATCACAAGCACTGAAATTGAAACTGTGATTAAAAATCTTCCAACAAACAAAAGCCCAGGACCAGATGGCTTCACAGGCTAATTCTACCAAACTTTTAGAGAAGAGCTAACAGCTATCCTTCTCAAACTCTTCCAAAATATAGCAGAGGGAGGAACACTCTCAAACTCATTCTACGAGGCCACCATCACCCTCATACCAAAACCACACAAAGACGTCACAAAAAAAGAAAACTACAGGCCAATATCACTGATGAATATAGATGCAAAAATCCTCAACAAAATACTAGCAAACAGAATCCAACAGCACATTAAAAGGATTATACACCATGATCAAGTGGGCTTTATCCCAGGAATGCAAGGATTCTTCAATATACACAAATCAATCAATGTGATACACCACATTAACAAATTGAAGGACAAAAATCATATGATCATCTCAATAAATTCAGAAAAAGCTTTTGACAAAATTCAATACCATTTATGATGAAAACCCTCAAGAAAGTGGGCATACAGGGAACTTATCTCAACATAATAAAGGCCATATATGACAAACCCACAGCCACATAGTTCTCAATGGTGAAAACCTGAAACCATTTCCACTAAGATCAGGAACAACACAAGGTTGCCCACTCTCACCACTATTATTCAACATAGTTTTGAAAGTTTTAGCCACAGCAATCAGAGAAGAAAAAGAAATAAAAGGAATCCAATCTGGAAAAGAAGAAGTAAAACTGTCACTGTTTGCAGATGACATGATACTATACATAGAGAATCCTAAAGATGCTACCAGAAAACTACTAGATCTAATCAATGAATTTGGTAAAGTTTCAGGATACAAAATTAATGCACAGAAATCTCTTGCATTCCTATACACTAATGATGAAAACTCTGAAAGAGAAATTAAGGAAACACTCCCATTTACCACTGCAACAAAAAGAATAAAATACCTAGGAACAAACCTACCTAAGGAGACAAAAGACCAATATGCAGAAAACTATAAGACACTGATGAAAGAAATTAAAGATGATACAAACAGATGGAGAGATATACCCTGTTCTTGGATTGGAAGAATCAATATTGTGAAAATGACTATACTACCCAAAGCAATCTACAGATTCAATGCAATCCCTATCAAACTACCAATGGCATTTTTCACAGAACTAGAACAAAAAATTTCACAATTTGTGTGGAAACACAAAAGACCCCGAATAGCCAAAGCAATCTTGAGAAAGAAAAACGGAGCTGGAGGAATCAGGCTCCTGGACTTCAGACTATATTACAAAGCTACAGTAATCAACACAGTATGGTACTGGCACAAAAACAGAAATATAGATCAATGGAACAGGACAGAAAGCCCAGAGATAAACACACGCACATATGGTCACCTTATCTTTGATAAAGGAGGCAAGAATATACAATGGAGAAAAGACAGCCTCTTCAATAAGTGGTGCTGGGAAAACTGGACAGCTACATGTAAAAGAATGAAATTAGAACACTCTCTAACACCATACACAAAAATAAAATCAAAATGGATTAAAGACCTAAGTGTTAGGCCAGACACTATAAAACTCTTAGAGGAAAACATAGGCGGAACACTCTGACATAAATCACAGCAAGATCCTTTTTCACTCATCTCCTGGAGAAATGGAAATAAAAACAAAAATAAACAAATGGGACCTAATGAAACTTAAAAGCTTTTGCACAGCAAAGGAAAACATAAACAAGACGAAAAGACAACCCTCAGAATGGGAGAAAATATTTGCAAATGAAGCAACTGACGAAGGATTAATCTCCAAATTTACAAGCAGCTCATGCAGCTCAATATCAAAAAAACAAACAACCTAATCCAAAAATGGGCAGAAGACCTAAATAGACTTTTCTCCAAAGAAGATATACAGATTGCCAACAAACACATGAAAGGATGCTCAACATCACTCATCATTAGAGAAATGCAAATGAAAACTACAATGAGTTATCACCTCACACCGGTCAGAATGGCCTTCATCAAAAAATCTACAAACAATAAATGCTGGAGAGGGTGTGGAGAAAAGGGAACTCTCTTGCACTGTTTGTGGGAATGTAAATTGATACAGCCACTATGGAAAACAATACGGAGGTTCCTTAAAAAACTAAAAAAAGAACTACCATACGACCCAGCAATCCCACTACTGGGCATATACCCTGAGAAAACCATAAGTCAAAAAGAGTCATGTACCACAATGTTCATTGCAGCACTATTTACAATAGCCAGGACATGGAAGCAACCTAAGTGTCCATCGACAGATGATTGGATATAGAAGATGTGGCACATATATACAATGGACTATTACTCAGCCTTAAAAAGAAATGAAATTGAGTTTGTAGTGAGGTGGATGGACCTAGAGACTGTCATACAGAGTGAAGTAAGTCAGAAAGAGAAGAACAAACATCGTATGTTAACACATATATATGGAATCCAAAAAAAAAAATTCTGAAGAACCTAGGGGCAAGACAGGAATAAAGACGGCAATGTAGAGAATGGACATGAGGACACGGGGAGGGGGAAGGGTAAGCTGGGACAAAGTGAGAGAGTGGTATAGACATATTTACACTACCAAATGTAAAATAGATAGCTAGTGGGGAGCAGCCGCATAGCACAGTGAGATCAGCTTGGTGCTTTGTGTCCACCTAGAGAGGTGGGATAGGGAGGGTGGGAGGGGGACGCAAGAGGGAGGAGATATGGGGATGTATGTATATGTATAGCTGATTCACTTTGTTATAAAGCAGAAACTAACACACCATTGTAAAGCATTTACACTCCAATAAAGATGTTTAAAAAAATTCAAATAGAATCTCAAGGGGCTCCAAATAGTCAAAACAAACTTGACAAAAAATATTAAAGTCAGAGGTTTCACACTTCTTGATTTTAAAACTTACTACAAAAGTACAGCAATTAAAACACTGTGGTATGGCATAAAAACCTGTCCTATAGGACAATGGATTAGAATAGAGAGCCCAGAAATAAGCCCTCAAATATATAGTTAAATGATTTTCAACATGGATGTCAAGACCATTCACCTGGGTAATGACAATCTTTTCAACAAATAAAGTTGGGAAAACTGAGTATCTATTAATACATTCAAAAGAGTGAAGTTGGCCTCTTTTACCATGTACAAAAATTAACTCGAAATGGACTAAAGAGCGAAACATAAGAGCTAAAACTATAAAACTCTGAAAAAGAATAGAGCAAAATCTTTGGAACATTGGATTTGACAATGATTTCTTGAATATAATACTAAAAGAACAGGAAACAAAAGAAAATATAAATTGGACTACATAAAAATTAAACTTTTGTACATCAAAGACCCAATCACAGAGTAAAAAGTCAATAAAAAGAATGGGAGAAAATATTTGCAAATTATATCTCTGATAAGAAGTTAATACACAGAATATATTTTAAAACTCCTACAATTCAACAAAAACAACCAAACGGCTTGATTAAAAAATGGCAAAAGATTCAATTTGACATTTCTCCAAAGAAGACATACAAATGGCCAAGAAGAACATGAAAACATGCTCAACATCCCTAATTGTTAGAGAAATATAAATCAAAACCACAAAGAGATACAACCTCATAACCAATAGGATGGTTACTAGCAAAGAAACATAAAATTTTGTTGAGGATGTGGTGAAATTGAAACTGTTGTACACTGTTGGTAGGAATCTAAAATGGTTTAGCACTATGGGAAACAGTATGGCAGTTCCTCAAAAATTTTAAACAGAATTTCCATATGATCCAACAATCCAAATTCTGGGTATATACCCCAAAGAATTGAAAGCAAGGTCTTGGAGAGAGAGTTGTATAGTCAGGTTCATAGCAGAATTATTCACACTAGCCAAAATGTTGAAGCAACCCAAGTTTTTGAGAGATGAATGGTTAAACAAAATGTGGTATATGCATATAATAGAATATTATTCAACCTTAAAAAGCAAGGAAATTCTGACACAGTAAAATATGCATGAACCTTGAAGACATTATGATAAGCAAAATAAGTCAGTCATGGAAAGTACAAATAGTGTGTGAATTTATGTATGTGAGGTACCTAGAGTAGTCAAAATCATAGGGACAGAAAGTAGAACAGTGGTTACTAGAGACTGAGGGGAGAGGGAATGGAGGGAGTTCGTTTTTTATGGGTACACAGTTTCAGTTTTTTAAGATGAAATGAATTCTTTAGATTGGTTGCACAACAATGTGAATGTACTTAACACAACTGAACTGTACACTTAAATTGCTAAGATGGTAAATTTTATGTATTTATGTATTTCACAATTAAAAGCAATTTTAAGACATAAAAAAAGCTTAGTAAAATAGACAAATTAATTGACAACCAGAAACAAATAAAAGAGAAAGTTAAAATATTCTAGCATATTAGGGCAACATGGCTCCAGTGCTTAATCATTACAGTTTTCTGTCATCCAGGGCAAAAAGGCAAATAATATGATAGATTTCATAACTCTTTCACTGAAGGGGAAAAAATTAGTTCTCTGGAAGAGGTATAGTTTTCTTTGGCATAACATCCTGATTCTCATTCCTTTATAGATAACCTGATATTTTGTTCATTTGGTTTTGTTTTCACTATTCATTGAAAACTTTTACGATTTTCTCTTTATCTTTGATATGTAAAATTTTACTATGATATGTCATTTGCCCAGCCTCTGGTGAACACTATCAATCTGAAGATTTCTGTCTTGGTGGAGAATTTTCTGCTATTATTCTTTTGATTAGTTCCTCTCCTTGATTCTTTGTGTTCTCCTCTTCTTTAACACCTGCTATTCTGCAACATGTACCATGTTGATATTGGAGTTTCTGGAGCTATTTTCCATGTCTCTATTTTTCTCTCATGTTTTATCTTTACTCTTTTGTTTTATAATCTGGGAGAATCCCTTAATAATTTTCAATAGTCCCACTTTCTAATTGGTTCTTTAGTCATCTCAATCTTCTACTGACAATTTATACATTATTTACTTATTTATCTTGGTGACTTAATTTTTGTATTTTTATTTATAGAATCCCCAATTGGTTCTTTTTAATAGTAGGGCCTTCTCATTTTGTGGATATAATGTCTTCTCTTACCCCTCTGAAGATATTAATCATGACATTTTAAAATATATTTACGTATCCTATTAAGTCTGTTTGCTCAGGTATTGACTTTTAAGTTTATTTGCTGTATATCTTTCATGGTGCTGCTTTCCTTACGTGGTTAATGATTCTTAGTTGAGTGTTCATCTTTCTGGTTGAGACTCCCTTCTCTCCTCTCTGTGGCTACTACTTCTGTTTACTACATCTTGGTAATGGCAAACATGGGCAAAGCTCTCACTCCATGTCCTCATGTCTTAACTAGATTGGGCATTAATTTTCCTAGTGAAATGACACTGCAAGAGCTTAAATAAGTAAAGTTCTGCAGACAGACCTCAAGGTACAGTACCTAATACAGGTCAATTTTGTTGGAGAGTATTCATGTTTCTGGAATTTCTGTATTCTTGTATATAACGAATACCTAAATTATATGCCTATTATCTTTGAAAAAATTCAATCTTATCTAGATTTACTTTTTAAATAAGCCTTGATTAATCCTTTAAGGAAACTCACAGGGTGGGAAATTAGGAGTGGATTCATGGAAGAGAATAACATTTTTGGTTAAATTTGGTAGTTCTATAGCTACTCATGAAAGGTCGAGGGATGAAGGTGTTTGGATTAGGTTTTGGTGGAGGTGGTTTTTTTCCCACATGTTACTCTGATGGTGAGGAGATCCACAGGCAGAGTAAGACCTGCTATTTTAAAGCTTCAAGGTATTTTTCTGTTTCCTTGCCGGCCAAGATTTGATTTAACTTTGTACTTCTTTTTTTTTTTTGGAGAGGGGAGGGACCTTTTAATAGGACTTTTGGTTATAAAAAGGTAAAGTTGATATTCCAGAGTAGTTAGGGTTTCTGATCTGTATAAAAATGAAAAATGTCATTTTCTTTGTGAGTAGAGTTGATTCCCATCAGCTGTTTCCTTTAGGAAGATTGGTGCATTCTAAATACAAATTTAGACTATGAGCTCTGAAATTTTCTTGGGAATGTTTGTGTGTCTTGCATAAACAAAACAAGACATGAAGTCTCATCTTTACCTCTTGTTTATGAAGGAACCCTAAAGAGCACTGGACTGCCAAAAGAGCAAGAACTGCCAAAACTTAACTCAAGCTATTCTCTAATGTGTTTTTGAGACATATTCTGATGTTATCATGATATCCAAATCAGTCTCAGCAGGATGGACCCGCATCCAAAATTTGGTTTGAGTGTCAAGATTGATGATGTCACACGAATACCAAGAGGGTATGAAGAGATTTAATATTACATAATGGAGGCTTTCTGGGGCAAGCAGGGCAGGCCTCCCAAGCAGACCCAAAATGGCTCAAGAGAGCAAGAAATGAGACTGGCTTTGAGTGTTTACTGTGGTTAGGGGATGGAGCCGGGGGTGAGGATTTCCCTGCACAGGCAAAGGCTTGCATGGCTTGAACCACCTACCATCCCGAAGGAGGGAGCATCTGGACTTGCTCCATCATTTTCCCAGATGTGGGACATGAGAAGAAGAGGGAAGAATGAGGCTAAAGGCGACGTACAGCCAAACGTTAACCAATGGAGTCAGACTCCTTATTATACATGCTAAACTATAGTTCTTGTGGGACCTCTAGGGCCAACTCCTTTGAATAAGAAGTAAGCTCTCCTTAAAAAAATAAGTTGTTTTGGACTTCCCTGGTGATGCAGTGGATAGGAATCCGCCTGCCAATGCAGGGGACACGAGTTCAATCCCTTGTCCGGGAAGATTCCACATGCCGTGGAGCAACTAAGCCCGTGTGCCACAGCTGCTGAGCCTGTGCTCTGGAGCCCGTGTGCCACAACTACTGAGCCCACATGCCTAGAGCCCGTGCTCCACAGCAAGAGAAGCCACCGCAAGGAGAAGCCTGCACACCGCAGTGAAGAGTAGCCCCTGCTCACCACAACTAGAGAAAGCGTGCACACAGCCAAAAATAAATAAAATTAAATCTTAAAAAAAAAAAAAAGGTTGTTTCAAGATGTTAACCTGGTCCAGTAAAAAGGAATTCTTAGAGTTGGGCCTTAAACTGTGCTATACAATGAAGAGTTTCTTTTCTGGAGCCTCAAGGAGTTTGGCAGCTTGAGATATAGAAGGGGAGATGCCCAAGGGCACCCCTCTTGCAGTAAGAGCAGCGAGCCTTCACAACTTCAGGGCAGGCCAGGGACTGGTGAGAGAGTGTCTGGTAGGGGACCTGTGGAGGGGCTCGAGCCTGACTCTGAAATCATTTTCATATGTGTTTCAAATTGTCTATGCCACAATCCTCTGTATTACACTCAAGTTTTTAGTAAAGTCTTGTTAAATAGGCAGCCTGGTCCCAGCTATTATGTTGGGAAATTTAGGGACTGGCCTGGACATCTGTGCCCATACCTGAAGCAAAGCAGTATAGAGAGAACTACAGCAGCACCTGGCAGAAGACCCACCTCAAGGCAGTGAGAGGGGCCTGCAGAAAAGCTAAGCAGAGGTCAAGACCAGATGGCCAGCTAAAGTGACAGCCATCTGGTATACACTGGTGAGACATGTAAGCATGAGAGAGTATTCTCAGAGACCTGAGAGAAAGAATCGAATTTCTACAGGCAAATGGAAAGGGGATTCATGTTGTTGAAAGTTGGGCATTAAAGAGAAATGAAATGTGGGACATTTGGATTACATAAACATCAAATAAGAAATGACATGAAGATAAACTTGAAATTTTCCTGTTCTTGATAACTTAAAAAAATTTTTAATAAAGAGATTAGATGTTTTCACAAGGAAATTCACAGAGTACCATTAGAACAGAATAATATTCAAGATTCTCTGTATCTTCTTCACAGACCAAAAAACGTATTCCAGGAACACAATTAAGAGTCCCTGATTGAGAGCAGCAATGAACTGCAGTGGGCAGGTGCCTAGGGTGTATAGTAGGAAATATTTAGAAACATTACATAAAATTTATATTAATCAATTGACACATAGATCAATGCAACAAAACAGAAAAGCCAGAAGTAATCCCACACAAGAACAGCCAACTGATTTTTGACAAAGATGCAAAAAGCAATTTTTGAAAAGGTAGTCTTTTCAATCAATGGTACTGGGGCAATTGAATATGCATAGAAAAAGTGAACTTTGACTTAAGTCTCATACCTTATGCAAAAATTAACTCAAAAAGAGTCATAGACCTTAATGCAAAACATAAAACTATAGAACTTTTAGATGATAACATAGGAGAAACCCTGGCAATCTAAGGCTTAGTGATGACTTCTTGGACTTGACACCAAAAGCATGATGCATATTAGACTTCATCAAAATGAAAACCTTTTGCTATGTGAAAGAGCCTGTTAAGAGGATAAAAAGACAAGCTAGAGCATGGGAGAAAATATTTGCAAACCATACATCCTACAAAGGACTCATATCTTAAGATATAAAGAACACTCAAAACTCCACAGTAAAACAAAGAAACAAACAAAAAGACAATTCAATTTGAAAATGGGCAAAAGACATTGAGACATTTCACTAAGGATATATGAATGGAAAATAGGCACATGAAAAGATATTTGATATTACTTGTCATTTATGGAGGAAGTGAGCCTTAAGCCTGACCTCAGATAGTAGAACTTTATAAATTAATAGAAAGGGTGTAAAACATAAGCTGAAAAGTCCCAATGGATCCCAACAACATTCTTTGACCTATAATTTATTTTTAAAGTTTAAATTTTTTCTGCAGAAACATAGCACTATGTCTCGTATAGTTCTGTTATATATTTATATACATATATATAGTTATATATATTTTCAAATATTTAGGAATATTTGAACACTATTTCATGTTATTTAAGAGTTATTCATTTAGAAAATTTTAGGTGTGGTAATTATTTTTAAAAGTCCTTATCTTTTAGAGACAAATACTAAAGGATCAACTAATAAAATATTATGCCCTAGATTTGCTTACAAATAACCCAGTGAGGGATGGAAGAAAGTAGGTGGGAAAATGGATAAAGCAAGATTGACAGAAAATTGAAAAGAGTTGAAGTTGGGTGATAGGTATATATTGGCTCATTATAATATTCTAATTTCTTCAACTTTGAAATTTTTCATAATAAAGATTAAAGACAATTAAAATGTATTTACATATATGTTTCTATGTGAATAGGAAAACAAAATCTGAAAAGATACATGTCAAACTGTTAACCATGGATATGTCTGGAGTGTAGAATTGGAGTAGAAGGAAGGGAAATTTCTATTTTTTACTTTATAAACTTTGAGATTTTACAATGAACATACATATTATTTTTTAATTAGAAAGAAACAATGAAAATTTGAAATTTATAAGATTGCTTTTTATAATTAATCCTTTTAATTAGTTGATTATACATTCTAGAAAGTTTTCAAATGTATAAAACTTTAAGGAGTCTCAAATATTGCTAGAAACTTACAGAAGAAAAAGAATATAAAGTGTATTGTGAAGCCAAACTTGAAGAACTTCTTGTCCACAACTTGATCCAGATATTATGGCTTTTTTAAAGCAAATAAAATGATCCAATTGCACTGGCTCATCCATTAGATTTACATTTATTTCTTTAAGGCACAAGAATAGAGTTGGGCGGATTACCTATCAGAAATATTAAACCATGGTCTGGAAGAATGAATGTACCTCGGCCTCAGTTCTTGAAGTTTGAGTCTTTGAAAATACACCTAATTCTATTCGTAACCACTAGGGCTCAGTGTCTTCTTTAAAATGTGAAATTAATGCATTTTAGAAAACAAAAAGATCACAAAACTTTTTGTAAGTTGGTGCTGAGGAGAAAAACTGTATCTGTGATAGTCTCTGGTCTTCTTTAAAACAAAATTCCAGGGAAATTTGTGAAAGATGGGGGTGGGTCCTCACTAAGATGCTTCTTTTATTTCCCTTTCTCCTGAGATGATTGAGAAGAATGTTGTTCATGAATTAAAAAGAAAACAACGTTGCCCCTAGTGATGGATTTATATTTTTAATCATTATTAGAATGTCTTCTTCTAGAATGTTTTCCTATATTGTGGTGAGTGAACTCATTGATAAGAGCAGAGCAGAACTGAGCCCCATGCTGTATGACAGTAGGTAATGAGTCATGCAGTTTGGGGCTCTGCATTTGGATGGCTGGCACTTCTGTTTCCTTATTGATGGGTAGCTTTTCAACACAGAACTTCCTATTTTTAGATTTCCAAGGGACTTCAAGGTAAACACAACTATTGGAGTATGCTTTGGGGGACGTTCTGACCTTTCTGTTGCCCAGTGGAAACCTTTTGGTTCTCAGTGAGTCTCTTATTTTAGCAGGCTTAAAGACTAGTCGCATCCATCAGTAATACTGACAACCTGGTCTTGTAAATACCTCCTTCCCTTGAGGCAGCGTTTTAGGGAAAAATATTTATGTTCCTCTTTTCATATGCCTGCCTTGACCCAAAGGGAAGGGAGTGTCCACATATACTTTCTCTGTGACAAGGAGGTGTTAGAGAGGGAGTGTCCACCCCATCTTACTCCTGACTACCCCCCTCCCCCATGGGAAGAGGTTGGCTTATCAGACCTGATGGTTATCAGGCCACGCTCTCTATTGAGTGGATCTGGCCATGCTAAGAGCCACTGCACTCATGATGTGTGTTCTCTGCTCTCATGGCACAGGGTTGCTCCTTTGGTCTCTCTGGGTCGGTACAGCCAGCAGGGCCTGCCCCTGCCAAGGATGCCAGGTCTCCACTCTCCCTCTCATCCTGGACTGAGTGGGTGCATGCATCCTTTTACTTGCCATCAACTGCGACTTTATTCCCCAGGATCCTGGCTGATAGACAAAAGATGGATTGCAGGCTTAAGGCTCACTTCCTCCATAAATGACAAGTAATATCAAATATCTTTTCATGTGCATATTTTCCATTCATATATCCTTAGTGAAATGTCTCAATGTCTTTTGCCCATTTTCAAACTGAATTGTCTTTTTGTTTGTTTCTTTGTTTTACTGTGGAGTTTTGAGTGTTCTTTATATCTTAAGATATGAGTCCTTTGTAGGATGTATGGTTTGCAAATATTTTCTCCCATGCTCTAGCTTGTCTTTTTATCCTCTTAACAGGCTCTTTCACATAGCAAAATTTTTTCATTTTGATGAAGTCTAATATGCATCATGCTTTTGGTGTCAAGATCTACTCTGTAGAATCAATCTATGCCCAGTTCTGGAGCTACCCATGCAGATTCACATGTGAAACCATCAGGGCTTTCCTCTAGCAGAGTGGGTGCCTTCCTTTCCTTGAGTGACGTGAGTAAACAAGCACAACTGCTTTAGTTTTCCTTCAAAGAGAAAAGGATAGACTTACTGATATGTGTGTAGTTCCAAGATTTTGATGAATAATTGCATGAGACAAGATTTTCAAGGGAAGGGTTTTTTTGTTTGTTTGTTTGTTGTTGTTTTTTTTAATCCCTTCATCTTCTGACAGTCTCTGTCTATGACAGACTGTAGTGGTTTACAGCTAGGGTTGCCAGGGGTAGTAAAAATAAGAAAAACAAAATAAGATGCCCAGCTAAATTTGAATTTTGAATTTGAATAATTTTTAGCACAAGTATGTCCCATGCAGTATCTGGTAGGACATACTTATACTGAAATTATTTATGTTTATCTGAAATTCCTACTTAATTGAGTACCCTGTATTTTATTTATAGGATTATATATAGGCAACCCCATGTAGTAGAAGACATTCACCATAGTAGCCAAAAATTTTTTTGAAAGCCCAGATGTTTATTATATAACATTTTCTTTATCACCAAGCAATTAGTAATATTCTTTCCTCTTTTCTTCCTTCCTTTAACAAATATTTAATAAGCAGGTATTACATGCCAGATACTGTTTTATGTACTGGAATGAGATAATAAGCCAGTCAAAGAAAAAATAAATATAAATAATTTCTAAACAATGATGAAGAAAATAAAACAGGTGATGTGATAAAGAATGTCTCGGTGGGGCGGGCTACCTTAGTTCGAACGGTCAGGGAAGTCCTCCCTGAAGAGCTGATATTTCAACTGCGTCCTCAGGAGCAAGAGAGAGGCAGAAGGTTTCATAGGATAAGTTGCAGGCAGAAGGAACCGTAAAAGCCCTAAGATGGTGTATTAGTTTCTACGGCTGTTGTAAAAACCTAACACAAACTTGGTGGTTTGAAACAACAGAAATTTATTCTCTCACAGTTCTAGAGGCCAGAAGTCTGAAAACAAGGTGTTTGCAGGGCCATGCTTTCTCTGAAGGCGCTGGGGAGAATCTGTTCCTTGCCTCTCCCAGCTTCTGGTGGCTACCAGCATTTCTTGGCTTGTGTCCGAATCACTCTAATCTTCGAGGCCAGCATCTTCAAATTTTCTCCTCTGTGTGTGTGTCTGACTAATCTCCCTCTTATAAGGACATCATGATGGCATTTAGGACCCACCAGATAATTCAAAATAATCAGTCTCTCCAGCTCAAGACACCTAATTTAATCACAACTGCAAAAAAAATTACATCCCCTTTTTTGCCATGTAAGGTCACATTCATAGATTTCAGGGATTAGGACATGAATACATTTTCTGGGGGAGCATTTTTCAGCCTACCACAGATGGGAGGGGCTCAGCACGTTCTAACAGCGTGTGGAGGCAGCACAGAGAGAGGTATGGGGGCCGTGAGGGCTGATGGGTAGGCAGGGCCTGGCAGTCAAGGTAAGGGATTCAGGTTCTAGTTCAATGTCAATGGGCAGCCAGTGAAAGATTTTAAACAGGAGACAGGGAGTGACAAGATTTACATTTTTAAAAGCATTTCTCTGGTCCCTCTGTGGAGGCTGGACATTAAAAGGGCCAAGGGTGAAAGGAGAAGGAATCATTAGAGCCATGGCGCCTGCCAGAGAAGGGCAGCCTGAGGCCTCGGTAGCTTAAATTCGAGGGGTCGCAAGGGAGAGGAGGGGACAAGGTTGGACAGAGGGGATAGATTTTGGAGAAAAAACCATGAGGACTTACTGATGGATTAGATCAGGAAGTAAAAACAAAACAAACAAACAGAAAACAAAATAAAGGGAGAGTATGGTAGAGTTCTTTTAGGTTTGGGGCTAAATGTTAATAAGAAGCCAAATGTTGACATTTGCTCTCTTCTCTTCTCTGCCATCCTATGTGCGGTTGAGTTTGCTCCTTGCCAGGTCTTCTCACAAGACTTTCAGGATCAAGCAATTCCTGGCCAAGAAACAAAAGCAGAATCATCCCATTCCCCAGTGTATTTGAATGAAAACTGGTAATAAAATCAGATACAACTCCAAGAGAAGACATTGGAGAAGAACCAGTCTGGGTCTATAAGGAGGCTCAAATATGAAGTGGCACACATTTATGTTGTGTCAAGGTCACTTGCATCTTTCCATATCACAGTAGTGAGAACATCACTACTGTCTGAAAAGCCACAGGTGTTTTATGGGAGAAATGGAATGGTTGGTTCTTCTTTCGTTGCCAGTGTTTCTGCACTAGTGCTTTGGCTTAGTAATAAATAGGTGAAACCTTTTGTTGGAAAAAAAATGTTGACATTTGATGGACTTGGTTAAGACTCTCCAGTCTGCTCTAGGAAGAGGATTTCACACAAAGTAAAGGGAGAAGTAGGTTTTGTCCTGTCTTAATAAAGTGAGCTTGGTCTTCAGGAGAGAGAGATTCTTTTTCTTCCATCCAAGATCAAGTCTTAACAAAGGCATCACGCTTCAGAGGAAGGTTAAAAGAACCAGAGCGGTGCCGTGACCGTGATTGATGACGACGTGACAAGCACCTGTTAATTCTGCAAACCTCTCACCTTCCGGGTCAGTTCCACTTGGCAGGCAGCATCTTTCACGTCCAGGGTGAAGAGTGGCTCAGCCACCAGGATATCCTGTGTCAGTGATGTTTTCCACCACATGGTGTTCATCAATAAAGAGTGGATGGCAACAAATCAATTGCTTTTATGCAAGTTGGGCAGAGATAAGTGTGACAGCGAGAAAGTGTGCAAGTTAGTTCTAGTCTGTGTTCTGTCACCGAAGACCAGTCACCAATGACCACTGCAAGCCATTCCACCTCTCCAGACTTCAGTCTCCTCAACTCTGAGGGGTAAGAGTTGTTGAGAAGGTCAAATGGGATAATGAATGTGCCAATACTTTGGAAACAATGAAGACCTAACAGCAACTTGTCATGATTATATCAAACCCTATTATATATTTTATTATATTTGATTCTTCCACAGCACCTTGCACTTAGTAGAGACTCCATAATATTTTTTGTCAAATTTAATTAAGTAAGTACAACAAACATGGCCATAAACCAGGTAGATTTGTTTGGCAAGTACTGATGGACTGATCATTAGAGATTGGTACCATGGTTCCCCGACTTACATTCAGATGTCCTTTATCAGGAAGAGAAAATGGCCAGCTGCAGCTGCCCTCAGTCTGGTACAAAGTACTCTGGCCTAAAACATGACACATCAGGGTCTTGCAACCTCAAATATGTTGCAGGTAACTTCATTACACTATCAGATTATTAATGATGTTCACTCATACTCCAGCATTAGGGCTTCAAAGGGTAGTCATTATGTCCAAAGGCAAGTTTTTGGGTGGGTCTGTCTGACTGAAAGAATAAAAATTTTCATATGGTTCTTAAAGGTTTTATTTATGTAAAATAACTTATTACTTCAGGTTTCTATCAGGTAAATTTGGGGAGATAACTGACCTACTGGATCTATCCATCAGCCATGTCTGTGGCTACCCTGAGATCCTATCAGTTTCATGTTGGAGAGAAAATAGTGGAATTCTTTGTCCTCTCATACACAGCATTGTCTAAAGATAATGAAACTCATATGATAAATTATAAATGCAATTTGATTTTCTCCATAACCTGTCTCATCAACTAAAATTGTTCACAAAATTTAAAAGTTAGATTTATAAGCTAATTTTCTAAAAGATACGGCATCTAAATTCACTATTTGTTGAATGGGTTACTTTTTAAATACCACCCAGTTTTACGTAAGAGCTACTATCACATCATTTTCATTTCTTTTCTAAAGTCCAACCTCTATCTCCCTTTTTGTCTTCATATGGTCTTCTGATTTGATAGAAAGATTAAATGTCAAACTTAATTTAAAATCAATATTTTCTGAGGCTGAGCTGCAGACAGATCTAGACCTGGACTTAAAGAGTACAGTATTTAACAATAGAACATCCCTCCAAATATGCATCTTCAAAAATAACTTATCATAACCATACCTATCGTAACAGTTTTATTAGCATCTGTGAATATTACATGTCAAAGTCCATCAATTTTATTAGCCAAGCCAGGACAGAATGTTATTGAAGAACTGATGAAGATGTTTATAATAATTGTAACTGGTAGAAATGGCAAAGCTCTGATTCACTTTGATCTTCATGGAATCATACAAAGTAGGAAGTCTTTGGGTCATCTTGTTTATTTCCATGGTATTAAGGGTAACTGGACATTATCCGGTGTCCTTTGTATTTGTTTTGGGAGTAAGGTAGATCAGGAAATACAGGTAGAGAACAGCAGTGACCCAGAGCTTTTAAAAAATTCTGTTAAGTAGCCTGGCTTCAAAGGAGAGTGCCCAGCCTGGTTCATAGATATCATGACATTCTACTTAATAAACTCGTGCAGATAAAAAAATATCTACCTTGGGCATGAAACAATGATTTAATCTACATATTCCAAGGCCCTCAGAGAAAATCAGAAAGATCTTTATAATAATCATCAACTATAAAAAGAAATGTAGCCTTACTTTCTACACCTTTCATAAGAATTCGTGTTGGGGAAGAAACTCTTGAGCATTTGCTACAGTTGGCAAACCCTGCTGGGGGCCCCCAGAGAATGTTATCTGGTATGTGCAGTATCCATGAGATCTGTGTCTATAGGTCTATGAACCCCTGAGCCATGTCCTTGATCCTACACAGGTGGGCGTGACTGAAGGACATCATTATCTCTGACCTTGTGAGTCAGTTCAGATTTTCCTGGGGTAGAAAGAAAGAGGTGCTTTTCCAGAAGCTTCTCTTTTTCCAGAAGCTCAGCTCCTTATTTATACCAACGTCCCCTTAAGAGCAAATAGGCTTCTCTTTACAAATCCTGGATGCCACTTTTAAATTGTTATTTGCTCCAAAGATCTCTGTCTCTTCAAGCCCCAGAACTAACCCACTCACATCCCTCCCAGGCTATTTTCTCCCCCATCTTTTATGAAGTCTTCCATCAGGTAGGGAAGACTCTATCCTCTAAGCCAGCACTTCCCAAACTTGAGTGCACACCCAAATCACCTAGAGAATCAGTCTCTCACCACCAGAGATTTTGATTCATTAGGTTGAGCTTTATGACTGAGAATGTGCATTTCCATCCAGTTCACAAATCACACTTGAGTAGCACTGCTTTAAGTCACATTAAGAGCATCTGAATTGCCCAGTTTCAAATTTCCATCCTGTCAGTCACTACTGATTTTGCTACAGCAGAGGAGACTTTCCTCCATCCACAGTGATTCTCACTTCTTCTGGGTGCTAATGGTCTGACTTGCCATGAGGTTGCCATCATTCATCACCTCAATTTGATTATAGCTCTGTCTGCCACTAGTGAATGGAGGCTTTGTCCAAACTTAGATTGTTGTGTTCTTGAATTGCATTGCTCCTCAAGCCCCATACAGGGCTAGATGAGTGGTGTTCTCCATCAGTTATATTCCTGGAGGGGCTTATGTCCTTTAGCTACAGCTAGATTCAGAGTGGTCCCCTTGCTCAGACTTTCACCTATACCATTTGCTATGGTCTGAATATTACTGTCTCCCCAAAATTCATATGTTGAAACCTAACCCCCAAAGTGATGGCGTCAGGAAGTGGGTCCTTTGGGGGTGATTAGGTCATGAGGCAGAGACTTCTTGAATGAGATTAATGCTCTTAAAGAGACCCCACAGAGTTCCCTACCCCCTTCTGCCATTTAAGGACACAACGAGAAGTTTGCAACCCAGAAGATTGCCCTCATCCAACTATGCTGACACCCTGATCTCTAACCTCCAGCTTCCAGAACTGTGAGAATTAAATTTATATTGTTTAGAAGCTACCTCATCTCTGGTAGTTTGCTGTAGTAGCCCAGACAGACTATGACACCATTATATCCTGCTTTACCCATAACTCCTGCTAGATAGTGGGCTCCATAAATCTTCCCATTACAGTTGATTGGGTAAGAAGTGAATATCTGACCCCCAAAAAAGAGATAACCACAAACAAATCTGAGCCAATTAGATCCCTTCATTCTGTTTTGTTGTTGTCATTTTAAAAGATTTTTTTAGAACAGTTTTACGTTCACAGCGAAACTGAGAGGAAGGTACAGAGATTTTCAATGTATCCCCTGTCCTCAGACATGCATAGCCTCCTCCATTTTCAATGTGCCCCACCAGAGTGGTATATTTGTTACAACTGATGAACCTACATTGACATATCATAATCATCTGAAGTCCATAGTTTACTTTAGGGTTCACTCACAGTGTTGTGCATTCTGTGGATATTGTTGATTCTTTTGGATTTTCTATAAAATGATTATGTCATCTGTGAACAAAGACAGTTTTATTTCCTCCTTCCCAATCTGTATCACCTTTTTTTTTTTTCTTGTCTTATTGCATAAGCAAGGACTTCCAGTATGATGTTGAAAAGGAGTGGATATCCTTGCCTTGTACCTGATCTGAGTGGGAGAGCTTTGCAGTTTTCACCATTGTATGATGTTAGCTCTAGGTTTTCTGTAGATAGTCTTTATCAACTTGAGGAAGTCCCCCTCTATTCTTACATTACTGAAAGTTTTCATCATGGATGGGCGTTTCATTTTGTCAAATACTTTTTCTGCATCTACTGATATGATCATGTGTTTTTTTCTTTTTAGCCTGTTAGTGTGATGGATTATATTTATTGATTTTCAAATGTTGAATCAGCCTTGCATACCTGGGATAGACCCACTGGTCATAGTGTATAATTCTTTTTATACATTTTGCATTCAATTTGCTAATATTTTGTTGAGGATTTTGCATCTCTATTCATGAGAGATATTGGTCTATAGTTTTCTTTTCTTTTAGTGTCTTTCCTTATGGTATTAGTGTAATGCTGGCCTCATAGGATGAGTCAGGAAGTATTCCCTCTGTTTGTATCCTCTGAGAGAGATTTTAGAGAACCAATATAATATCTTCCTTACATATTTGGTAGAATTCACCACTGAACACATCTGAGCTTGGTGCTTTCTGTTTGTTAATTCAATTTCTTTAATAGATATAAGTCCTGAATTGGTATAATTTCTTCCTTACATATTTGTTAGAATTCACAACTGAACACATCTGGGCTTTGTGCTTTCAGTTTGTTCATTAAGTTTCTTTAACAGACATAGGCCTATTCAAATTGTCTATTTCTTCTTCTGTAAGTTTTAGCAGATTGTCCTTTAAAAATTGGCCCATTTCATCTAGATTATCATATTTGTGGGCATAGTTCATAGTATTTTTTTTTAATTATTCTTTTAATGTCCATGGGATCTGCAGTGATAGCCCCTCTTTCATTTCTGATACTAGTAATTTATATCTTCTCTCTCCCTCTCTTTAGCTATCCTGGCTAGAGGCTTATCAGTTTTATTGATCTTTTTAAGAACCAGCTTTTGGTTTAATTGATTTTCTCTACTGATTCCCTGTTTTCAATTTTATTGTGTTCTCCTATGATTCTTATTCACTTTCTTCTGCTTACTTTGGATTTAATTTGCTTTTCTTTTTCTAGTGTCCTAAAATGGAAACTTAGATGACTGATTTTAGGTCTTTCTTCTTTTCTAATATATACATTCACTGCTATTAAGTTCCCTCTAACCACTGCTTTTGTTGCATCCTACAAATTTTCATAAGTTGTGTTTTCATTTTCATTTACCAATATATTTCAAAATTTCTCTTGGAATTTCTTATTTGACTCCTTTGTTACTTAAAAGTATCTTGTTTAATCTCTACTTATTTGGGGATTTTCCAGTTATCTTTCTATTATTGATTTCTGGGTTAATTCCATTGTGATCTGAGAGCAGATGTTATATAATTTTTATTCTTTTAAACTTGTTAAGGTGCATTTTATCTCCCAGAATGTGGTCTATCTTGGTGATGTTCCATGTGAGATTGAGAATAATGTGTATTCTGCTGTTGTTGGAAGAAGTAGTCTACAGTTGTCAATTTTATTGTGTTGATTAATGGTACTGTTGAGTTCAGCTATGTCCTTACTGATTTTCTGCCTGCTGTATTTGTCCATTTCTGATAGAGAAGTAGTGAAGTCTTCAACTATGATAGTGGATTCATCTATTCCTTCTCGCAGTTCTATCAGTTTTTTCCTCACATAGTTTGACACTCTGTTTTATGTGTATACATGTTAAGAATTGTTAGAGCATTAACCCCTTTATTCCTGATAACTTTTCTTGCTTTGAAGTCTGCTTTGTTTGAAATTTATATGGTTATGCTTGTTTCCTTTTGATTAGTGTTAGCATGGCATATTTTTCTCCATCCATTTACTTTTAATCTATATGAGTCTTTATATTTAAAGGTAGTTTCTTGTGGACAACATATAGCTAGATGTTATTTTTTTGATACACTCTGACAATCACTGTCTTTTAATTGATGCATTTAGAACATTTCTGTTCAAAGTGATTATTAATATAGTTTGCTTAATAGCTACCAATTACAGTTTAGGTTTTCTTACTCCAGCACTGGTTCCTGTGTCAGTTTCTGCTTGTGAGTCTCTGCTCCACTGAGCCATGTCTCCCTATATTTGCCTGTCTGTCTCTCTAAATTTGGAGGCAGCAGTTTACCCTGTGTCCTCTCTTTTCTTAAGGATCCAAGAAGAGTTGTTGATTTTTCAATCTGTTAAGCTTTTTACTTGTTGTTAGAATGAAGCAGTGATTTCCAATCTCCTTACATGTGGAATTCAAAACTAGAAGTCTTTGTTATGTTTTTGAACAAAGAATCTCACAAGAAAGTTCAAGTCTGTAGTAGACACCTGAGCAATGTGCTGGTCAATAGGAGTAGAGGAAGGTGATCAATGAGAAGGATGGATCAGATGGTGAAGTTCCCTGAAACCATCCAGACACTAGATTTCATGCTCTCTTGGCCAGACAGTCTTGTTGTGCAAGACCCAACCAAATTAGCAGCCTTGCACATGAGTTTTTTGTTGCCATTATTATTGGAGTAGGCTGAGAATAGTTTGCCAGTAAACAAATATTGAGATAAAAGATACTACTGAATGCAGAGTAATGTTCTAAGGTTGAAAGTAAAGAATGGCACAAGAAGAAGAGATGCTTTTCCACAGAACCATGGGTCCATGGATGAGGGTAGGTAGTTGTACATTTTGGGAGCCTAAGAGTTTGGGGACACAAACTAAGCCAATTTATCCCATTATTAAATTCAGAGTTTTAAAGTATTCTAAGCTACCTCTAAGTTTACCTCTAAGTACCTTTAAGTTTACTTCAATAATCTTGATCTGTCCTTCACAAAAATGATTATAACTCACTTGTGTGTGTATATGTTTGTACTGAATGCTTATTATGTGCTAGTTTGTCCGTGCTAAAGATACAATGGAAAATAATCTAATTTCCAATTTCATGAATTCAACTTCTCATCACTATGTAAATAAGTAAGAAGAGTAGGGACACACTAACATTAGAAAGGTTTCATCCCATGGAATACAAGCTGCAAATATGGTGTGTTTCTTGATTTATTTATATATATTTTCTCCTGATCCATATTTTCGTTCTACTTCCCTGTTGTTCTACATTGCCTAATTAATCTAATTTTATGCAACTTATTTGAAAAGTAAAGCAAATAGTGAAAAGTAAAGCAAATAGTCACAAACTAGCTTCTAGGTAAGCGTCTTGCCCATTTGTGATTTTTCTTGTAAGAGTCTTAGGGTATTCACAATCTAAGCTACTTAGGGTATTCAAAAAATAAGGTAATGGTCCACTGACATTATAAATAGCCATTGCATGCCATCTTTTAGATCTTAGGAATTAAATAGCCCAGTAATTTTTCTTCTTTTGCCATAAATATGAAGAGAAACATCTGACAGTTTTGTAAGAAGTAAGTTTTAAAAATCTTTACGACAATAAGATCTAAGGGAATTAAAGTTTCACGGAGAAGTGATCCACAAGATAAGTTCACTGCACTCTGCTCACTGCAAATTGTGCATCTTCTGCATTTCAGAAAGGAGCTCTTTACATGAATTCATCTGTAAAAAGACCCTCTCTACAGTCAGAGCAAATGGAGAAATAATGTAATTGCTTGTATCGTATATTTTAAGAATCACAAAGTCAAATGCCTGCAGGGGCCAGACAGTTAATACAAAAATGTGACAAGGGCCATGTAGGGATACTGGCACACTGGCGAGCATGTGCCCTGGTTAAGGGCTCCACTCAGCAAGAGCAACAGGGTTGTGCAGAAACATAGGCTCAGGACTCCCAGGGTGTCCCATTTTTTCAATTAAAGTATAAATGTTAATGTGTAGTCTCTTAATTTCAAGTGTCGAAAAATATTCACAAAACTTCACACCCTTTGCAGGACACACCAAAGTATTATGCAGATCAAATATACACCACAGCCACCAAGACCATCCAGTTGCAACATCCAATCTGGTATATTACTTCAATTCTCTGCTTCATCTGATCAAATTTTTGTATTACTTCCTCTATGCAAAGAGAAGATAAGCCCTGGAGAAGAAGAAGTGGATAAGTGGGGAACTGGAGAGTAGTACTATAAAAAAAAGATTTTAAAACTCCATCGTGCCTTCTGAAATGATATAAAAGAAAGAGCTTTGACATCTCCCGTTAGGATAGTAGAGCCACCTTGAAAGGGAATTCTATGCTCTGTTCTGTGGCACTTTAGTTATTCTAGCTTACACGTTTGACAACCTCTATCTTTTTTAAAATTTGAAATCCTATCACTCTATTCAGAGTATCCAGAGCTCAAGTCTAATTTTAACTAATCCAGTGTATAGATGTTTGTTTTTTAAGGATTCTTTCCTCATAATAAACATCTGGGAAGTGGTTAACGTTATGCAGTGTTTTTATAAATTTTTATAAAGCATGAGTAAAAGAAAAGCAAGTCAAAGTTTCCCTTTCTATATACAGTCTAAAAAGATATTCCCACAGTCCACCTTTTCTTATCTTCCCTGAAGAGTCAGCCATAAAACATGCCACTGGCCACTAAGAGCAATTTTCAGGTGATCCTCATGAGAAGGGAAAAACCTTCCATATATTTATGACTTCTCACAATCTATTTTCTTCATGTTCTAAATCATGTCAGATATCTTATTGCCATGACACACAATGCCCAGTAGAGACAGTCGGTATGGCTCCCATCACTTCGATAACACATCACTCAGAGCAATTATGCATCAGCTTCAAGTGTTTTTTAAAAAGCAGTCTCAGGAAGACCATTTCCGTTTTTCCAACTCAGTCTTTAAGTTGAATATATTGTCTATATCCTAAACCAGAACTGGCATTTATTCAGTCATCCAACACGTATTTATTGAAGGCTTCTATATTTATGGAGGCACTCTGCTAGGAATCAGGAACATAATGTAAATCAAATGGACACAGTTCTGCCTTCATGGATCTAAGGGATCAGAAATTAATCAAACAAATCAGCATATAATCACAAGCTTTGATAAGTAGAAGTATGCTGAAGGAGGATCACGAAATGCAATGAGAGTCGAAAACAGGGAATGTGTCATGACCTGGTCTGTGGATGGAGGGGAAGTCTTCACTGAGGAAGCGATGCTCAAACTGATAGCTCCAGAGTGCTTAGGTAGCAACATAGGGAAGAGGAAGTAAGTTAGAATGTTCCACTCAGAGAGGACTGTACATGTCACAGCCCAGGGAGGGAATACAGCACATTTAAAGAGCTGAAAGCAAGCTAGCATGGCTGGGGTTCATAAAGGGAAGAAGGTGCAAAATGAAGCCTGATAGGTAAGTAGGGACCAGATCATTCACGACTCCTAGGAAGAGCAATGGGGAGCTACTGATGGATATGGGACTGAGGAGTAAATGTTTCCATATATGTATTTTTAAGGACCTCTCACTCTGGTGGGGGAGAGGAGATATAAGGAGACTAGTTACAAGGTGCATTAACCAGGTGTTTCTGAGGTTTTGACATTTGGACTTTGCTGATCCTGAAGCGACTGCTACTCCCAGGGCTAGACAATTTCTAGAGATATAGTAAAGGACTCCCCTGCAAGTGCTCCTTTTATATGCAAACCAACCAATCCAAAGCCCAACCCCCCAACCACCTTTACTAGCTCTTATACTCCTGGCCAATATCCTCCTGCCCTAATCACCCCAGGGGCAGGTAACAGACAACCAGGGACAGCTCCTGTGCCCCAGAGCCCACTGGAATTATTCAAAGTAGCACATCCTATGCCTGTTTACCCTGCCTCACCCATTTCTTCCCATGGAAACCATAATAAAGGCTCTTGTCCACAATTTCCCCTCACTCCCTGTGCCTCTTGACCAGTCCTGGTGCTTCCCCATGTGGGCCCACTGAGTGGTGTGCCATGCTTCCTGTTTCTAGAGATCTGTGACTTTTCCTTCATGACAGTCATCTCCGTGTCTGTAGGTCTTACCATACCTGATTAAAACAAATCCTGGGTACATTTTAAAACACAAGGCCAGGGCAGTAAGACAAGTGACTTCTTTTTTTTAAAAAATATATTCTCCTATTATTCTTTTATTGTTTTGGCTGCATTGAGTCTTCATTGCTGCGCATGGGTTTTCTCTAGTTGTGGTGAGCAGGGCTTACTCTTTGTTGTGGTGCGTGGGCTTCTCATTGCGGTGGCTTCTCTGGTTGTGGAGCATGGGCTCTAGGCTTGCGGGCTTCAGTTGTGGCATGTGGGCTCAGTAGTTGTGACTCGTGGGCTCTAGAGTGCAGGCTCCGTAGTTGTGGTGCACGGGCTTAGTTGCTCCCTGGCATGTGGGATCTTCCCAGACCAAGGCTCAAACTCATTGGCAGGCAGATTCTTAACCACTGCGCCACCAGGGAAGTCCAAGACAAGTGACTTCTGATGGTGGCTTGAACTAAGATGGTCACAGTGGAGAGGAAGAAAAGTGGACAGTTACAGAAAAGTTAAGATGGATTGGATAAGGGGGTGAGGAAGAGGGAGGTATCTAAGATGATTTCTGGGTTTATGTTATGTTCAATTAAACGGATGAAGGTGCCATGTACAAGAGAAGAAATGCAGGAAAGGGACCAAGTTTGGGAGAGAGGATAATGAGTAAAATGTGCTTTCAAAATGGGCACTATTTAGAAGACCTAACAGACATTTCTCAAAAAAAGATATACAGATGGCCAAAAAACACATGAAAAGATGCTCAGCTTCACTAATTATTAGAGAAATGCAAATCAAAACTACAGTGAGGTACCACCTCACACCAGTCAGAATGGCCATCATTAAAAAGTCTATAAATAACAAATGCTGATGAGGCTGTGGAGAAAAGGGAACCCTTCTACACTGTTGGTGGGATTGTAAGTTGGTGCAGCCACTATGGAAAACAGTATGGAGGTTCCTCAGAAAACTAAAAATAGGATTACCATATGATCCAGCAATCCCACTTCTGGGCATATATCCAGACAAAACTGTAATTCAAAAAAGATACATGCACCCCTATGTTCATAGCAGCACTATTCACAATAGCCAAAACACGGAAACAACCTAAATGTCCATCAACAGGTGAATGGATAAAGAAGATGTGATATATACAATATATACAATGGAATACTACTCAGCCATAAAAAAGAACTAAATAATGCCATTTGCAGCAACATGGATGTAACTAGGGATTATCATACTAAGTGAAGTAAGTCAGAAAGAGAAAGACAAATATCATAAGGTATCACTTATATGTGGAATCTAAAATATGGCACAAATGAACTTATCTACAAAACAGAAACAGACTCACAGACATAGAGAACAGACTTGTGTTTGCCAAGGGGAAGGGGAGTGGGGGAGGGAAGGACTGGGAGTTTGGGTTAGTAGATGCAAACTATTACATTTAGAATGGATAAACAACAAGGTCCTATTCTATAGCATAGGGAACCATATCCAATCTCCTGGGATAAACCATAATGGAAAAGAATATAAAAAAGAATGTATATATGTGTATAACTGAGTCACTTTGCTGTACAACAGAAATTAACACAACACTGTAAATCAACTATACTTCAATTAAAAAATGTGCTTTCAAGACAACCAAATGTAAATGTTTCAGGGAAAGTTCGACTTAAGCTTATATTCAGGGAAAGGAATCCCCACCACCCTTGTCCATTTACCCACAGATGAGGACTCCAAGGCAATACTATTTATAGACTGAATTTTTCCCTAATATATCACACTTCTGGTTGATGTAAATGACACTTTAAAATGAGAAATATTACTATATTTATATCTTACTGGTCATGAAAAATTAATTTTCACGTGCTGTAGATGCTATTTGATACACATCTGTCTGCCTACTGTCCATGTTCAACTAAAATGCATTCTCATAGTGAAATATTCTCCAAACCTGAGCCAAATTGCCTGAAAGTGCCCTTCATTCTATGAACCATAAGGATAGTACTTCCTTTAATGTGACAAGAAATCACACTGTCAGGTTCTCCTGATTCACCCTAATAATCTCACTTACTTGAATCACACTGCAACACAAGTTGTTCTCAGATTGATCTTTAAATTTATGGGATGAAGAAGATAACAGTTACAGGAAGAATTCCAAGTTGGCTGTCATTCTTGTAATTGGCGGGTCTTTTCATGGTTTCAGGATAAAAATAGAGAGACCAACAGGGTGACATGAGATATTTCCCTCTCTCCTTCGAAACTGGAAAGACAGAGGTGCTAAAATAATGACTTTGCCACTATTACTTTTACCAAGGAGGTTTGAGGGTTGTTTTCTCTCTTTATCTGTATTTTGAGAAGTTCTAACAAAAAAGATTTCTGAAGTTTTTGTTATCTAGCTCAATTTTGTCTGTGGAGCTGAGGAAAAGAAAGAAGTCTACGCTCTTTCAGAGAAGGCAAGTCTATTTCATGGTAACTAATCATACTCCCAGGATACTGATCTTGGATTGCATAAGAAGTCTAAACTGCCTACAGCAGCAGCTATTACTTAGGAAATATAACTGTCCGAATATGGCAAGATAAGTAAGGGCATAACCAGTTCTTTTTTTTTTTTCTTTTTTTTTTTAACATCCTTATTGGAGTATAATTGCTTTACAATGGTGTGTTAGTTTCTGCTTTATAACAAAGTGAATCAGTTATACATATACATATGTTCCCATATCTCTTCCCTCTTGCATCTCCCTCCATCCCATCCTCCCTATCCCACCCCTCTAGGTGGTCACAAAGCACAGAGCTGATCTCCCAGTGCTATGCTGCTGCTTCCCAATAGCTATCTACTTTACTTTTGGTAGTGTATATATGTACATGCCACTCTCTCACTTTGTCCCAGCTTACCCTTCCCCCTCACCGTATCCTCAAGTCCATTTTCTAGTAGGACTGCATCTTTATTCCCGTCTTGCCCCTAGGTTCTTCTGGCCATTTTTTTTCTTTTTTTTTAGATTCCATATATATGTGTGAGCGTACGGTATTTGTATTTCTCTTTCTGACTTCACTCTGTATGACAGTCTCTAGGTCCATCTACCTCACTACAAATAACTCAGTTTCGTTCCTTTTTATGGCTGACTAATATTCCATTGTATATATGTGTCACATCTTCTTTATCCATTCATCTGTTGATGGACACTTAGGTTGCTTCCATGTCCTGGCTATTGTAAATAGTGCTGCAGTGAACATTGGGGTGCATGAAAGTAATTTAAAGTGCAAAATCCAGTACTGGATTAGGTGGATTCAAATATTTTACATTTGTATACTATACTACATTTAGATCTTTAATCCATTCTGAGTTTATTTTTGTGTATGGTGTTAAGGAGTGTTCTACTTTCTTTCTTTTATGTGTAGCTGTCCAGTTTTTCCAGCACCACTTATTGAAGAGGCTGTCTTTTCTCCATCGTATATTCTTGCCTCCTTTATCAAAGATGAGGTAACCATATGTGAGTGGGTTTATCTCTGGGCTTTCTATCCTGTTCCATTGATCTATATTTCTGTTTTTTTGCCAGTACCATACTGTCTTGATTACTGTAGCTTTGTAGTATAGTCTGAAGTCAGGGAGCCTGATTCCTCCAGCTCCGTTTTTCTTTCTCAAGATTGCTTTGGCTATTCGGGGTCTTTTGTGTTTCCATACAAATTGTGAAATTTTTTGTTCTAGTTCTGTGAAAAATGCCAGTGGTAGTTTGATAGGGATTGCATTGAATCTGTAGATTGCTTTGGGTAGTAGAGTCATTTTCACAATGTTGATTCTTCCAATCCAAGAACATGGTATATCTCTCCATCTATTTGTATCATCTTTAATTTCTTTCATCAGTGTCTTATAATTTTCTGCCTACAGGTCTTTTGTCTCCTTAGGTAGGTTTATTCCTAGGTATTTGATTCTTTTTGTTGCAGTGGTCAATGGGAGTTTTTTCTTAAATTCACTTTCAGATTTTTCATCATTAGTGTATAGGAATGCAAGAGATTTCTGTGCATTAATTTTGTATCCTGCTACTTTACCAAATTCATTGATTAGATCTAGTAGTTTTCTGGTAGCATCTTTTGGATTCTCTATGTATAGTATCATGTCATCTGCAAACAGTGACAGCTTTACTTCTTCTTTTCCAATTTGGATTCCTTTTATTTCTTTTTCTTCTCTGATTGCTGTGGCTAAAACTTTCAAAACTATGTTGAATAATAGTGGTGAGAGTGGGCACCCTTGTCTTGTTCCTGATCTTAGTGGAAATGGTTTCAGTCTTTCACCATTGAGGACAATGTTGGCTGTGGGTTTGTTATATATGGCCTTTATTATGTTGAGAGAGTTCCCTCTATGCCTACTTTCTGGAGGGTTTTTATCATAAATGGGTGTTGAATTTTGTCAAAAGCTTTCTCTGCATCTGTTGAGATGACCATATGGTTTTTCTCTTTCAGTTTGTTAATATGGTGTATCACGTTGATTGATTTGCATATATTGAAGAATTCTTGTATTCCTGGGATAAACCCCACTTGATCATAGTGTATGATACTTTTAATGTGCTGTTGGATTCTGTTTGCTAGTATTTTGTTGAGGATTTTTGCATCTATGTTCATCAGTGATATTGGCCTGAGTTTTCTTTCTTTGTGACATCTTTGCCTGGTTTTGGTATCAGGGTGATGGTGGCCTCGTAGAATGAGTTTGAGAGTGTTCCTCCCTCTGCTATATTTTGGAAGAAGTTGAGAAGGATAGGTGTTAGCTCTTCTCTAAATGTTTGATAGAATTCGCCTGTGAAGCCATCTGGTCCTGGGCTTTTGTTTGTTCGAAGATTTTTAATCACAGTTTCAATTTCAGTGCTTGTGATTGGTCTGTTCATATTTTCTATTTCTTCCTGGTTCAGTCTCAGAAGGTTGTGCATTTCTAAGAATTTGTCCATTTCTTCCAGGTTGTCCATTTTATTGGCATAGAGTTGCTTGTAGTAATCTCTCATGATCCTTTGTATTTCTGCATTGTCAGTTGTTACTTCTCCTTTTTCATTTCTAATTCTGTTGATTTGAGTCTTCTCCCTTTTTTTCTTGATGAGTCTGGCTCATGGTTTATCAATTTTGTTTATCTTCTCAAAGAACCAGCTTTTAGTTTTATTGATCTTTGCTATCAATTCCTTCATTTCTTTTTCATTTACTTCTGATCTGATCTTTAGGATTTCTCTCCTTCTGCTAACTTCGGGGGTTTTTTGTTCTTCTTTCTCTAATTGCTTTAGGTGTAAGTTTACGTTGTTTATTTGAGATGTTTCTTGTTTCTTAAGGTAGGATTGTATTGCTATAAACTTCCCTCTTAGAACTGCTTTTGCTGCATCCCATAGGTTTTGGGTCGTGTTTTCATTGACATTTGTTTCTAGGTATTTTTTGATTTCCTCTTTGATTTCTTTAGTGATCTCTTGGTTATTAAGTAGTGTGTTGTTTAGCCTCCATGTGTTTGTATTTCTTACAGATTTTTTTCCCTGTAATTGATATCTAATCTCATAGCATTGTGGTCAGAAAAGATACTTGATATGATTTCAATTTTCTTAAATTTAGCAAGGCTTGATTTTTGACCCAAGATATGATCTATCCTGGAGAATGTTCCATGAGCACTTGAGAAGAATGTGTATTCTGTTGATTTTGGATGGAGTGTCCTATAAATATCAATTAAGTCCATCTTGTTTAATGTATCATTCAAAGCTTGTATTTCCTTATTTATTTTCATTTTGGATGATCTGTCCATTGGTGAAAATGGGGTGTGAAAGTCCCCTAGTATGATTGTGTTACCATCGATTTCCCCTTTTATGGCTGTTAGTATTTGCCTTATGTATAGAGGTGCTCCTATGTTGCCTGCATAAATATTTACAATTGTTATATCTTCTTCTTGGATTGATCCCTTGATCATTATGTAGTATCTTTCTTTGTCTCTTGTAATAGTCTTTGTTTTAAAGTCTATTTTGTCTGATATGAGAATTGCTACTCCAGCTTTCTTTTGATTTCCATTTGCATGGAATATCTTTTTCTATCCCCTCACTTTCAGTCTGTATATGTCCCTAGGTCTGAAGTGGGTCTCTTGTAGACAGCATATATACGGGTCTTGTTTTTGTATCCATTCAGCCAGTCTATGTCTTTTGGTGGGAGCATTTAATCCATTTACCTTTAAGGTAATTATCAATATGTATGTTCCTATTACCATTTTCTTAATTGTTTTGGGTTTATTATTGTAGGTTTTTCCCTTCTCTTGTGTTTCTTGCCTAGAGAAGTTCCTTTAGCATTTGTTGTAAAGCTGGTTTGGTGGTGCTGAATTCTCTTAGCTTTTGCTTGTCTGTAAAGGTTTTAATTTCTATGTCGAATCTGAATGAGTTCCTTGCTGGGTAGAGTAATCTTGGTTGTAGGTTTTTCTCCTTCATCACTTTAAATATATCCTGCCACTCCCTTCTGGCTTGCAGAGTTTCTGCTGAAAGATCAGCTGTTAACCTTATGGGGATTCCCTTCTGTGTTATTTGTTGTTTTTCTCTTGCTGCTTTTAATATTTGTTCTTTGTATTTAATTTTTGATAGTTTGATTAATATGTGTTTTGGCATGTTTCTCCTTGGATTTATCCTGTATGGGACTCTCTGTGCTTCCTGGACTTGATTAACTATTTCCCTTCCCATATTAGGGAAGTTTTCAACTATAATCTCTTCAAATATTTTCCCAGTCCCTTTCTTTTTCTCTTCTTCTTCTGGGACCCCTATAATTCGAATGTTGGTGCATTTAATATTGTCCCAGAGGTCTCTGAGACTGTCCTCAATTCTTTTCATTCTTTTTTCTTTATTCTGCTCTGCAGTAGTTATTTCCACTATTTTATCTTCCAGGTCACTTATCTGTTCTTCTGCCTCAGTTATTCTCCTCTTACTCTCACTCTCTGCCTCTTACTCTTCCACCACCTTGAAGCTCCTCCATAACCAGTTCTTATAGTTTCCTAATGAGATGCAAGTGGGAGGATGAAACTGATGGTCACATCCATGATGCATTATGGACCCTGGTGAAATCTGACAGCTTTGAGGAAGGCTGCAGAGTCAAACCAAGTCTGGAAACTAATCTACACTGGAGAAAGGAGAAAAGAATTCCAAGCCCATTTTATCTTGTTTCTCACTCATTATGGAACAAGAAGGGAACATCTCTAATATACCGTCACATTGATTATTATTTATTATAATAATAATAATTAACCTTTCAGAGCCCTTACAATATATTGGGCATTATACCATGAATTTACTTAAATTATTTCATTTTATCTTCATTACAATGAAGGTAATGAGGTAATTATTGCCATTACCTCCATAAAAGAAAAATAAATACTATATATGTCGAATAATATATTTTCTCAAAATTATCCATCAAAAAAGTCCCTTCATTTCAATTCTATAGAAAGTTCTCCCTTATTATGGGGCACTGTTTTAGTTACTAAATTTTGAACATCAGAATAGTATGAGAAAGACATATTTACCTGAAATGATCATAACTGGTGCTAGTTTTAGATGCTTGTGAAAGTAATCTAATAGAATTGTTTTTTTTTAAAAAAAAGGTAAAGATGTTTAACCAAGATTTATGAATTACTCCTGGGGGACTGCTAAAAAAACTCATGACTCAAGTCTTTTTTATCACTCTAAGCAGTTATGTTGTAAACATAATGATCGTTCACCCAATGAATTTAAAAATCCACTCTCCTAATGTTATGCAGCTTTATACTTACAGAGTGGGATAAATTTTGTAGTTGACAGCATCAACCAGATTCAAAAAGCTTGGATTCTTGCACAATTTGGATTGATGGGAAGACATACTCCAAAAAACTGTGTGCAGCAGCTCAGAAAGTGGCCAAAGGAATGACAAAGATGCTTGGGAAGAGTTTGAATCAAAGTATTTCATGAAGTATGAGACTAAAAAAAAACAGTGCTTCTAAATTAACATTATTTCATATGTAATAGAATTTACATATATACATGTAACTAAATATGTAAATATTTTAAGTTATATCTCCCAATTGAATCTTATTTCTCATGTTTGTATATTTAAGTTGACCAAAAATGTATTTTTGAGGCCCTTTCACTGGAAAACTGAAAATTCACCTTAATTTCAAGTTTGCCTGATTTGAGCATCTGTCATATTTTCCCAAGGTCCTCACCCAATTACCAAAGTGTGGAAGCAGGATTTGAACTCAAGTCTTTAGAATCTAAAACCTTCCCTTGTTCACTCTTCTTTATTGCTCTGTGTGTGACCCCAAGCTTTTCTCCTCATCTATTTTAAGACAATGTAATGGTTAATTTTATGTGTAACTTGGCTGGGCCATAGTGCCCATATATGTGGTCCAACATTATTCTGGATGTTGAAGGGTTTTATATGAGATTAACATTTAAATCAGTGGACTTTGAGTGAAGTAAATTGTCCTCCAGAGTGTGGGTGGGTCTCAACTGATCAGTTAAAGGCCTGAAAAGAACAAAAGATCGACTGTTCTGAGGAAGAGGGAATTGACCTTGAACACTGCCTCTTTCCTGGGTCTTCAGTCTGATGCCCTTTGGACTTGAGCCACAGCATCAGCCCTTCTCTGGGCCTCCAGCCTGCCAGCTCACTCTGCAGATTTTGGACTTGCCAGCCTCCATAATCATGTGAGCCAATTCCTTAAAATAAATCTCTTTACAAATATACACACATCCTACTGGTTCTGTTTCTCATCAACACATCCTGATTCATACAGACAGAAACCAAGTTCTCAATTTCTTGGTATTCTCTGTTTTAATGTTTTTTTCCCACAGCAATCACTGAATACATGAAGTGCTCAAAATGCTTGTTTATAGACTTACAATTAGTAAATATTAAAAATAAATACATTTTCTCTTAAACTACTTAAAACTTTTATGATTCACCTTTTGCTGAGAGACACTACCACTCCCCTCTTACCCCATAGGTGTTTTTAAGGAGCAGTTTGGCTAATGCATAAATATGGACCTCCCTAGTTTTTCTCTTCCTCTCCTAGAATGCACTGGCTTGGTTCCCAAACTTTCTGGTTTCTTAGAGATCCAATGGAGTGTCCTAAAGTAGAGAGAGTGAGCTTGAAAAAGATTTGCCAATTGAATCAGAGGCTGGAATAGACTTTCAGAATTCAACACAGAGATTCAATTGTGTCCCACTCAACAAACCTTTTGGGAATTCCTCTGATGTGGAAGGCACTGGAGTAGGCCTATATAAGAGACAAAGATGAATATTCATGGCACCATTATCCTCTCAGTTCTCTAAATTAGAAACTTTGGAGCTTTAGTAGTAATAAAAATAATTACAATTACATGCTTGATGCCAGGCAGCATGCTATATGTTTTTTATTTTTTAATTTCCTTTCATTTCAAAACAACCCTATGATGTATAAAAGATCATCGTTTTTCGAAAAAACCACATTCACAGAAAGATAGACAAGATGAAAAGGCAGAGGGTTATGTATCAAATGAAGGAACAAGATAAAACCCCAGAAAAACAACTAAATGAAGTGGAGATAGGCAACCATCCAGAAAAAGAATTCAGAATAATGAGAGTGAAGATGATCCAGGACCTCGGAAAAAGAATGGAGGCAAAGATCGAGAAGATGCAAGAAATATTTAACAAAGACCTAGAAGAATTAAAGAACAAACAAACAGAGATGAACAATACAATAACTGAAATGAAAACTACACTAGAAGGAACCAATAGCAGAATAACTGAGGCAGAAGAACGGATAAGTGACCTGAAAGAGAGAATGGTGGAATTCACTGCTGTGGAACAGAATAAAGAAAAAAGAATGAAAAAAAATGAAGACAGCCTAAGAGACCTCTGGGACAACATTAAATGCAACAACATTTGCATTATAGGGGTCCCAGAAGGAGAAGAGAGAGAGAAAGGACCAGGGAAAATATTTGAAGAGATTATAGTCTAAAATTTCCCTAACATGGGAAAGGAAAGAGCCACCGAAGTCAGGGAAGCGCAGCAGGTCCCATACAGGATAAACTCAAGGAGAAACACGCCAAGACACATAGTAATCAAAATGGCAAAAATTAAAGACAAAAATTATTGAAAGCAGCAAGGGAAAAACGACAAATAACATACAAGGGAACTCCCATAAGGTTAACAGCCGATTTCTCAGCAGAAACTCTACAAGCCAGAAGGGAGTGGCATGATATACTTAAAGTGATGAAAGGGAAGAACCTGCAACCAATAGTACTCTACCCAGCAAGGATCTCATTCAGATTCGATGGAAAACTCAAAAGCTTTACAGACAAGCAAAAGCTAAGAGAATTCAGCACCACCAAACCAGCTCTACAACAAATGCTAAAGGAACTTCTCTAAGTGGGAAACACAAGAGAAGAAAAGGACCTACAAAAACAAACACAAAATAATTAAGAAAATGGTCATAGGAACATACATATCGATAATTACCTTAAATGTGAATGGATTAAATGCTGCAACCAAAAGACACAGGCTTGCTGAATGGATACAAAAACAAGACCCAGGGCTTCCCTGGTGGCGCAGTGGTTGAGAATCTGCCTGCCAATGCAGGGGACACGGGTTCAAGCCCTGGTCTGGGAAGATCTCACATGCCACGGAGCAGCTGGGCCCGTGAGCCACAATTACTGAGCCTGCGCGTCTAGAGCCTGTGCTCTGCAACAAAAGAGGCCGCGATAGTGAGAGGCCCACGCAACGCGATGAAGAGTGGTCCCCGCTTGCCACAACTAGAGAAAGCCCTCGCACAGAAACAAAGACCCAACACAGCAATCAATCAATCAATCAATCAATAAATAAGAACGTGAATTTCTTAAAAAAAAAACAAAAAAAAAACAAGACCCATATATATACTGTCTACAAGAGACCCACTTCAGACCTAGGGACACATACAGACTGAAAGTGAGGGGATGGAAAAAGATATTCCATGCAAATGGAAATCAAAAGAAAGCTGGAGTAGCTATACTCATATCAGATAGAATAGATTTTAAAATAAAGAATGTTACAAGAGACAAGGAAGGACACTACATAATGATCAAGGGATCAATCCAAGAAGAAGATATAACAATTGTAAATATTTATGCAACCAACAGAGGAGCACCTCAATACATAAGGCAACTGCTAACAGCTCTAAAAGAGGAAATCGACAGTAACACAATCATAGTGGGGGATTTTAACACCTCACTTACACCAATGGACAGATCATCCAAAATGAAAATAAATAAGGAAACAGAAGCTTTAAATGAAAAAATAGACTAGATAGATTTAATTGATATTTATAGGACATTCCATCCAAAAACAGCAGATTACATTTTCTTCTCAAGTGTGCATGGAACATTCTCCAGGATAGATCACACCTTGGGTCACAAATCAAGCCTCAGTAAGTTTAAGAAAATTGAAATCATATCAAGCATCTTTTCTGACCACAACGCTATGAGACTAGAAATGAATTAGAGGGAATAAAACGTGAAAAACACAAACACATGGAGGCTAAACAATACGTTACTAAATAACCAAGAGATCACTGAAGAAATCAAAGAGGAAATAAAAAAATACCTAGAGACAAATGACAATGAAAACATGATGATCCAAAAGCTATGGGATGCAGCAAAAGCAGTTCTAAGAGGGAAGTTTATGGCTATACAAGCCTACCTTAAGAAACAAGAAAAATAAACAATCCAACCTTACACCTGAAGGAACTAGAGAAAGAAGAACAAACAAAACCCAAAGTCAGCAGAAGGAAAGAAATCATAAAGATCAGATCAGAAATAAATGAAATAGAAACAAAGAAAACAATAGCAAAGATCAATAAAATGAAAAGCTTGTTCTTTGAGAAGATAAACAAAATTGATAAACCATTAGCCAGACTCATCAAGAAAGAGGGAGAGGACTCAGATCAATAAAATTAGAAATGAAAAAGGAGAAGGTACAACAGACACCGCAGAAATACAAAGCATCCTAAGAGACTACTACAAGCAACTCTATGCCAATAAAATGGACAACCTGGAAGAAATGGACAAATTCTTAGAAAGGTATAACCTTCCAAGACTGAACCAGGAAGAAATAGAAAATATGAACAGACCAATCACAAGTAATGAAACTGAAACTGTGATTAAAAATCTTCCAACAAAAAAAAGTCCAGGACCAGATGGATTCACAAGTGAATTCTATCAAACATTTAGAGAATGTTCCATCCTTCTCAAACTCTTCCAAAAAATTGTAGAGGAAGGAACACTCCCAAACTCATCCTACGCAGCCACCATCACCCTCATACCTAATCACACAAAGATGTCACAAAAAAAGAAAATTACAGACCAATATCACTGATGAATATAGATGCGAAAATCCTCAACAAAATACTAGCAGAGTCCAACAACACATTAAAAGGATCATACACCATGATCAAGTGGGAATTATCCCAGGAATGCAAGGATTCTTCAGTATACGCAAATCAATCAATGTGATACACCATATTAACAAACTGAAGAATAAAAACCATATGATCATCTCAATAGATGCAGAAAAAGCTTTTGACAAAATTCAACACCCATTTATGATAAAAACTCTCCAGAAAGTGTGCATAGAGAGAACCTGCCTCAACATAATAAAGGCCATATATGACAAACCCACAGTAAACATCATTCTCAATGGTGAAAAACTGAAAGCATTTCCTCTAAGATCAGGAACAAGACAAGGATGTCCACTCATGCCACTATTATTCAACATAGTTTTGGAAGTGCTAGCCATGGCAATCAGAGAAGAAAAAGAAATAAAAGGAATACAAATTGGAAAAGAAGAAGTAAAACTGTCACTGTTTGCAGATGACATGATACTACACATAGAGAATCCTAAAAATGCCACCCAAAAACTACTAGAGCTAATCAATGAATTTGGTAAAGTTGTAGGATACAAAATTAATGCACAGAAATCTCTTGCCTTCCTATACACTAATGATGAAAAATCAGAAAGAGAAATTAAGGAAACACTCCCATTTACCATTGCAACAAAAAGAATAAAATACCTAAGAATAAACCTACCTAGGGAGACAAAAGACCTGTATGCAGAAAACTATAAGACACTGATGAAAGAAATTAAAGATGATACCAACAGATGGAGAGATATACCATGTTTCTGGATTGGAAGAATCAATATTGTGAAAATGACTATACTGCCCAAAGCCATCTACAGATTCAATGCAATCCCTATCAAATTACCAATGGCATTTTTTATGGAACTAGAACAAAAAATCTTAAAATTTGTATGGAAACACAAAAGACCCCAAATAGCCAAAGCAGTCTTGAGGGAAAACAACAGAGCTGGAGGAATCAGACTCCCTGACTTCAGACTATACTACAAAGCTACAGTAATCAAGATAATATGGTGGCACAAAAACAGAAACATAGATCAATGGAACAAGATAGAAAGCCCAGAGATAAACCCACGCACCTATGGTCAACTAATCTATGACAAAGGAGGCAAGGATATACAATGGAGAAAAGACAGTCCCTTCAATAAGTGGTGCTGGGAAAACTGGAGAGCTACATGTAAAAGAATGAAATTGGAACATTCCCGAACACTATACACAAAAATAAACTCAAAATGGATTAGAGACCTAAATGTAAGACCGGACACTATAAAACTCTTAGAGGAAAACACAGGAAGAACACTCTTTGACATAAATCACAGCAAGATCTTTTTTGATCCACCTCCTAGAGAAATGGAAATAAAAACAAAAATAAACAAATGGGACCTAATGAAACTTAAAATCTTTTGCAAAACAAAGGAAACTATAAACAAGATGAAAAGACAACCCTCAGAATGGGAGAAAATATTTACAAATGAATCAATGGACAAAGGATTAATCTCCAAAATATATAAACTGCTCATTCAGCTCAATATTAAAGAAACAAACAACCCAATCCAAAAATGGGCAGAAGACCTAAATAGACATTTCTCCAAAGACATCATACAAATGGCCAAGAAGCACATGAAAAGCTGCTCAACATCACTAATTATTAGAGAAATGCAAATCAAAACTACAATGAGATATCATCTCACACCAGTCAGAATGGCCATCATCAAAAAATCTACAAACAATAAATGCTGGAGAGGGTGTGGAGAAAAGGGAACCCTCTTGCACTGTTGGTGGGAATGTAAATTGATACAGCCACTATGGAGAACAGTATGGAAGTTCCTTAAAAAACTAAAAATAGAACTACCATATGACCCAGCAATCCCACTACTGGGCATATACCCTGAGAAAACCATAATTCAAAAAGAGTCATGTACCAAAATGTTCATTGCAGCTCTATTTACAATAGTCAGGACATGGATGCAACCTAAGTGTCCATCATCAGATGAATGGATAAAGAAGATGTGGCACATATATACAATGGAATATTACTCAGCCATAAAAAGAAACAAAATGGAGTTATTTGTAGTGAGGTGGATGGAGTTAGAGTCTGTCATACAGAGTGAAGTAAGTCAGAAAGAGAAAAACAAATACAGTATGCTAACACATATATATGGAATCTAAGGGGAAAAAAAATAAGGTCATGAATAACCTAGTGGCAAGACGGGGATAAAGACACAGACCTACTAGAAAATGGACTTGAGGATATGGGGAAGGGGAAGGGTAAGATGTGACAAAGTGAGAGAGTGGCATGGACATATATACACTACCAAATGTAAAATAGATAGCTAGTGGGAAGCAACCACATAGCACAGGGAGATCAGCTCTGTGCTTTGTGACCACCTAAAGGGGTGGGATAGGGAGGGCGGGAGGGAGGGAGATGCAAGAGGGAAGAGATATGGGAACATATGTATATGTATAACTGATTCACTTTGTTATAAAGCAGAAACTAACACACCATTGTAAAGCAATTATACTCCAATAAAGATGTTAAAAAAAAAAAAACTACAATGAGGTATCACCTGACACCAGTTAGAATGGGCATTATCTGAAAATCTACAAACAACAAATGCTGGAGAGGGTGTGGAGAAAAGGGAACCCTCTTGCACTGTTGGTGGGAATGTAAATTGATACAGACACTATGGAGAACAGTATGGAGGTTCCTTAAAAAACTAAAAATAGAATTACCATATGATCTAGCAATCCCACTACTGGGCATATACCCAGAGAAAACCATAACTCAAAAAGACACATGCACCCCAGTGTTCATTGCAGCACTATTTACAATAGCCAGGTCATGGAAGCAACCTAAATGCCCATCAACAGATGAATGGATAAAGAAGTTGTGGTACATATATACAATGGAATATTACTCAGCCATAAAAAGGAACGAAATTGAGTCATTTGTTGAGACGTGAATGGATCTAGAGACTGTCATACAGAGTGAAGTAAGTCAGAAAGAGAAAAACAATATCGTATATTAGCACATGTATGTGGAACCTAGAATAATGGTACAGATGAACCGGTTGCAGGGCAGAAGTTGAGACACAGATGTAGAGAACAAACATATGGACACCAAGGGGGGAAAGCCACGGGGGTGTGGGGATGGTGGTGTGATGAATTGGGCGATTGGGATTGACATGTATACACTGATGTGTATAAAATTGATGACTAGCAAGAAACTGCTGTATAAAAAAATAAATAATATAAATTTAAAAATTAAAAAAAAAACGATCACCATTTTTCATGCCCATTTTACAAAAACTGAGATTAAGTAATTTGTCAATGGTTACACAATTAGTAAATGGTCAATGTAGGATTCAAAATCCAGGGAATCTAGTCCCCAAGTCCATGCTTTTCACCACTAAGCTACCTGACTATGTTCACTGCCTTCCTCTCCTCTTCCTCCTATAGGTAATCTGTCCCCACATTTTGTAGAGAAGAGCCACACCCCCAGGAGTTCTAGCTAATAAATTTGTGAAATAGCAAATAGAAGTGGAAATAATTGGGGTATTAATGCTTATCTTTTCAAAGTATGCAAATTCCTTTCAATATATGATCAAAGCTACAAATCCCCTCCACATAGTCACAAATTTTACATATAACTTTAAAATATTCAGAGCCTATCCAGAGGTCAGGAAAAAACCCTTGAACCAGACAAATGTGAATACAATTGAATGCTCTCAGTTAAGAACTGGATTTTGAGCGACACTGGCTATAGCGATTGATAGAGCTCCTAAGAAAAGAGGTGATCAGCCTCGCGTAGACAAGCATGGAACGCTGAACAAGTCCCAGAATGAGACAGAGCCAGTACAACAGAGGAGGAATAAAATGAGGCAGAGTCAGTGCAATACAGAAGGAAGAGGATCTAGGCAGCAAGAACACCAACACACTTGTAGTACTTCTGGTCTACACTATGCTTTTAAATGTAGATTATTTATGATCGGCACCAGTGAAGCAAAAGAGTATTGACTCCCTCCTCTAACCTCCAACTCTGAATAGTCCACAAAACAAGAGACTGGTTAATGGATCCTAGGACAGTGAGAAATCTTTTGGGAGACAGAAATAGTTGAATCCCAGTTTGGGGAGGAAATGACAGCCCAGCACAAAGGAGAGGCAGATACTAGGGATGGGGATAGTTTGGAAGTAGCATTTTCTATTTGTGCTTTTTTTGTATGCCCTGCATTCTTCTAGGTCTGTCCTATGGCCCCTGTGGGAGCTGCAAATGGCAACATCAGCCCAACTCCAGCCAGAGGATGGAGTAAGATCAGGGCAGTAGTAGATCCTGGTTGGGATGAGGGGTGGATGACAACAGGTTACAGGTGGGCTAGCTGGTCCCTATGTGTCTTCTCTCCTCCCCTACTATTGGTCAGACAATTACAATATGGGGAGGTAGTCTTGGGGAAAGAGCAGTGGCAGGATTTTACTGGGAGGTTCCCTGAGGGAAAAGACGCCGGGGTGTGTGTGTGTGTGTGTGTGTGTGTGCACGTGCGCACACGGGCGCACAAGTTTAGGGGAAAATAAAAGAGAATGATTACAATACCAGTGGTTCTACATCCTAATTCATGCTCTTCACCCACGCATTTAGGTGGATACAAGCTAATTCCTGTGCTTTCTGCCTGTCTGTCCCCACATACACAGCACCAGCCAAGGTACCTGGTAGACCACAGTGAACATGAACTCCCAGGAGGATTAAAGAAGACACCTGAGGAACATAAGTCCTGTAAAAGAAAAATGACAAACTAAACAACTTACATAAGAGAAAACAGAATTGATTGATCAGATAGAACAAGAATTTAAAATATGTAAAATAAAAATCCTCAGAGAGGAGAGAAAACATTAAAAAGGGAGGGCATTAAAAACATGAAGCAGGAAAGGCAATTTGAAGGAAAACCATTTGGAGACACTGGATATAAAAAACAACTCAAACAATAAATTGAGTGGTAGAATAAATAGAACCAAAGAACAAATTGGTAAGTTGAAAAACCAGGTTGAAAAACATCATAAAGGATTAAAGAGAGAAAGCATAAAAAAAAGTTAAAAAGATATGGACGAAAGCAGTAAAAATGTCAAGATCTATATAATAGAAGTACTAGAAGGAGATAAAAGTAGACTGGAGTAGGAGGGCAGGGCAGGAACTATTGGAAGAAATAATGACCAAGAATGAAAGTGAAATGTAAGACCCCAAATTTAAAGAACTCAAGAAAACACCAGAAAAAAGCTTACAACTAAATTCATTATGGTGAAATTTGAGAACATCAAAGACAAAGAGAACATTCTAAAGGCCTGCTACTGAGAAAAGCAAATCACATGCATACAAACAAGAATCAGACTGATATCAGACTTCTCAAAAACAACAACACTCAATACAAGAAAATAATGGAGTAATGTTTTCAAAGTTTTGATGGAAAACAACATTTACTGAAGCTCCAGTTCTATATCCAGCTAAAATACTGTTTGAATGTTAGGGTATAATAAATAAAGATACTCTTAAGCATAATCAAGAAGTTTATCACATGAACCACTTTGAAAGTATACTCAGGGGAAGCAATCCAATGAGAGGATAAATTCGGATACTGAAAGAAATAGCATCAATAAGTAAACATTATTGTTTGTCAAACAGTGAGACCCAAAGTGTGACAAATGAAAGCCAGATCAACACAAGAGGTTATGGTGGTGTGATGGTTAATTTTATGTGTCAGCCTGGTTAGGTCTCAGCACGCAGATTTTTAGTCAAGCATGTCTGGATGTTGCTTTGAAGGTATTTTTTAGATGAGATTAACATTTATATCAGTAGATATCAAGTAAAGCAGATTACCTGCCATACTGTGGGTGGACATCATTCAATCGGTTGAAGGCTTTAGGAAAAAGACTGACATCCTTGAGGAAAAAGAAATTCTGCCAGAAGACTGCCTCTGGACTTGAACTACAACATCAATTCTTCCCTGAGTCTTTAGCCTGCCAGCCTCCTTGCAGATTTTGGACTAGCCAATCTCCACAATTGCGTAAGACAATACCTTGACTAATACAGGTGACATGCTATAAGAAGATATTAAAACATTTACTTACATTTATTTTTCTAATATCCTTCCTAAAAAATTCCATCTTATGAAAATTTTATAATGTGCACAATCTACTAATATAGTGTAACATAATTTAAAATTAAGTAGATGTACATGTGTATGGTCACAGTTTTTCTTTTAACTAATATGGGCACATGATCAAAAAAGTTTGCAATCACTTCTTGGCCTTTTGGCCAAGATCAAGTGCAAAAAAATGTACAGATCAGTGGACAAAAAAAGAATAAGTAATATACCCATAAAAGTACATAATGAAAATTATAGTGTATACCAAAATGGAAGGGAGGTGGGAGAGAGAAGCAGAAATCAATGGGAAGGAAAGCAAGCTAAGGTACCTGTTTTATTTTGAGGAAAGTTACAGATATTGATGACCTTAAGACATTGATAGGGGAAAATAAACATTATTTATGTAAAACTACATATAACTTATTCTAAAGTACATGAATTTAAGAATTTCAGTGGTTTGTTTTTTTTTTTTTTTTTTTTGCTTTATAAAATCAAATTAAAAGCTGCGTCAGGTATTGCTAAAGAAATTAACCTCTAGATACCCATAAATGAGTCCCAGTGTTAAACATCAAGCACTGGAAGTGGTTGCAAAATGGAGTGTATAAAACATTGGAGTGAGAGAAGGAAATATATGAACTTTGATTTCTATTTAATTTTATCTCATACATGTTAATTTCTATCTTTGTGGATGTTTTATATCATAAAATATTAATAGAAGAGAATATATGTGAAAGTTATTAAGAAATAAATATGCATATGTTTGGATGGGAATTCTTTTTTGTTCTCTTTTCTGAGAGTTACATCTTATTAAAATGTAGATTGTACCAGTCTTACAGCAATGGCTGGTCAGTCGAAAGTCTCAGTAAGGTAGTAGTTAAATGAATTATGATCAGTCTCCTCTAAAAAAAAATGTAGAGATACTACCACCTTGGAGAATAATGCCTAAGCACAGTCTATTGTTATCTGAGTATGCTACTTATTAAATTTTCTTCTTTGGTCAAACTTGTACCCATATTTTATGCCAGTGAAGCTCAGGAGCCCCCCTCTCTCACAGAGGGCCCCTTCTATGGAGACTGGTCAGCAAGTACCTTCAATCCTCCCTCTCATTTGCAGGGACAGGGCCCACCACACAGTTGTGTTAGCTAACAAAAGGATCCAAACACCCTGATTACCAGTGATTAATCCAGAACTAGACTGAATTGGAACCAAAGTTAGATTAACTAGATTCTGTCTCTCAGAAATTTGGATTCGGAGACACTAATTAAACTCTGTCCATCAACAGAAGCAAAGACATGCACATTTGGGAACTATGAGTTAAGCACCTTCTTCCTAGAACAAAAGGAAGCAATCTGATCTTTGCTTAGCTCTGCGGCCAGAAGCATTACGTTGCCGCTTTATTTAGTCTGTTAAAAACTTCAGTGTTTGTATTTTTTTCTCCCAACTTTTAATCTTGAAAATTTTCAAACACACAAAAAGTTAAAGACTAATATACAATAACCTGTATACCCTTCACCCAGATTATTGATGTTTTGACACATTTGCTTGCTTAATCCTCTCTCTCTCCAAGAAAACATACACACACGCACATTTTGAGCTGAAGCATTTAAAATTAAATTGTAGAAGTCATTACATATAACCCTAAATACTTCAGCAAGTTTATCTTAAGAATAAAATAGTCTCCTTCACAACCCCACAATAACATTATCACAACCAAGCAGTATAATTCAGTATTATCAAATTTTCCCACTTGACATTAAAATGTCTTTTATAAAAATTTTTAAATTTCTGATCTAGAATCCAATCAAGGTTTTAGCATTACACTTGGTTATTATATCTCTTTAGTTTTTAAAATATATAATAGGCTGCCTTTTTGTTTTTCATGACCTTTTTCTTTTTTAAAGAACATAGGCCAGCTGTCACATAGAATACCTTTTCTACATTCTGAGTCTGGCATTTTCCTCATGATTGATTAGAGTCAAAATTTTGCAAAGTATTACATAGACAATGCTGCATATTCCTTATTGCACATAAGGTAAGCTTGCTTACCATAGAAGATGCTAAATTTGATCCTTTTCCCTTTATAACAAGTAAGTAATCTGTGGGGTGATACTTTGAATAACCAGATCTTCAGTAAACTTTTACCCAGTGGTTTGAGGATCTATTATTAATCCTTACCTTAATCAATTATTAAATTGGGGGCTGTAAAATGGTGATTTTCTATTCTGTCTACGTATTAGTTGGCATTCCTCTTTAAAGAAAAGCTTTCTTCTTCTTCCATACCACTCCCCTGTATGACTCATAGATTTTTTTTTCCTGCTCTTTTTTAAACCATTTTTTATTGAAGTATAGTTAACCTACAATGTTGTGTTAGTTTCAGGTGTACAGCAAAGTAATTCAGATATATTATATATTATATTATATTTCAGATATATCATATCTGAAGTATATATTATTATATTATATGTTATGTAATACATATTATACATTATACATATATATAATATACAGTATTATATTATATATAATAATTATCTATTATATTATAATATATTATATTACATATAAACACAATAATTTTCTTTTATATATAATAATATAAAATATTCATTATATATAATATACACAACATATGTATTATAATATATATTATAATATATAATAATTATATATAATATTAATATCAATATATTATATAATAATACATATTTTATATGTTATACTTAATATATTGATATTAGATATCATATATATTATATGTCATATAATATTATATGATATAAATAGTATATATCACATAATTCTATATTATTATAATTTTATGTATTTATTATATATTATTATAATTTTATATATTATTATAATATTATAATATATGATATATTACATATATAATATGTGATATATATTATACAATATATTACATATCATATAATATATGATATATTGTATCATAGAATATATATCTGATATATATGTTATATATTATATATAATTATACAGTAAATATATTATATATAATATGTTATATATTATATGTTATATATTATATTACATATAATATATATGAATATATTGATATAATATATATTTATAAAATAATATGTAATATATAGTTATATTATATAATAATATATAATGTTATATAATATATTTTATATAATATAGAATAATATTACATATAATATACTATATTAGAATATTATACTATATATATTATATAATATATAATTATATATAAATTTATAATCTATTATTATGTATTATATAATTACAATAATATATTAAATATGTATATTATTATATAATATATATTATATATATATATTATTTTTTGGAATCTTTTTCCTTATAGGTTATTATAAGATATGAATATAGTTCCCTGTGCCATACAGTAGGTCCTTGTTGTTTATTTTATATATAGTAGTGTGTATATGTAATCCCAAACTCCTAATTTATCTCCCCTTCTTCCTGCTATGCCCTTTGGTAACCATAAGTTTGTTTTCCATGTCTGTGAGTCTATTTGTTTTATAAATAAGTTCATTTGTATCATTTTTTTTAGATTCTACATATAAGTGATATCACATGATATTTATCTTTCTCTGACTTACTTCATTTAATATGATAATCTCTAGGTCCATCCATGTTGCTGCAAATGGCATTATTTCATTCCTTTTTATGGCCAAGCAATATTTCATTCTATATATATACCACCTCTTTATCCATTCCTCTGTCAACAGACATTTAGGTTGCTCCCATGTCTTGGCTATTGTAAATAGTGCTGCTATGAACATTGTGGTGCATGTATCTTTTTGAATTAGAGTTTTCTCTGGATATATGCCCAAGGGTGGAATTTGCTACATCATATGGCAACTCTATATTTAGTTTTATAAGGAACCTCCATACTGTTCTCCATAGTTGCTGTACCAATTTACATTCCTACCAACAGTGTGGGAGGGTTCCCTTTTCTCCACACCCTCTCCAGCATTTATTATTTGCAGACTTTTTAATGACACCATTCTGACTGCTGTGAGGTGATACCTCATTGTAGTTTTGATTTGCATTTCCCTAATAATTAGCATTATTGAGCATCTTTTCATGTGCCTGCTTGCCATCTGTATTTTTTCTTTGGAGAAAGAAAGACCTTTATAGGTCTTCTGACCATTTCTTGATAGGGTCATTTGTTTTTTTATATTAAGCTGTATGCTTAATATAAAAAATATATATATTTTGGAAATTAATCCCCTGTCGGTAACATCATTTGCAAGTATTTTCTCTCAGTCTGCAGATGGTCTTTTCATTTTGTTTATGGTTTCTTTTGCTGTGCAAAAGCTTTTAAGTTTAGTTAGGTCCAATTTGTTTATTTTTGTTTTTATTTCCATTACTCTAGGAGATAGATTCAAAAAAATATTGCTGTGTTTTATGTCAAAGAGTGTTATGCCTATGTTTTCCTCCTTAGGTTTTATAGTATCCAGTACTGCATATAGGTCTTTAATCCATTTTGAGTATATTTTTGTATGTGGTGTTAGAGAATGTTCTAGTTTCATTTTTTTACATGTAGCTGTCCAGTTTTCCCAGGACCACTTACTGAAGAGACTGTCATTTCTCCACTGTATATTCTTGCCTCTTTCATCATACATTAACTAAGCATAAGTGCATGGGTTTATTTCTGGGCTTTCTATCCTGTTCCATTGATCTATATTTCCGTTTTTGTGCCAGTACCATACTATTTTGATTATTGTAGCTTTGTAGTATAGTCTGAAGTCAGGGAGCCTGTTTCTTCCAGCTTCATTCTTCTTTATCAAGATTGTTTTGTCTATTCGGGGTCTGTTGTGTTTCCATACAAATTTTAAAATTATTTGTTCTAGTTCTATGAAAACGCTGTTGGTATTCTGACAGAGATTGCATTGAATCTGTAGATTGCCTTGGGTAGTATGGTCATTTTAACAATATTAATTCTTCCAATCCAAGAACATGGTATAGCTTTCTATCTGTTTGTGTTGTCTTTAACTTCTTTCATCAGTGTCTTGTAGTTTTGGGAGTACAGGTCTTTTGCCTTCTTAGGTAGGTTTATTCCTAGGTATTTTATTATTTTTATGCAATGGTAAATGGGATTGTTTCTTTAATTTCTCTTTCTGATATTTCACTGCTAGTGTATAAAATGCAACAGATTTCTGTATATTAATTTCATATCCTGCAAACTTACCAGATTCATTGATGAGCTCTAGTAGTTTTCTGGCAGCATCTTTAGGATTTTCTATGTGTAAAATCATGTCATCTGCAAACAGTGACAGTCTTACTTCTTCCTTTACAGATTGGATTCCTTCTATTTCTTTTTTTTCTCTATGGCTAGGACTGCCAGAACCATGTTGAATAAAAGTGGCAAGAGTGCGCATCCTTGTCTTGTTCCTGATCTTAGAGGAAAAACTTTCAGCTTTTCACCATTGAGTATGACTCACGGATTTTTTTTTAATTCAATGTATTTCAACCCATTACAAACAGTATGCTTTGTGGTGTTCAAAATGTCCCAAATGTGACTTATATTATTGAATCTCAAAGACTCTAGGCATTAAACTAAGGAAGAAAGCAAAATGTAGTGGGCAGAACATTGGCTTTCAAAGCAGACAGCTCCTCAGGAAGCTGCCACTTAAACTAACACTGTGGCAAAAAGCAAGTTACTTAAATCCATGGAGCTTCTGTTTCTTCACCTACAAAATAATGCTAAAAATAACTACTTCATAGGGAAGGAGCCTAGTCTGGTTCACAGCTGCCTCCCCAAACCCTTCGTCATCCAGGAGACCGTAATACATACCTGTTGACTGTGTAAAGTATCTCAAACAGTGACTGCTATATAATAGTAGCACAACAAATGAGTTGCTAAAGAAAGGAGAGCTTTTAAAAATAAGATAAATAAAAGCAGAAAGTGTTCTTCATACAGGACAGTGTATAAGAGAGTGCATGACATTTACATGAAGAAGGACACATTTTACTGACAGTGATGTAAGGTTCTTGTCCTAAAGTTTACTAGCATCACAATTTGTTTTAAAAGGTTCCATTTTGGAAGATACTGAGACCAGTGCAAATGAAGTCCTTAGTTCCAGAACTTTAGGAACTGAAGGCAATTTAAGCCTTGGAAAATTAGAAGTAGATGCCAGCTCTTATCTTCATCTGGTGTTTTATGGCAGCCATTCAGTGATGTACACGGTTGTGTGTGAATAATCCACCAGATGGTCCAGCTGTGAGAATGTTATTGTTTTCTACCAATTCATATTATTCCCATGGTTTCACAAGTTCTAGTTCTTGAACCATCAAAAGATACCACAACTTTTTCCTTAGGCTATGACAAAATAATAGGTTTCCCAAATCCATCAGGAAAGCCCTGTCAGATCTATAAGTGAATTCACAGGCAAATGTCAATGCTTTTTATAATCTCTTTTAAAGACTGTATGTTTTGTTTACAAGACCTTTTCCTTACTAGAGGGACTAAAGTTTTGATAGAGAATTTTCATATGAGCAGGCCGTGTGCCTTTGCCACCCCTGACAATTAGTTAATGCACTTTGTGGAAAACAATCCCTGTCTCTCAAAGGCCATTTTGTTATTTCTCTTTACTCTCTTACCTTCCTCAGTATTATGCAGAATTGCTTGCTGAATGTTATTTGAGTGAGTAAACTGGTCATTCACAGGCACTGTATGTTCCCAGCTATCTGCATCCTACAAGGAAGATAAGCAATAAGAACTCACATAGTGTGAATTATAGTCTAATAATTAGTATCTTGTGCATTAGGAGATGCAGGGCTGAGGGCTTTGCAGCCATTCAAACAATTAAGCATGAATTACCACACTATAATTCAGAGCCTGAAGCTTTTTCTATACATAGAAACAGATGTCTGTTTTGCTAGAAGAAGGAAGTAATCTGGAGGAGAAAAAGTGATGTTTCTTAAAAAAATTTCCAGAGTGACCCCATTACTGCTACTGCACCCAGAACTAAGGCACATAATATACATCTACATCCCCCCTGAAGCAGCTCTTACCTACATTAATCCCAGCCCTCTTCAGCCTTCCTGTGGTACTTGCAGGGCCAGCAATGGATTCGGGCATTTATACAGGTCACATAATTTCCCTGTGTACCCGCCCAAAGGAGTTCTTCTAACAATAAAATACACAACAAAAACAGCAATATCCCCCAGACCCAAAGACTCCACTGGAGGCTACATTTAAGCATATTCCTATTTGCGTGTGTCCAAGAATAAGTCTCCCCTGGCATTTCAGAGAAAGTAGGCACTCTGGAAACCTCTTACCACAGTCTACAAGGTCCTACACCATATGGCCCCAGACTGTGTTTCAGACCCAGTCACCCTGCATCTCTTCTCTCCCATGTAGCTCTAGCCACACCTGCTACATTCCTGTTCCTCACAGGAGCCAAGTATACACACGCATCAGGGTATCTGTCCTTCCTTCTCCCTGTACAACTCTTCAATCAGGCGTCTGCGTAGCTGGCTACCTCACTTCACTCAGGTATCTGCTCAAGTGTCAACTCCTCGGAGATGAAGAAAAGATATGGAATAAGGAGTAGAATAAGGACTGAAAAAGAAGGCCTCAGAGAGTCCTTTCTAGACCGTAATTCATAATCGCATCTCATGTCACTTTTTTTTGTTTCTTTACCATTTTTTCTTACAAACATTTACCACTACCTGGTTTTAAACTATGTATTTATGTGTGTGAGTCTGTCTCTTTCACTCCATGGTAAACTCCATGAAGCCTGTTCCTTTATCGTTTTGTTCACTGCTTTTTAGTGTCATATCCTCAGCCCTTAGAAAAGTGCTTGACACATACTAGGCCCTAAAATATTTGTTGAGTGGAAGAATGAATGAATGCACTCCATCTCAAGAAATGAAAGAACAAGTATTTCTTTTTTTTCCTTTTAAAGAAGTGGAAACAGGAGTCTTTCAACTCAGCCCTTTGAGTGTTTTCCTCATATATATCCCCTTTCCACTTGAATGACCAACTAGTTTGTGATGTAATGGTAGGGGCATACCTCCAAGGATTTGCTCTGGAAATGGATAAAATCTGGTGTCCCCTCCCACTTACAGAGACTGTAGGTTGGAATGAGAAGCAAAAGTTCTCTTACCTGAGCCCTTTCTAAAATGTGATCTTGAATTTTGAAGTATTAAAGGCAAGCTGTCATTTCAAAGCTTCCACTCATTCTTTGGAGAGCTTAAGAAAAAAACCCAGGGAAACACATTAATGGCATTTTGGCTGTGAATGACAACACATTGGGTTTGTCTTACAATGAGACTTGAGGCTAAGGAAACTAAATTTCTCAGCATAATAACTAACAAAAATTTTCTGTTTGCACCAAAATTCCCAGAAGAAAGACTTCTAGCCTTGAGGAAGAAGTAAGACGGAAAAGCAACTTTGTTGGGAGAGAATGGGTACAACAAGATGATGACAGCTAAAGAGGGAGACAGAAAGGAGAATACAAAGAGGAGATTATGGTCCCACTTTACCTATGCATGTAGATTCAAAAATCCGAAATAAAATATTAGTCAATCAATTCTACAATATTAAATGTATCTAATACATAAAATGTATTAAATTAATTAGTTAAATATATTAGATCAAATTATAGAATAAACAAATAAAATACATTAAAACAATATATCATAACCAAGAATGTAAGGAACACCATCAGAAAATCAATATCAGAAAATATATTATTGTAATTTGTGACATAATAGACTAAAGGGGAAAAATAATGTGATTATCTCAGTTGATGCAGAAAAACATTTGATGAGGTTCATGCTTACTAAGATAAAAAATAACAATAACAAGCTAGGAATAGTAAAGAACATTCTTGGTAAAAATTTTGTACCAAGACCCCTAATGTTATACTTAATGAAGGAACTTTAGAGTCCTGCCTTTTAAGATTAGGAACAAGATAAGGACACCACTATTACCCACTACTGGATAAAGTATTGGAGATCACGGCCAATACAAGAGGGAAAGAAAAATATGAAAAATATGTTTATTGATAATTACATGCTATATATTTCCCTTTACATACTGCTTTAGTTGCATTCCACAAATTTTTATATGCTTTATTTTCACTTTTATTCAATTAAAAATATTTTCTAATTTTCCTCATGACCTTCTCCTTGGTCCATACATGGATTCTTTAGAGGTGTGTTGATTTATTGCAAATATTTAGGGATTTTCCAGATATTTTTCTGTTGTTGATTTCTCATTTAATTCCATTATGATCAGAGAACTTACTTTGTATGATTTCAATTATTTCAAATTTTTAAAGGTTTGTTTTATGGCCCAGAATATAGTCTATTTTGGTGAATGTTCCATGTGCAATTGAAAAGAATGTATTCTGCTATTATTGGGTTTACTTTATGATAAATGTCAATTGGGTCATGGTTGATAGAGTTCTTTCAGTCTTCTATATCCTTAATGATTTTATACTGCCTTGTTCTACCAATTATAGAGGAGAGAGGAGTGCTAAAGCCTCCATCTATAATTGTAAATTTGTCTATTTTTCCCTCTAGCTGTAACAAATTTCAAGGCTCCATTGTTAGGTGTATACATATTTAAGATTGTTATGCCTGCTTGATGCACTGACCCCTTGTCATCATGTAATGTTCTTCTTTATCCCTGGTAACAGTCTTTGTTCTGAATTTCACTTTGTCTGATATTACTATAACCACTACAGCTTTCTTTTGATTAGTGTTTGCATGGTATATCTTTATCTATTCATTCACTTTCAATCTACCCATGTCATTATTATTGAAATGAGTTTCTTGTAGACAGTTGGGTCATTGTTTAAATTCATTCTGCCAATCTCTGTTTTTTTCATTGGTGCATTCAGACCATTTACATTTAATATAATTAGTGATATGTTTGGGCTGTAGTCAACCATCTTGCTAGCTGTTTTCTATTTGTTTTGTCTGTTCTTTGTTCCTTTTTTTTTCTGCTTTTTTTCTACTTGCTTTATATTTCCACAATTGGCTTTTGTTAAAAATCTCTTTTTTGAAAATTTTTAGTGGTTACCCTAGGGTTTATAATATATACAACTCCAAGTAATATTGTTTCATGTTTAGTATCAGAACCTAACCTTGCAACAGTATACTCCCAATTTCTTCCTCCCTTCTTTTGTGCTATTGTTTTCATATATCTTACTTTTACACATACTTGTAAACCAAACTACACTGCTACTCCTTTACCAATAGTCACTTACCTTTTAGAGCAATCAAAAATAAGAAAAAATGTCTTCATATTTACTTTCATTTTAGCCATTTCCAAAGATCTCCATTTTCTTGTGTAGATCCAGGTTTCTATCTGGTATCGTGTTCCTTCAACCTGGAGAACTTCCTTTAACATTTCTTGTAATGCAGGTTTTCTGGCAATGAAATCTCTCAGCTTTTCATTTGTCTAACAAAACATTTTGTTTCATTATTTTTTCTTTGTTTCTGATAGGTACTTTCACTGAATTCTGGGTTGACTTTTTTCCTTTTAGCACTTCAAAGGCTCCAATGTCTTCTAGTTTCTGATGAGAAGTCTATTGTTATGGGCTGAACAGTGTCCCTCCAAAATTCATATGTTGAAGCCCTAATCCCCAGTACCTCAGAATGTGACTGTATTTGGCAATGAAGTTAAAATCAGGCCATTAGGGTGTCCTCTATTCCAATTTGACAGGTACTCTTATAAAAATAGGAAATGTGAACACAAAGAGACCCCAGGGATGCACATGCATAGAGGAAAGACCATGTGAGGACCCAGCAAGAAGGTGACTATCTGCAAGCCAAGGCAAGAGACCTTGGAGGAAACCAACCCTGCCAGCACCTTGATCTTGGACTTCTAGCCTCCAGAACTGTGAGAACATTAATTTCTGTTTTTTAAGCTGCCTAGTCTGTGGTATTTCGTTATAGCATCCCTAGCAAACTAAAACATCTATGAATTTTTATTTTGTTCTTCTGTATGTAATATGTTTTATTTCTCTGGATACCTTTGAGATTCCTTCTTCATCTTTGATTTTTAGTTGCTTGAATATGATGATCTAGATATGGATTTATCCTTCTTGGCATTCTCTGAGCTTCTTGGTTTGATGGTTTCATTATTTTTGGAAAATTCTCAGCCATTATCTCTTCAAATATGTCTCCTGTCTCATCCTCACTCTCTTCTCCTTAGATTCCAAAAAATCCACATATCTTAGATTGTTTAATATTGTCTCACAGATCTTAGATGCTCAGTTTTGGTTGTTTTCTTTTTTCCCCACTCCTTTTACTTTGTATTTCAGTTTAGGTAAATTCTATTGATCTATCTTCAAGTTCACCATTTCTTTCCTCAGATATACTGAGTCTACTGATAAGCCAAAGCATTCTTTACCTCTGCTACCACATTCTTCCCCTAGTATTTTCATTTGGCTATTTCTTATAGTTTCAGTGTCTTTGCTGATATCCCCATCTGATTGTACATGTTGTACACTATTTCCAAAAGAACTTTTAACATATTAATCACAATTGCTTTAAATTCCCTGTCGAATAGTTCCAACATCTGAGTCATTTATGAGTCTGATTGTGTTGATTATTTTGTCTCTTAAGAGTGAATTCTCTTTCTTGCATGTTTGTAATTTTTCATCAAATGCTGGACATCATATGTAACAAAGTAGAGACTGAGGCAAATAGTATTTGTGCCTGGAAGTTGAAAATGAGTGCAGTTTTACTTCTACTAAGCCATTGGGCTGTGTGTGCATGTGCTCGTGTGCATGCGTGCACACATGGTGGGTGGGGAGGGAGTAGTGGTAAGAGGGGGATAGTCAATCTAGTCAGGAGTTGAGCTGGGTTTAGGTTTTATTGCTGTTCTGATTACTTTCAATGTGCCACTTTTTTCAAACTCATCTAGCATGACCGGTACTTACATGGAGGCTGGCTTGGCAGAGGGATTTTCTCAACATTCCTGCTTCATGTTCAGCTTTATGTCTTACCTGTGCACCTGTGCCTTAGAAAGGGCCAGCCCCTCCCTCAGAAGAAGACTGCTGTTGCTTGTTACTTGGTGCTTTCCACCTTGTTGGGGATGGGGGATGGGGGATAGAGGAAGGGGATGGTTTGATGTCTTAGCCCAGCTTCAGTCCTAGGCAGGCTCTGTGTCTCTGCATCTCAGAGGTGAGACTTTCTTAATGATCCTACCTCTCACCCAGGTATGAGGCATAAGAGACCCCTAATGTCCTCGGTCAGATGGTTTCTTGTCCCTCCTCTTGAAATGGAGGGCATTTTTCCCTTTTACCTACCCCTCAGCCACATTGGTCTTCACAATGTCTTAGGGGTTCCAGGCTTTCTGCTCTCCCTCCAGCGTCTTAAGGTCTTCATTCTTCAAATAAAAAAGGATCCAGACAGGGCTTCATGGCTTTTCCACAGAAGGAATTGCTTCCCTCAGTTAAGCCTGCATTATAGATATAGGTTTTCTCTAGGTTTCCATCTACCCTTAATCTTTCTTGTGAACACTGGTAAAGAAGGGCCTGTGAGTTGATGTATTTTCCTTGTTTGTGTGGCACCCCAGTGTTCTGTAGTCTCACACTAGCCCACCCTTAGGCTTTAGCAATTCATTACACCATTTAACTGAACTCTTCTTACCTGCTGGCATGGTGGCCCCTGATCTGTGCCAGGGTTGCACCCTGCCTCTTCTTGGAGAACCCTGACTTCCCTTGGACTTCAAGACAGCTATTTTCACTATGAACTCAATTTTCTGACAGATTCAAGAAAATTTATGTTTTTGTCAATTATTTAAGTTTTTCTTGTTGGTAGGATGGGAGCAACACTCTTTCCAGCTTTCTACATCCTATTTGGAAATCAGAAATTCTAATATTCGTTTTTGGATTGCTTCTTGTTCTATGCTATAACTTCCCACTGAGGCCCTACCTTTCAGCAAAAGTCCATTACATTCTATAGCATTGTTAGAGGGGCTTTTACAAGGGAGGAAAAAGGAACATGCTCTGGATGAAGCAGTAGAAGAGAGGCCAGTAGGTGGCAGATGACCAAGAGGTGATCAAGAAATATGTTGACAGCAGGTAACATTTGCAATCAAGGGTGAAAGGCAACCATCAGGAAAATACACTTCTTCCCACACTGGAGAGAATTTGATTGGGAAGGATCTTTGACTTTCCACAGTTGTGGCTTTTTAAAAGAAAGAATAATTGGGCATTGCTAGAGGACTTGGGCTACTCAAATTACAGGGATATAGACAAATCATTGTAGCTGTTTGTCATCAAACCTAAGTAAGGTAGCCATGGACTAAAGATAGGAGATTAAGCTCTTTGCATAGAGGAAGTTAATACTAAACTCATGAGTTTATTTAGGTCCAGTTTCCACCACACTCTTCAATAGAGTTATCTGAATCTCACCACAATAGAGAAAAAAAACCTCAGAACTTTGGGTACCTTCTTTCATGAAAAGAAATGATACAATTTGGCTTCCTGTGTTATCCTGTTTATTAGGCATTCTGATGATGAAACTTGAGGTTTAATTTTTATCATACTGTCAAGAGGAAAGGGGATCAAATTTTAGAGGCTATCTCAGTGCCTGAGTAAGTTTTTCCAATCCAGCAAGATCAGATGGTATGATTTCTTGCTCAGTGTTTGTGGTAGAAAAGGCAATTTTCAAGACTGAAATAGCAATTTCTTAGCTATCACTGAGACTCTTAAAATCCATTTTTTAAACTCCCATAGACTTCCATGTGTAAATGAAAGAAGACTCCTGGAAATATACATTTTTCTATTTTGAGAGAATACTCACTCAAGCATAAAGTTAATACAATTTATTACACCGAAGGTAAAGTTGCATTAGAGTGAGCTCATAACAGATGAGTAAACACACTTCACGAGAATGGGGTTGGCATGTCTGCTATCCTGAGTTTGTCTCCTTCAGCTTCAATGCCTCCTCAAGTATCTCATTGCTGCTTCAGCCCTGCTGACATAAGACAGGCCTGTGCTCCTTAGAGAGGTTTTTGAAACACACTTAGACCCTTGAAACTTCAGAGCTAACCCTTAGGTGGATAACTAGCTTTTGATTATTCTGAGTGAGCCAAATATTCAATAGTGCCTAACTCATCCAGTTGCTATGAGTAGAACTGTATGCAAAGCACTTAACAGAGTACATGCAGTAGAGGTTGGATATTTATTAACATCATCATCATCATTATTTTTATGTCATCAAATATCAGGCCAACTTGCTACCCATCTTACCACCTTAGTTCATTCTTTCGACAAATCCTTGAGCATCATCTGTGTGCCAGGATCTATCCTAGGAGCTCGTAGATAGTAAAGTAAGAACATAGAGTTTGTCTCCTCTACCACCTGCCAGCAAGACACTTCATCTCCTGCACCTGGGTTTCCTCCTCAATAAAATGAAACTAATCAGGACGAGGACTAGTGTGAGGTACACAAGACACTTGCACAAACCTGAGAATAAGTGCCTCCTTAAATTTTGTACTCTAGGCACTTTCCTTGCCTCACCCTCATCCAAGCCTCTAGGAATAGTAATACCTACTTCATATGGTTATTGTACAAATCACAGAGTTGAAGAAGCAGAGAGTAGATCATATTTGCCTGGCATGGAAGTGGGATTTGGGAAGACTTGTCCAATGAGGGGATATTAAACTGAGTCTTAAAGGATGAGAAGTTCACTAGCAAGGCATCTGGTTGTCCCCATAGGTATATCTAAGAGTGAATTATGGGTTACCCTTGGAAATGACAATGTGGCTTGCAAGGAAATAATGACAAGAGTTAATATCTATTATTTATTCAGCACTTGCTATGTGTGGGGCATGGTTAGGCATTTTGCAAATACAGTTGATCCTTGAACAACATGGGTTTGAACTGTGAGAAGCCACGTGTGCACAACTTTTTTTCAAATATATGTACTACAGCACTACATGATCCATGGTTGGTTGAATCTGTAGGTGTGGAACCTCAGATACAGAGGGCTGACTATAAATTTATATGTGGATTTTTGACTTCACAGAGGGTTGGTGCTCCAACCCCCTTGTTCAAGGGTCAACAGCATCATCTTTAATGTTCACAATAGCCTTAAAAGGTTGGTATCACGTTTCCCATTTTACAGTGTAGCTTCGAAAAGCTAAGCCCAAGGAGGCAAAAAAGTTACAGTATATTCTATTGCTGCTATAACAAATTGTCCAAATTTTGGTTGCTTAAAACAACACAAATTATTATCTTATAGTTCTGGAGGTCAGAATTCTAATACAGATCTCGCTCCATTAAAATCAAGGTGTCAGTAGGGTAGCATACCCTTCTGGAGGTTCCAGAGGTGAATCCATTTCTTTGCCTTTCAGCTTCTAGGAGTCACACACATCCTTGGCTGGTGGCCTCCTTCCTCCATCTTCAAATCCAGATGGTCAACTCCTTCTCATATTGCATTACTCTGACCTTCATCTGTAGTCACATTTCCCTCTAACTCGCTTCCACTTTTTAAGGACCCTTGTGATTATATGAGACCCACCCAGATAAGGATAATCTCCTTATTTTAAGGTCAATTGATTAGCAACCTGAATTCCATCTGTAACCTTAATTTCCCTTTGCCATGTAGCCTAACGTATTCACAGGTTCTAGGGATTACAGCATGGACATCTTTCTGTGTGTGGTACATGGAGGGTAATTATTCTGCCTACCTCACAGGGCTTCCTAGTGGCAGAGCTGTTAGGTTAGGGTCAATTTGGGTTTCATCCTGGATTGATAGGGAGGCATTGAAGGTTTTTAAGTACTGCAGTGACATAAATAGATCTGTATTTTACATAAATGATCCTTGAGTCAGAATGTAGCAAGGAATTGGAAGAGAAGACAAAATATTGGCATTAGAGAAATCAGTAAGAATGAATGAAGTGGCAGGGGTAGAAATGGAGAAGAGTGTGTGGATGGAAGGATATTTCAGAGGCAGAATCCTCAGAACCTAGTGACCAACTGGATATGGAGAGAAAGGGAGAGAAAAGGATTCAGAGATGAACCCTAGATTCTCTAGTTTAGGTGATTGCAGGGATTATCATTTTTCTTTACATTTTTATTGACTTGCAACTACTTTGTAATTCATTCATTCATTGTAACCATTCATTTATTTACCAAGCATTTGTTCAGTGCCTGTTATATGGCTTGCTGCTGTCATAGCACTTGGGATACATCCATAAACACAAAATGCAAAAATCCCTGCCCTGTGGGAGCTTACCTCCTACGTGGGGGGAGAAATACATAAACAATAATCATAATAAGTAATATAGAGTATATATATAGAATGGATAAACAACAAGGTCCTACTGTATAGCACAGAGAACTATATTCAATATCCTGTAATAAACCAGAATGGAAAAGAATATGAAAAAGAATGTATATATATATACGTATAACTGAATCACTTTGCCATACAGCAGAAATTAACACAACATTGTAAATCAACTATACTTCAATAAAATAAATTTTTTTAAAAAGCATGGTAAGAGGTATCAGAAACAGTGAAGGCAAGAGGGTGGGTGCAACTGTTACAGGGAGGTCAGAGTAAGCCTCAAGTAGAAGGTGGCATTGGAGCAAAAACCTGAAGGGGGTGAAGGAATCAGCCGGGGGATGTCTGGGGAAATGCATTCCTGGCAGAGGAAACAGCTAGTGCAGAGGCCCCGCTGGGGGGGCATGCCTGGTGTATTCGAGGAAAAGCAAGGAGGCAGTGTGACTGGAGCAGGGTGAACAAGGAGACAAGTAAGAGGAGATGGTCCTTATTCTATCCATAGGCTGATGAGCCCCATACCACAACTGAGGAAACTGCGCCAGATGACATAACTAGAAAGTGTCAGCCTGGGATGCAATCCCAGACAGCCCAGCTCCAGTCTGCTCACTCAGCCTCTCCTCCCCACACCTGGACTGCACAGGAGGTGAAGGGTACCGGAAAGAAGTCCTTTCCATTTAAAATCATCCCTCACTGATCCCTAAAATCCCATCATTAACACTTCACTCCTGACATAAGCACCATCCAAAACTTAAATGGGTGATACGAAAGCTCCTTATACCCTACAGAGAATGAGTCCATGCATCCAATCTATAAGAGCTATTGATCACCTACTAAGTGTTAGATCTCTGGGCTAGGACTTTTCACCATGGCAGGGAGGACTTGGCAGCGAGAAAGTGTGTGCCAGAAAAGAAAAGAAGGGCCATAAGGACAAATTTCAATTATTTGAAGTTTTGCCTCAGGAGATGTCCACATTCATCACTTAGTAACCAGTAAGACACCACATAGTATGATGGTGCTCATACTTTCTGCTGGATAACTCTCCCTCCACAGCTAATTGCCTTACATCTATAGTCTAGTTCTTGTCAGTTTTGTCACACTGTTATTACATACAGTAATGGTGTGTAAGATATTAGCCTGTCATTATATATAAATGTGTCTAAGGAAAACTCATTTCCAAGAATCATTTTTGAAAATGAATCCAGAAGAGAGGTAAAAGCTTATTTTCTGTCTCCAAGGATAACATAAAACAACTCTGAGGCTTGTATGAGAATCATTTAAGGTGGACTTTATGCCCCCGGGAATACCAAAGCCACAAGTACATTTTGGGTGTTACGTAAAGCCCAGGAAAGAGTTAAGCTGGAAAGAAGCAGCAGCTTTCATCTCCTGCAAACTGTGCCATGCCTTGAGGGTATGAATAACCCAGTCCTTTCCCCCACTTACCATCTCTCTATTTATTTTATTATGGTTAATAACATGTGACCAGACAATCATTTTTACCATTTTCCCTCTGGCGCCATTAAGTTTAATTTCCTCGTTTTAATAATACAGCATCAGTGACGGGTCTGACATTAGAACTTTTTTCTTCCAGTTATCTATTAAAGCAACACTTTACTTGATTACAAAATATACATTTCATACAACTCTCAAAACCCCGGGCTTGTCATATCCCTAAGGGTCAAACGCTGTGTTCCCCACGTTTTCCCACTTTGTTTCTGACAACTTTCACCACTGAGATGTAAACTCTATGGAAGACAAGACGTTGCATGTCTTGTGTCCCCAGAACACTGCCTCCGTGCAACAGGTGTTCGAGAATGCAGGTTGAATGACCAACAAAACGCACATCTATTCTAACCTCTTAACACCCTCTCACCTCTGACCACACACAAACGAGACAAACCTTTTTTCCACATGAAGAGTTTGTCTACAAAATGGGATGGAAATGGATTCTAACCACACCCAGAAAACCGATTAATCTTAGGATATTTGAAAGTCAAGTCCTGACTCAACCAAATACTAGCTCCGTGACTTTAGACTACTTACTTTTTTCCGTGCCTCAGTTTCCTCATTTGCAAAATAAGAACAAAAATCGGACTAATGTCATAAAGCTGTTGTGATGATTAAATAAGTCCATTTATGAAAAAGGCTTAGAACCATAGCACACACACAGTAGGCATTCAATTAATATTAGCTATTATTTGGTTTATTATTGCCACTTTGTAATAAGTTGTATTTTACATGGCTTTCTTGAGCTACTATTAATTTCTATGGTGGCATATTTTAAATAGAAATATCTCTATTGCTCTTTGGAATGATACATGATCATTATAAAAGATGTAAATTATGCAGAGAGGGAATGTTGCTCTATAATCTTTCCCCCAAAGATAACCATGATTCACAATTTGGCAAAACTCCTTTCCACATAACAATTTGCCTATTTATGAACGTGTAGATATATTTTCAACATAAATACCTTATACTGTTCCACAAATAGCCTATTTGTTAAACTCACTGTATTGAAATTATCTATCTGTGTCAATATATAAAGATCTATTCTATGATTTATATAACCATTGCCTTATTAGCAGACATTTAGCCCCTTTACTGGCTACACAGTTTTTATAAAGATCTGGGCTGTAGTGTTCAAGCCAAAGCTCATGTTTCTTGAAAGAAATCTAAATGAATTCTCAAAATGCTCTGCAGATAGAAACTTCTGAGCAAAGATTGATTGAGCGATTGACTGACTGATTGACCATTTTAGGAGAACTGAACAAGCAGAAGTGAGCTTCAACTGCAGAAAGTTTTATTTCTAAACTTTGTCTAAAAGTTCTAAAAAAGATTTTGACTAACATGATATAACTATTTTTCAGGTTGTTGTGAAGACAAAATAATGTATGTGAAGTACCTGAACCCTAAAAATGCTCAATAGATGCTATCATTGCTATTAGAATAGCAATTAACAGGGAAAGAGATTAGACACCATTTGTCTTGATGACTTAGTCACTGACCTATAGAAGGTGAAACAGATACCTCTGACCACCACCCTGGGCTCTAGGATGCTATTCTGTAATGACTAGGTATTCTACCAAAGATAAACCAGAGCATGGAAATAAAAACACAGAATAACTGCTCATCCTGACCCTTCCAACAACCAGATTATCTACCTGATGTTTGTTAATTAATAAGAAAGGTTAAAAATAGTGCTTATAAAATTTGCTTCTTCTGTCTACTGACCTGTAGAAGAAGTCATGCTTTCAATTAGCATTTCGTTCCCTCATTCATCTTGCCCACAAGAGAGGAAGACTACTTAGGAAAGTATCTGTAAGCACTGTTGGATGTGGGAGAGGAGCAGGAGAGATGATTACTGAACAAGCCTCAACTTCTGCTTTTTATATCAGAGTCTTTTTATTCAGGGTTTCCCAACCTTGGTACTATTGCCATTTGGAGCCAGATAATTCTTTGCTGTGGGGCAGTTCTGTGTATTATAGGATATTTAGCAGCATCTCTGGCCTCCACCCACTAGATGCTAGCAACATCTCCCCCTACCAAGTTTTGACACCCCAAAATGTCTCCAGAGATTGCTAAAGATTCCCTTGGAGGCAAAAGCACCCCAAGATGAGAACCATTGATAAATGTATATGCATATATGTTTCGTAGGGCATGTTATACTTTGCAAATGCATTTAATATTCACAATAGTTGTGTGAGTAGGCTGAGTATATATTCTCCTCCATTTTATAGATGGGGAAAACATGATCTTGTAATACTCACTGTTGTGAAATCAAAATTTAAATTTTGAATCACTGAGATGACCTCATGGGTCAGACCAGAAGACAACAGTCTAAAATTTTTTTAAATAAAGTATTTCAGTAAAAAGACAAAGCTTTTCCCCCTTCCTTGAGAACTACAAAAGGGATGATCAGGCAGCCAACCTCAAAGAGGACCCCTTAAACAAAAGACAAGTGTGAGATGCAGCCATGTAATTCAGAGTTAATTTGGGCTCAATTCATTAGCTGTAAAGATAATGGTTTGAAGAAAAATTTGCCTGCTCCTGCAGAGATGGAAAATGGGATAGCATGTGAATAAATGATTCTAAGAGCTGTGATGATATATCTTTAGGAGGTATGAGCATTCTATCTCTAAAGAAAGTCTGCCCATTAATTAAAATTGTTATGGAGAGGTACAAAGAAGATTAAAATAGATAAAAGCCACAGCATCAACAGGCCTAAAACCGAAGTCTTGGAAAATAAAGAAATCACCCGAAGACAGGGACTCATAATCTACAGATATTAAAAGAAGAAGGGTTTTTAGATGCCAGGATGAGCTGGAATTCCAAAGTGCTGGGGAATAAGATGAGACCAAGGTCATCGACTTTCAAGCTGAATCCCTAAGTGGTATAAGCAGATGTCTATCAATTTGCACATGTCATTTCACTCATTGTGTAGATATCAACACAGCTGCTTGTTTCTGCTCATATCTGCTGAGGCTTTTTACTACATCAGAACTCAGGTTTGTAGACAGTGAAAATGTCATCACATTAAAAACAATCTGCTTCACATGTGTAAGATAATAGGATTTGGGGTTAATGAGCTCATGTCTGGGATATCGATCTAAAGGTGAATAACTTGTAACTGGCCATCAATCAATGACAGCTTATAACAGTCCAGGCTACATGAATTTGATACTTTATTCACTGAAATAACTACAGAACCACAAAAACCAAAACTTGCTCACGGAACTGGCCAATTGCCAAACATCTCCCCTCCTCCCTCACCCCTCACTCCCCTACTGCCAGTTAAATACTAAATTGATAGGAAAATATAAGATAATACATAGGCTCATCATAAATTCCTGGCCTGGCAGGCCCTACATATAGAATGAAAAATCTGTGATTTAAGACATAACAAGACTCCTTCTTTTTCACCAATAAGCATCACTTTCATTATTTTGCCATCACAAACCCAGGTTTCAAAAGATTTGATCTCCAAATACTAAGGTTTTTTAAAACAGGGATTTTTTAAAATAAATTTATCTATTTTATTTATTTATTTTTGGCTGTGTTGGGTCTTCGTTGCTGCCCGTGGCCTTTCTCTAGTTGCCGTGAGCGGGGGCTACTCTTCATTGTGGTGTGCAGGCTTCTCATTGTGGTGGCTTCTCTTGTTGCAGAGCATGGGCTCTAGGCACACGGCCTTCAGTAGTTGTGGCTCGAGAGCTCTAGAGCATAGGCTCAGTAGTTGTGGTGCATGGGCTTAGTTGCTCCACAGCACGTGGAATCTTCCCAGACCAGAGCTCATGTCCCTGGCATTGGCAGGCTGATTCTTAACCACTGCACCACCAGGGAAGCCCAAAACAAGGATGTTTTAAATAATGCCCCATCTGGCTCTAATTTTCTACAATTCTATCTATGGTGCCACCCTTTTGGGTGAAGATTCTGAGAATATTATTCACAAACCATACATGTATACAATGGAATACTACTCAGCTATAAAAAAGAATGAACTAATGCCATTTGCAGCAGCATGATGTAACTAGAGATTATCATACTAAGTGAAGTAAGTCAGAAAGAGAAAGACAAATACCATATGCTATCACTTATATGTTGAATCTAAAATATGACACAAATGAACTTATCTATGAAACAGAAACAGACTCACAGACATAGAGATCAGACTTGTGGTTGCCAAGGGGGAGGGGGGTGGGGGAGGAGAGGACTGGCAGTGTGAGATTAGCAGATGTAAACTACTATATATAGGATGGATAAACAACGAGGTCCTATAGTATAGCATGGGGAACTATGGTCAGTATCTTGTGATAAACCATAATGGAAAGAATATTAAAAAAAAAGAATGTCTATATGTGTATAACTGAGTCACTTTGCTGTACAGCAGAGACTGGTAAAAAAATTAAAATTTAAATTAAAAGAAATGATTGGAATTAGACAGAACCTGGTATCAGGAAATGTTATCAACATGGATGTTTATTATAGGTGGCCAAATATGTAGAAAGCAAAACCAGAAACCTGATTAGGCTCTGGAAAGTCATATATATTAACCATGTATGTCAGTTGCTTACCATATATGACCAATTACCATGTAGCACAACAATAATTATGTCATTAAAATGCATGTGAGTCAAAAAAATATTATGCATAAACCAAAATACTATCTGTGAATAGTAACCCTGGGAATTTATCAGGCTAACTATCGAAGAACAGAGCCCCTAAAGCTAGGACTGGTAAGTTAACTGAACGAAGGAAAGAATTCAGAGAAACATGAGGTATCAGCCTCTACTGGGTGGAGGCTTGAACTGTTGAGGCGCCACATTGGGCCCTCTGAGAGGCCAAGGGCAGCAGGTTAAGCAGCAAAGTGTAAAGGACAGAGCATGTAGGGCTTGAAGACTACAGCTATCATGTATTTGTTGTGTAGTAATTGGGTAAGCCCCTTAAGCTCTCTGAGCCTCAGTTCTCATATCTATGAGTAAACTAATACCTGCCTTAAAACTCATTATGTGAATTGAAAAGGTGATGATTGCTAAGGAACTTGTCACTTAGTAGGTACCCAGTGAAAACTAATTTCCTTTCTTTACTTATCCAGCATTGCTCAAGTCAATCCTTTCCTGGATCATAGAGTAATTACTATTAATCTTGAACTGATGAAGGGTCAAGCATCTTAAAACTAAATGGCTAAAAGAAAAATGGGCAGAACATGTGTGACTATATAGCTATTTGACAGTGTGTGGCTACATTCATCCATAGCTCATATAAAACACTTAATGTGTTAGATAAATCCCCACTTATGCTGCTGTAGAATTGGGACTCTGAACTCTTACCCCCAAAAGTCACACTTCAGTCCTGAGAATAAGACTAAATCAAAAAGTCCCCGTGAAGAGCCTGAAGTGGGGTTTAGATCCTTCTGCACAAAGACCAACACTAGGGGGAGACTCTCTCCCTCCTCAGCTGAAAAAGACTTGTAAATTCCCTTGCTCAGTCACCACCCCAGAGCTCTCTCAACATCTCCTGAATAGTATCAAGTTCAATGATTGATGAATAAAGTTGGGCGGGCAGCAAATGCCACTTATGGGATGGGAGAACGAAACCCAACAAAGTGACAAGAAATTATTTTCCCAAAGTCATTCGGAAAGTCTAAAAAAAAAGTTATGATTAAAAAGCCTCAGCTTTTAACACACTAACATTATCAATTACCCAGCAGTGTGTTTTTATAACTATAATATTTTATTTTTCTTGGTATACAAATGATATTTGATGATTAACAGTATTAGTGATAACATATTAATGATAATAAAAGTAATAATACCTGTGTACAAAACTTTATGTATACTTCTTTTTGTTTCTTAATTCTTCCAACCATCCAGTGAGTAGATATTTTAATCAATTATTCTGTTAGAAAAATTAAGGTCTAGAGAGGTTAAATGACTTAAAAACAATCCGGAATAGTGGTTAAGAGCACAGATTGCAGACTCTGACTGGGCTCAAGGCTCAACTCTACCACTCACTAGCTGTGTGACCTGGCAAGTTAATTAAACTCTCTGTTCTTTATTTTCCTCATGTGTAAACTAAGATGAATAATAATACCTACCTCCTTGGATTGTCGGGAGAATGTAAAACACTTAAAATAGTGCTTGGCTCACTGTATGCACTTAATATGTGTTAGCCATTACATGACCCAACATCACATGTTTATTTGTTAATTTATACATCAGTTACTTAATTACCACTTGTGTCAGGCACAGTCTTAGGCACTGGGGGGGAAAACTATGAAAAAGATTTTATAGTTTGTTGGGAGAGACATTATGTAATTCTAGTAAGATGTGATGAGTTTAATGGAGGAAGTAGATGCCATGCAGCCCACAGAGGAGAGAGGTTAGGGACCAGGTATGTGATGGGTAATGCCAGAGCCCAGACTGGACACCAGCTACACTTGACACAGCAGCATCACCAAAAAGGGATTCCCATCAACAGCTCTGAAGCTATTTTCAAGGCTTATGGATGGAGAAGACTCTAAGAATTGTGGTAACTAATCCTAACTATGAAATTCTCTGGGCAAATCAATTGACCATTGAGATTCCATTTCTAGACACAAAAAATGCCGATCTCCTTAAAGTTACTCTGGGAAAGAATTAAAATTACTATGTGGGCTTCCATGGTTTGTGAAGAATCTTACAAAAGCATGGAAACCTGGCAGTGAGATCGGTGGATAACTGCCAGATCACCACACACCTTTTCTTAGAAGAGATCATGTCAAAGGAGAACACACAGAGCAACACCAGGGGCGTTCTCCACAGAATCCCAGAGCCAGGAAATATCGTTGGGCTCTTGTCTGGTGGCTTCCAAACCTCTCACTATTAAGAACACCTTTTACTAGTTGTCCACCATGAACTCCATGTTTTTAAAGCCACCATGTTGAATATATTAAGTAAAAATCAATAAATTCTCTATCGTGATTCATTGGAGAGCATTTCATGAATGTAAGATGCAAGTGTTACTATCCTGAGCTGATATAATCCAACAAAAATAAAATAAAAATTTAGCATTAAACACTCTTTGGAAAAAATTAGGAAAACAGAGAAAAGAGTAAAGGAATGGGAATGCCACCCATAATTCTATCACCACTCTAAGATTTTCACACATTTCCTTTCAATCTTTATTTTAGGCACTATTTTTCTTAAAGTAGTTGAGAATATACTGCATATTCCTAAGGCAAAAAATATGGACATTTCTTTAGGTGGGGGTGAAGGGCAATTGGGTACCATTTACCCTTCCCAAACTCTGTCCCCTCACCACACCTGAGACCCCATACCACCCTGTAATACCTTTATTATAGCACTTTCCACAAGGTGCTAAGTTAATCTGTTACTAGATGTGATTCTCCCTCTGCTATGGTCTGAATGTTTGTGTCTACCCAATATTCATATTTTGAAACCTAATCCCCATAGTGATGGAATTTGGAGGTGTCCCTTTGGGAGGAGAATAGGTCATGAGGGAGGAGCCCTCATGAATGGGATTAGTGCCCTTATAAAAGAGACGCCAGAAAAATCCCTTGCCCCTTCCACCATGTGAGGTTACAGCAAAAAGACAGCTGTCTTTGAACCAAGAAGTGGGCCCTCACCAGATATTGAATCTGCCAGCACCTTGATCTTGGATTTCCCAGGCTCCATAAATGTAAGAAATAAATGTATATTGTCTATGAGCCACCCAGTTTATGATATTTTTGTTATAACAGCCTGAATGGACTAAGACACCCTCTATACTGTAAAACTGTGTCTTAGTCATCTCCATACCCCAGCACACTGCAACTTAGCTGGCATATAGTACACATTCAATACTTTTTTGCTGTACTGAATTAAACTGTTTAGATAGATAGATAGATAGGAACCCTATTACTGCCTTTGCACATCACAAGAGGCTTGGCTCAGTACTCTTATTTCACAGATGAAAAAATGAAAACCAGAGTGGCTAAGGGACAGAGGTTTCCATGTAGGACCGAGTGATCGCCAAAAAGCAACAGATGACGATAGAAGCTGGCATATTTCAGAATTCCTTCACTTTAAGATAACTACTATTCATACTTTAGTGGCCATCTTTCATACAATTTTCACAAATAGGATAATATAATATTATTTTTTTATCGTGAATAGTTTATAAAAATGCAGTCTTTTTTTTAAACCTCCCCTTGCCCTCTGTCCTTCCCTCCCTATCAGACATTCCTCTGTCACCCCAACTGCCATGTAACCAGTGTTAATGACCTGCTGTGTACCATTTCATGACATTTCCATGCTGCTAGAATCATGAGCAAAAATAACTACATGTATGACGTGGGGTTGTCATTATCTGCTCTTCAAAAATGGGATCATACTGTATATACGCTTCTCTAGATCTTGCCTTTTGCACTTAACAATCACTGCAGAAATATGTCCAAGTCAACTGGTTTTGACCTACCTGCTGTGAAGTGGGGGCTGTGGTCAGATGTTACGCTGTACAGGGTTTCATGCCTGTGAATCAGGCATTCTGTAAGTTCCTGGTTGAGCTTCGGCTGTGGCTTTGTAGATAGGAAAGGCAAACCCATACTGAGAATATGGTATCTATCCCCGTGAGGACAAATCACTGGCCCTTCCAAGAGGAAAGGGACCCAATGTAGTTGAGTTGCCACCAAGGTGCTGGTGGTCTTCTTGAGGAATTGTGCCCATTCTTTTCCTTCCAAGCCCCTTACCAGCCATTTCGGCCACTGGCCACAGCCCACCACTCTAAGCAGCAAGTTTGCCCCATCCCCTGGGGTCCTTGCCATGGTTAAACCTCATGTCCTGAGAAAGTTCCCTAAGGTGAGTGAATTCTTGCTTATCCAGTTTTATGTTCTGCCTCCCTGATTAAGCCCCATCAAAATTTATTCCCAGGCAGACTGCCCTGGCTCCTACCAGTGTGTGCTAGTTAGTCTCTGCAGTTCCTTGGAGATGTAATCTTTCTTTCCTTGTCAGGCCTAGCGCATCTCCAGCCGGGTTCTGCTGGCAGCTAACCCTCGTTACCCCACTGGCGCCCAGGAGAGGCAGCAGGGGCTACTGCTTAGAGGGGCACATGCTACCTTGTGGGGGTGAACCTCTGCAGTGACTTCCCGCACAGGGAAGGGCTTGCCCATCATAGAGAGGGGTGGGCTGAAGTTTTGTGGGTTCAGAGGAGTCTACAGAGCCATGATTCTTGTGGGCCTCCACCTAAGATGTCCACATCCCATACGTCAGGATGGTACCATGGGGAGTCACGGAACACACACACACACACACGCACACACACACACACACACAAAGCTAGAGCTACAGCCACCAAAATAACAAGCAAAGGAAGCAGCTTTCCCAATCAGGATCCTGCCCTTAGCACTACAAGACCTGGCTTGTTGAGAATTCAAAGGTTTCCCAAGCTCCTTGATTGCAACTAGTAAGTCTGCACTTGCTTCTCATCCACACTTCCACTGGCCTCTCAAAAATCCCAAAGAGCCCCCATGGAGAAGCCCTCGAGCTTTCACATTTAGCCTTTAGAGGTTTATTAACAGCCTTCAGCTTCTCATGTATCTCTGCAGAGCATTAATACAACCTCTGAACACTAACCAACACCAATGCCCTTATTTGCATTTTCCGCTCATTGCATCTAAAATATCTGAATCATCAAGGGTGTTCCCATCCACCAGGTCACCAACAGTGAAATTTTTAGCAATTGGGAGGCCACCTATACATCTGTATATAGGGACTCTCTGTGCCCTATAACCACATGGTGTGGTTGGCAGAATAGAAAAACACCCCCACCCCAAAGATGTGTACGTCCTAATCACCAGAACATGTAAATATGTTTTCCTACATGGGAAAAGGGAATTTGCAGATGTGATTAAACTAAGGATCTTGGCATGGGGCATTATCCTGGATTATACATTGGTGAATCCAATGTAATCACAAGAGTCCTTAAAAGTGAAAGATGGAGATAGGAGAATCAGAGTCAGAGAGAGATTTGAAGATGTTATGCTACTGGCTTTGAAGATGGAGGAAACATTTGCCTAATTACTAGAAAGACAGAACATCTCTGCATATGCCATTTGTCTTTACAGTTGTGTGGACTGCCTATCCATAGGCTTAGCCCATTTTACTATTGGGTTGTTTGGGTTTCTTTCATTAACGTGTTTGTAGAGGTGTTGGGGACATTATAGCTATTAACCCCTTATCTGCTATATACATTGCAAATATTTTTCAGCCTTCTTTTTTTGCCTATTTTTACGATATCTTTTATCAGACAAAACATTGTAGGTTTTGTAATGTCAAATAGATCTTTTCCTTTATAGTCTGGGTTCCCTATCTTTGTTTGCAGAATCTCCCCATTCCTATATTTTCTTCTCAGATTTTTAAACATTTTATTTTTACATTTATTATTTTATCCACCTGAAATTTATTTTTGTATTATTGTTTCCTCTCTTACCACAAAATACATGTTTCTTGTAGATGTTCTGGGAAGCTTCAGATAATAAACAAGAAAAAAATTTTAATTACTCATAATTCCCCACTTTCGCAAGACACAGCCCCTGGCTAAATTTTCCCATGCATTTCACACGATCTTGAATTTTTAAAAAAAGATATATAGTGTAAATTCTGTACACAATGTGCTTTTGCCATTTAGCAATACAATTAGAACACTTTTTCACATCACAGAATAATTTTCTGCAACATATTATTAATAGCACAGGAATAATCCAATGTATAAATGTACTATCATTTGTTTAATCAAATTCCTATTTTGGGACATTTACATGGTTTTCAATTTCTTGCTATGAAGAAAACGTCATGACGCTGCCTCCCATTTGTTAGACTATATTTTGCACTAATTAAAGAGTTCACTTATTTTCAAGTATGTCTGTTCAATTATAATAGCATCTAAAATTACCTGCTTAAAAAAGACAAGGAGAGGAAAAGAAGATCCTTTTTTTTCTGGGTCGCTGTATTGAAATATACCTGAATTGAATAGAGGATTTGGAACTATTTAAAAAAGAACTGGATCTCCAGAGTGCAATTGATAGGTTTAGAAATTGTTTCTAAAGAGAATCAACTAGAAAGAGTTCAGAATTTAAGAGTTCAGAAGTTAAAAAATAAACAGTAAACGTAGCCTGGGGAAAATCACCAGGTAGAAGGATCAGAAAATCCTAAAGAATGAGCAGTCAGGTGAAGGATCAACAGGGTAGCAATTCCAGTTCTCTTAATATAGCATCACCAGGAAGCTGCCTCCAACTCTTGGAAAGAGATAGACAAATCAATAATCATTCCTTTTTAGGATTTTACTAGAATCTCAAGACAAAGCAAAGAGTAGTAGAAAGTCTAAGAATGAGTGCAATTTAAAAAAAAACAAAACATGAGCACAGAACATATTTTAATAAAAACATAATTTAAAAATAAATCTGAATATTCGAAAAAATAATCTAAGTGGTCAACAGTGTGTACATTAATCTTCTATCAAACATATTTGTCATTGGCTTTGAATTCATTATGATTTGGGGATTTCTCTGCAACTGCTCTCTTCCATAATTAACTCTATTCCAAACAAGAAAAAAATTTTAAATATTATTAAACTGTATATAATAAACCATGAATGTGATGTTAGAAGGGAGTTGAACAGCTCAGCTAGTCTGGCCCCAAAATTTACTACTGTGGAAGCTGAGGCCCAGAAAAGGGAAGTCACTTGCTAAAGACCAGACAGTCAGGTACCTGCTGGGCCGGGGTTACACTGCAGATCTCCTGCCTCTCAGCTCCTCCCATCAACTTCACAGGTCCACAAGGTGGTCATTCTTGTTCTGGTGCCTGTGGTCATGAGTTATACATCGAATCAGGAAGGCAACAAGATGAAATCTACATATATATGTGTAATCACAATTATGAGCACTGATACTAGTCCTGTAGCTGTTCTATGCCTTTAATGTCCACATGTAATGCTTTCTGAAGAGGGGACACCAGCCGTGTGAGGCCTGGATGCTGTGGGCTCCCCAGGCAGCACCACAGCGGGCCAGATGTCCCACTGCCCACGCTGAATAAGAGACGCCCAGTCTGATTGGCTCTTTCTTCAATTCATGGTCCCCAGGGTTGAAGACCCTTAAACACTTTCCTCTGAGGGAATTTTATAGTTAAGAGCCAAGTGGAAAATATTCAAAATGATCAGATCTAATGTACTTCCTACTAGCAAATTAAAAATACATGATATTAAAAAGGACATTTCTTGCGGTTTTTTTTTAAGTTTAAGGTTAAAAAAAATTAGGAAGAAGAAAAGCAGGTGTAGTCTAGAACAAAAATTCTTGATTTTTCTCCAACACAACACACGTCCCACGTGTAACAGTTAGTCACAAGGGACTACAAGTTTCTGCACAGAATGTGGTTTGCTGGATATAACTCCACCTTTTCTTCCCTACGACCACTGATAAAACACCATAATTGGGATAATATTTAGATATTTTAAAGTAAAATCTGACCTAGGAGTGGGCTTTGACTGTGTGTATAACATGTATCTATTGTTACTAGTAATAACAATAAGGACAAAAATGACCAAAATTATTCTTGTTGCATATTAATTGCATGCAACTGTAGTTATTTTAATAATAATAACCATAATAATGATAGTTACCTGGAGGAAATTTTTTGAAATGCTTATTGCAGAGCCAACTGAACTGATGTGCCCGCTATCCCACCTCATGCTACAAGTATCCCATCTCAAGTGGGACACTGCATTCAGCATTCTGCACCACACTTTGGAGCTTACTTGTCTGGGCATGAGGAACACAGCTCAGAAATGCAGGGAGGGTAGAGCTTGTGGGGAAACCCTCAACTGATAGGGGGCAGGAACCACCGTCTTTCAGGAGGACAATGCTAGGAGGTGTTCTGTAAGCTGTTCAGGTGATCTCAGCAGAACTGCCCGCCCCCCCCAACAATGCTCCCAGCAGATCACTCCTCCTCTCCTGTCTCATGCCCTGGCTCCCTCACTCCTGCTTCCTAGGGTCATCTCCCAAATTAACCACCTGCATCCTTATCTCAGCTGCTTTCAAGGCAACCCAGACTAAGGCATTCCATCCCCTGGCTCTCGGTTATTTCCAGAAATACAAACTGGAACTACTTTAGATGGGTGGTCCTCCACGCAAGGCAACATCAGATTATTTTTGTTTTACATTAAAAATATTTTAAATGGAAGAGAGAACATTTTCAGATAGGACCTTTTATAAAAGAACATTCATAATATTGTATTCTGGGAACCCCTAAAAAAGTTGTAGAAAATAATTATGTTTAGAATTAGGAGAGAGGAGACAGAAACGAGAGAAATGCCAATGCTTTCAGCAACTTTGATCATTATTCCCATGCTCTGCATTGATGAGTCAGGTCATCACTGGTCCCTGTTCAGTTCTTTCTGATGCAGGCCCTTAAGGGCATTTACTATGTAACTTCTTGGATGTCTGATCAATTCAAGCCTGAGCTCTTTGGCTGAATGGGGTCCTGGCAAAGTTCCAGAGGCTGATGGACAATTTGTAGAGACCATATCACGGGTATTTGGCTGCATGTCCAATGATGTGGGGGTAATAGCCAGCATTCCTTAGAACATTTTAGGCCTTTAACAATTGTTGTGAGTGACACAACAAAATTAGAATATCATAAAGCCCTAAGGAGATCAAGTGACCCAGAGAAAATACTTGAGTCTTTTTGTGTAATTGCCTTGAGAGTATTGACCATATAAAATTTAATTCAACAGGTTCATTTAGAGCACTTACTATGATATGACAATTAACAGTTATAGAGGAGTTTCACATTATCTCACTTGAGCCCAACATAACCTATAAGACAGGTATTATTTATTCTCTCCACTTCACAGATGATACAACTCGAAGAAGTGATTAACACCAGGATGGTACTCCATGAATGTTGGTGAATGAATGAGTTACCTGACATCAGATCTCAAATATGGATCCAGATCTTCTAATTCCCAATTCTCTGCTCTTTCCCCTACTTCCCGCTATCTAGTTGGACAGTACCAAGTACCGCGTCTCACAGGAAATGCAAGTGAATAGTCTTTGTTCTCTGCCTTAAGGACTCAGAATCTCACTGGGGAGCAGGAACAAGTGCCATACTTGATTGAGTAAATTGACCCTGTGTCACAAAGTTTACAAAAGAAAGAGATGAGTGCCGGCTTACAAGGTTAGGGTAGGCTCCCTAGACAGGAATAGGAGCGGAGCTGGGTCCTGAAGGATGGTCAGGATTTTCATGGGGCAAAAAGAAGACACTACAAACTGTTAGGAGGACACCGAGGAGATAACACCTCTGGATTTTGAAAACCTCACAAATCTTGGTGATTTATTAACTAATATTCTTTAATTTCCCTGAAGTAAAGTTTTTATGGACTACAGTTTTCTTATGTTCTGTACTTAAATCACTTCTCAGTGTCAAGGACCAATTAGCTCAGTTCCATGATTTCCAACCTTTTTGAGCCTGTGGACCCAGAATCTTACATGGAAGCCAAATATATAAAGAGGAGTTGTTTTAGTGGAAGAGGGTTGGATGTAGGTGATTAGAGACCAGTGCAAAGGAGGTTGTTCACACCAGGCAAGGCCCTACCAGCCACCATTCTGCTGTGTTAGACAAGGTACACACATCACTCCAGGTCCAGCCAGGAAAACAGAAACTACCTCAATTATTCTAACAGAGAAAATTAGACATAAGGAACTGGTTTGATGGTGTTGGAGGACTGAAAGGCAAAAGGGAATCCAAGGTAACACAAAGAGGAGGTAGCTTCTCCCCTTAGGGCTCAGGAAACAAAGGGAGAAGGTTGGAGTGTTTAAAGCCTATGAGGTTGGAAGGAGCGCCCCACAGAGCTGGTACTCAGACCTCAGGGAAGGGGGCCCCGCCCCGCTGGTCCAAGTACTGCTGATGTGGGATGATGAGAGAAGTTCTGGGTGGGCGAGCTGATGAAAAAGCTGGGGACTGGAACAAACTGCCACTGAGAGGATGAAGGGACACTGCTGGGGTGACACTGGTGGTAGCAACAAACAAACAGAAGGACCAAGTCCCCCTTTCCTCCTCCCGCCTTCCAGTCTCCCTCTAGCGTCGCCCATTTATGGGACTCAAGAGGAGCGAGATGGCAGAGGAGAAAGGTGGTGTGCAGAGTCCCAATCTCAGCATCACAGAGCCAAGTGTCAAAGGGAGGAGGTGGACACAACAGATTCATAACCAACATGGTGCCTCAGATGACAAGAAGGAACAGACAAGAGAGTAAGGGTGGCTCTGCCCTGAAGTTTTAGGGTTGTTGGGAAAATAATCCAGAGTTTATAATCCAGAGTTTATGTCTCACAGATAGCAGACCAGTTGGTCTATTTTATCTCTGAAGAACAAGGTGACAGTACAGTAAGTTGAGCACGAACCGTAAATTAGTATATGTACAACTTACTGACAGAAAAATACCAGGGCAATAGGATGGAAGACCAAAGTAGACCCTCAGATTCTGAAATATCTCCTTTTTCTATATTTCCTGGTTCAGAGGTTACTATTAAATAGTGATTTATTCACTTCTTTACATATGTTCTTTCTCTTCAGACAGCTTCATTTTCTCTTCTGCAACTTGCTTAAGTCCATGCATCAGAACAGACAAATCAGTGATACAGCCACTAACCACAAGTATACTACACCTATGTATCATTTTCCCCATCTGTGAGATGGGGATGATTAAGGGACTACACGCAGAAATGAGGATTCTCATTAGCAATTATCGTTCATTCATCCAACAAATGTCTTTTAACATCTACCATATGCCAGGCATTGATTTAGGGGCAGGGGTTAAAACACCAGAAAAAAAAGCTCCCCTATCAGTTAGGAACCCGAATAGCTCTAAGGAATGGAAAATCCCACTCCAGTGACTTTACCAAAGAGGGTTCCATGATTTTCACTTAAGAAATCACAAGGGAGGCAGCCAGGGCCAGTAGGAGGTGCTGTGAGGCCATCAAGGACCCAGTTTCTTTCCACCTTTCTGCTCAGCCCCCTTATTGGGCTGGTTTACGTACTCTTACTTGCCATTTCATGATCACAAGACCCCTATTCCACTGCCAGGAATTTTATCTACATTCCAAACAAGCAGAAGGAGAAAGGAAGAAGGACGCGGTAATGCCTGTGTTAGAAAAGTGAAGGCTTCCCAGAAACCTCCAACAGACTTCTGCTCGTGTCACTGACCGGAGCTGTAGCACATGGCTACCCCCAGCTGCAAACCAAAGTGAGGGTGAGCATTTTCCCTGGACATATTTCCACACCATATGTCCTTTACTCTGTTGGTAAAAGAGAGAGGGCACTTGGTAATTCTCTAGCAGTGTCTGGCACAGCACCTTGCATCACGGAGCTCAGATCCAGTCTAGCGGATTGTACCACTAGAGCTCTACGGTTGTAGCCACGGGGGCCAACAGAAAAGGAGTTTGTTGGAAGGATGTGAACCAGCTCACAGAATCAAAGGGATGTTGGAGAGTCATGGTGTAGAAGGACAGGAAGCAGGGCAGCCTCTGAGTGGTCTTGATCAGTGCAAGTGGTCTGATAAATGAACCCCAGCCACAGAAGAAGTGACGCCAAATCTAAAGAGAGGACTCCAAGTGCTGGCTTGGGTCTTGGCAATCGCGCCACGTCTGCACACAATAGACGGGGTGGTTCCTCAAAAGCGAGTCAGGGAACACTTACCAGGAAAAGGGGCCAGGGAGCTGAGCAGGTCCGCGGGTCCAGGGCATTGACCAAAGGGCTGATATCTGTGAAAGGATTTCAGTTTTCCAGATGACAAGTTGTCAAGTGCTATGAAGCACTATAAAATTCTTAATACTGTACCTCAATCTTAAAAACACATCTTTGCTCCAGTTCTTTAATACCTCAGGAAAATCCAATTTTCACTTTTCTAAACTGAATCAGAACTGAAGGAAAAAAAAAAAAGTTTGCACTAAAAGAAAAAGATACAGCAGAAGACTGGCTGGTTTTGTTATTAAGACTGTCTTCTGGTTACATTTTATATATAGATTTTCCTGAATGTAGGTTAGGGAGCTATTAAAAAATTAAATAAGAGAAGAGCATTGCTTCTGCTATTTGACTTGAAAATGTTCACAGCAGGGCAACATAAAATCAGAATTTTATAGTGTTGCCTGAAAATAATACCATACCTTGAACTAGAAGCCCATAGGCAGATCAGGCCATTAAGGACTATTACCCATGTTATTACTGCTAAAATATTTATATATTATACTTTTGTAATAAGGTATTTCCAAAGAAAATAATGCTGGCTTAAAATGCACCTATTAGTAAAGCCATTCCAGCATAGTGTTGTTTGAAAATCTCTGCAGGAACAAAAGCCAAAAACATCAAACAATTATTAGAAGTTTGGATTTTGTCCCCCTAATACCCTTTTTCTGACCTTTGAAAACAGTTACAGCAAATGAAGACTAATAAAATTAAGCACAAGAGTGAAATTTGTTAAAAATAACAAGAAAATTTATATAGGTCCAGGTACCATGGTTATTCATGTTCTTTTTCTGTAGTAAAATTATTTCAACTTTGAATCAGTTTTGAGGTTTTCATTAGGTTATTCAAAAATATTTATTGAACCTGCCTAGTAGGGCAGACACTACTTGTCTATTTGATAGTCATTCTCCTTTGACTCCTTACTAATATAATCCCATCTTATTCAAGATGTCAATGTGTTCTGCTAAAATAGTCACCTCCCAGATTCAATTGCAGCTAGAGGTTACCATGTGATCAGGTCTAGACAATAAGATGTAAAGGGAAAAATTCATTTTTTAAAAAGAGGAGAGACTCATTTGGCAGTATCTTTGACTTTTCTGTCTAGAATGCAGATGCAATTCCTGGAACAACAGCACCAATTTTGCAACCATGAGGATACAGAGCAGAAAAAGAGATGGAACATGGAGATTTGATGACATTATGGAGATACTGTACAAGCCCAGGACTGCCTATCTTCAGCCTTCTTCCTATGTGATAAAAATAAACCTCTATTTGGTTCAGCTATTGCAATCAGGCTCAGTTATTTGCAGCCAGATGTATTACTAACTGATATACGTACTATGTATCTAACACTGTGTTGGACTCAGAAGATACAGCAGTGAACAAGATGTGGTCCTTAGACACAGATAACATTATTTAATGAGAGAAACATTAAGTAGATCATAACAAAATTATTTAATTGCAACTGTTATGAAGTAAGTGCTGAGTTAGCTACATTAGCCTGGGTGAAGATGGTGGTCAAACAAGATCTTTTTAAGTAAATGACATATAAACTGAGACTTGGATAAATAGGAGTTAACTGGGTGGTGGCAGTTGGAGACAGCATTTCGTGGGGGAGAGAATGGTCCCTATGAGTGAAATATGGAGACTAAAGGCAGTGATACTTCATGAAGCTGGATTAGTCAGATCAGAAAACATACGGCCTTTGGCCATGATAAGAATTTTAGACCTTAGAGCAATGGAAAGTCATTGGTAGATGTGAAGTGATCAGATCTGAGTTGTGAAGAGATAATTCCGGCTGCAATATGAAGGAATGGGAGGGGAGCTAGAGTGGATGTGGCGATTGAAAAGCTTGTTGAAGTTGTCCAGATCAGGAGTCAGCAAACTGCTTCCAAGGTCTGCTTTCATAAATAAAATTTTACTGGAATTCAGCTACATTTTCGTATTGTCTATGGCTGCTTTTGTGTTACAATGGCAGAGTTTAGCAGCTGCCATGGAGAATGTATGGTCAATATAGGCAAAAATATTTACTATCTGGCCCTTTACAAAACAAGTGTGTCAACACCTGCTCTGGACAAGAGAAGATAGTGGCTTGGACTAGTTTCATGGGGATGTAGGAAAGTGCACAGATTTGAGATGTATTTGAGATTTGCCGATGGGTTAAATTTGGGAGCTGAAGGAAATAGAGAGAGATGAACAATGACTTATTTTGTTTTTTACATCTTTATTGGAGTATAATTGCTTTACACTGTTGTGTTAGTTTCTGCTATACAACAAAGTGAATCAGCTATACGTATACATATATCCCCATATCACCTCCCTCTTGCGTCTCCCTCCCACCCTCCCTATCCCACCCCTCTAGGTCATCACAAAGCATCGAGCTGATCTCCCTGTGCTATGCAGCAGCTTCCCACTAGCTAACTATTTTACATTTGGTAGTGTATATATGTCAGTGCTACTCTCTCACTTCATTCCAGCTTCCCCTCCCTGCCCTGTGTCCCCAAGTCCATTCTCTACGTCTTTGTCTTTATTCCTGCCTTGCCACTAGGTTCATCGGTACCATTTTTTTTTTTTTTAGATTCCATATATATGCGATAGCATACGGTTTTTATTTTTCTCTTTCTGACTTACTTCACTCTGTATGACAGACTCTAGGTCCATCCACCTCACTACAAATAACTCAATTTCATTCCTTTTTATGGCTGAGTAATATTCCATTGTATATATGTGCCACATCTTCTTTATTCATTCATCTGTCAATGGACATTTAGGTTGCTTCCATGTCCTGGCTATTGTAAATAGTGCTGCAATGAACATAGTGGTACATGACTCTTTTTGAATTATGGTTTTCTCAGGGTATATGCACAGTAGTGGGATTGCTGGGTCATATGGTAGTTATATTTTTAGTTTTTTAAGGAACCTCCATACTGTTCTCCATAGTGGCTGTATCAATTTACACTCCCAACAACAGTGCAAGAGGGCCTTTATTATGTTGAGGAAGGTTCCTTCTATGCCCACTTTCTGGAGAGTTTTTATCATAAATCGGTGTTGAATTTTGTCAAAAGCTTTTTCTGCATCTATTGAGATGATCATATGGTTTTTATTCTTCAATTTGTTAATACGGTGTATCACATTGATTGATTTGTGTATATTGAAGAATCCTTGCATCCCTGGGATAAATCCCACTTGATCATGGTGTATGATCCTTTTAATGTGTTGTTGGATTCTGTTTGCTAGTATTTTGTTGAGAATTTTTGCATCTATATTCATCAGTGATATTGGCCTGTAATTTTCTTTTTTTGTAGTATGTTTGTCTGGTTTTGGTATCAGGGTGATGGTGGCCTCATAGAATGAGTTTGGGAGTGTTCCTTCCTCTGCAATTTTTTGGAAGAGTTTGAGAAGGATGGGTGCTAGCTCTTCTCTAAATGTTTGATAGAATTCACCTGTGAAGCCATCTGGTCCTGGACTTTTGTTTGTTGGAAGATTTTTAATCACAGTTTCAATTTCATTACTTGTGATTGGTCTGTTCATATTTTCTATTTCTTCCTGGTTCAGTCTTGGAAGGTTATACCTTTCTAAGAATTTGTCCATTTCTTCCAGGTTGTCCATTTTATTGGCATAGAGTTGCTTGTAGTAGTCTCTTAGGATGCTTTGTATTTCTGCGGTGTCTGTTGTAACTTCTCCTTTTTCATTTCTAATTTTATTGATTTGAGTCCTCTCCCTCTTTTTCTTGATGAGTCTGGCTAATGGCTTATCAATTTTGTTTATCTTCTCAAAGAACCAGCTTTTAGTTTTATTGATCTTTGCTATTGTTTTCTTTGTTTCTATTTCATTTATTTCCGCTCTGATCTTTATGATTTCTTTCCTTCTGCTAACTTAAGGTTTTGTTTGTTCTTCTTTCTCTAGTTCCTTTAGGTGTAACGTTAGATTGTTTATTTGAGATTTTTCTTGTTTCTTGAGGTAGGTTTGTATAGCTATAAACTTCCCTCTCAGAACTGCTTTTGCTGCATCCCATAGGTTTTGGTTCGTCGTGTTTTCATTGTCATTTCTCTCTGGGTATTTTTTGATTTCCTCTTTGATTTCTTCAGTGATCTCTTGGTTATTTAGTAACGTAATATTTAGCTTCCATCTGTTTGTGTTTTTTACATTTTTTTCCCTGTAATTCATTTCTAATCTCATAGAGTTGTGGTCAGAAAAGATGCTTGATATGATTTCAATTTTCTTAAATTTACTGAAGCTTGATTTGTGGCCCAAGATGTGATCTATCCTGGAGAATGTTCCATGCGCACTTGAGAAGAGAGTGTAATCTGCTGTTTTTGGATGGAATGTCCTATAAATATCAATTAAATCGATCTGGTCTATTGTGTCACTTAATGCTTCTCTTTCCTTATTTATTTTCATTTTGGATGATCTGTCCATTGGTGTAAGGGAGGTGTTAAAGTCCCCCACTATGATTGTGTTACTGTCGATTTCCTCTTTTATAGCTGTTAGCAGTTGCCTTATGTATTGAGGTGCTCCTATGTTGGTTGCGTATATATTTATAATTGTTACATCTTCTTCTTGGATTGATCCCTTGATCATTATGCAGTGTCCTTCCTTGGCTCTTGTAACATTCTTTATTTTAAAGTCTATTTTCTGATATGAGTATTGCTACTCCAGCTTTCTTTTGATTTCCATTTGCATGGAATATCTTTTTCTATCCCCTCACTTTCAGGCTGTATGTGTCCCTAGGTCTGAAGTGGGTCTCTTGTAGACAGTATATATGTGGGTCTTGTTTTTGTATCCATTCAGCGAGCCTGTGTCTTTTGGTTGGAGCATTTAATCCATTCACGTTTAAGGTAATTATCGATATGTATGTTCCTATTACCATTTTCTTAATTGTTTTGGGTTTGTTTTTGTAGGTCCTTTTCTTCTCTTGTGTTTCCCACTTAGAGAAGTTCCTTTAGCATTTGTTGTAGACCTGGTTTGGTGGTGCTGAATTCTCTTAGCTTTTCCTTTCTGTAAAGGTTTAAATTTCTCTGTCGAATCTGAATGAGATCCTTGCTGGGTAGAGTATCTTGGTTGTAGGTTCTTCCCTTTCATCACTTTAAGTATATCATGCCACTCCCTTCTGGCTTGTAGAGTTTCTGCTGAGAAATCAGCTGTTAACCTTATGGGAGTTCCTTTGTATGTTATTTGTGGTTTTTCCCTTGATGCTTTCAATAATTTTTCTTTGTCTTTAACTTTTGCCAATTTGATTACTATGTGTCTTGGCGTGTTTCTCCTTGGATTTATCCTGTATGGGACTCTCTGCACTTCGTGGAGTTGGGTGGCTATTTCCTTTCCCATGTTAGGGAAGTTTTCGACTATAATCTCTTCAAATATTTTCTCTGGTCCTTTCTCTCTCTCTTCTCCTTCTGGGACCCCTATAATACGAATGTTGTTGCATTTAATGTTGTCCCAGAGGTCTCTTAGGCTGTCTTCATTTCTTTTCATTCTTTTTTCTTTATTCTGTTCCGCAGCAGTGAATTCCACTATTCTGTATTCCAGGTCACTTATCCGTTCTTCTGCCTCAGTTATTCTGCTATTGATTCCTTCTAGTGTAGTTTGCATTCCAGTTATTGTATTGTTCATCTCTGTTTGTTTGTTCTTTAATTCTTCTAGGTCTTTGTTAAACATTTCTTGCATCTTCTCAATCTTTGCCTCCATTCTTTTTCCGAGGTCCTGGATCATCTTCACTATCATTATTCTGAATTCTTTTCCTGGAAGGTTGCCTATCTCCACTTCATTTGGTTGTTTTTCTGGGGTTTTATCTTGTCCCTTCCTCTGGTACATAGCCCTCTGCCTTTTCATCTTGTCTATCTTTCTGTGATTGTGGTTTTTGTTCCACAGGCTGCAGGATCGTAGTTCTTCTTGCTTCTGCTGTCCGCCCTCTGCTGGATGAGGCTATGCATACTGTCTTGATTACTGTAGCTTTGTAGTATAATCTGAAGTCAGGGAGCCTGATTCCTCCAGCTCCGTATTTCTTTCTCAAGATTGCTTTGGCTATTTGGGGTCTTTTGTGTTTCCATACAAATTGTAAAACTTTTTTGTTCTAGTTCTGTGAAAAACACCATTGATAATTTGATAGGGATTGCATTGAATCTGTGGATTGCTTTTGGGAGTATAGTCATTTTCACAATGTTGATTCTTCCAATCCAAGAACATGATATAGCTCTCCATCTGTTTGTATCATCTTTGATTTCTTTCATCAGTGTCTTATAGTTTTCTGCATACAAGTCTTTTGCCTCCTTAGGTAGGTTTATTCCTAGGTATTTTATTCTTTTTGTTGCAGTGGTAAATGGGAGTGTTTCGCTAATTTCTGTTTCTGATTTTTCGTTGTTAGTGTATAGGAATGCAAGAGATTTCTGTGCATAAATTTTGTATCCTGCTACTTTACCGAATTCATTGATTAGCTCTAGTAGTTTTCTGGTGGCATCTTTAGGATTTTCTATATATAGTATTATGTCATTTGCAAACAGTGACAGTTTTATGTCTTCTTTTCCAATTTGGATTCCTTTTATTTCTTTTCCTTCTCTCATTGTTGTGGCTAAAACTTCCAAAACTATGTTGAATAACAGTGGTGAGAGTGGGCACCCTTGTCTTCTTCCTGATCTTAGGGGAAATGCTTTCAATTTTTCACCATTGAGAATGATGTTGGCTGTGGGTTTGTCATATATGGCCTTTATTATATTGAAGTAGGTTCTCTCTATGCCCACCTTCTGGAGATTTTTTATCATAAATGCATGTTGAATTTTGTCAAAAGCTTTTTCTGCATCTATTGAGATTACTATATGGTTTTCATTCTTCAATTTGTTAATATGGTTTATCACATTGACTGATTTGTGTATATTGAAGAATCCTTGTGTTCCTGGGATAAACCCCACTTGATCATGGTGTATGATCTTTTTAATGTGCTGTTGGATTCTGTTTGCTAGTATTTTGTTGAGGATTTTTGCATCAATGTGCATGAGTGATATTGGCCTGTAGTTTTCTTTTTTCATGACATCTTTGTCTCGTTTTGGTATCAGGGTGATGGTGGCCTCATAGAATGAGTTTGGGAGTGTTCCTCCCTCTGCTATATTTTGGAAGAGTTTGAGAAGGATAGGTGTTAGCTCTTCTCTAAATGTTTGATAGAATTTGCCTCAAACAATGACTTTAAACATAAGTACCTGATAAGATGGAAAAGCAGGTTTGGGAGGGTAAAATGCAAGTGTTCTGTCTTGGAAATCTTGAGTTTAAATATCTTAGAAAGAGAGATATTATTAATATCACAGTCCCTCTTTTGTTAGAATATGGAAATCCTATAATATAGAGGCTTTCCTTATGTTCTATGTTATAATCATTTCTACTCAGTAAGAATCATCCTCTTGATTTTTACATACAGAAAGTCTTCCCAAATATAATTAAATTCAGTCCATTTTAATTTAAAAAATTAAGCAAAAGTTAAAAGAAATTGAGGCAAATAGATTATAATAAAAGTTTTTCTGATGTTTTGAGAAAAGACATTGGTTCCTTAGTTGAGCAGTAAGTCTATCCAGTAATTATTATTTATATATTTTCAAGACTTATTTTTCATACAATCACACTTTCCCCAGTATTTTTATGCCATTAAATACTACCATACTGATCTCACAAAAATAACAAAATAGTGGACCTGTTGCAGGTAAGGTATCATTTGATGAGAAGCAATGGGGAGCTTTGGGCATTAGATCTGATTAAGCCAAGTTTCTGTACCCTTCTAAATAAAATAATTGCATTTTTCTGTCCAAATCTGGGACACATTGCTTGACAACTGGAAATTTTTTTTTAATTGTGAAAATTCAAGAAAATATCAGAAATATGGTTGTCGTATATTTCTATGCCAGATCCTAAGGCATGGGAAACACCCAAATCTCCACTCAGTCCCTCTGTAAGAGGTCAGGCCTCAAGCACAGAAGGGAAAATAATCAACTGTCATGGGAAATGGTGGGGCCCAACATTTGAAATAAAACACCTTGGTACTGTTCTTTGAATTTTCAGAAGTGTTTGGCAATATAGATATGCAATATGCTTGGTAAGACCTCCTACTGAGACTGTTAGAGGGGAAAAAAAGCAGTCTTCCAAAATGTAAAATTCAGGATACGACTTGATCTGCACTCTTTTACTTAGAATGCCTTCACAGCTCTTGTATTAGTTTGGCAAGCTCTCGGAATCTCTTGAGTTATTGCTCCCTACCCCAATAAATGGTTTTTTTGGCAAAACATGCTGGAAGTTTTCCTTGTACCTCAAGGATGAGACTATTTCTTTTGAAATGCACACACTGAGAGGTGGGGAAGAAAACATCCAAGATGTAGAATTTATGGGTTTAATGAAATGTGAAAATTGGAAAAGAGAAACATCTTCTGAAGATGGCTTTACTCATTAGCAAACTGGGTTAATTAAAAAGTATTAAGTCAGACAGATCCCTTTAAATATGATAGATAATTTCTTTTTTTAATTACTATTTTCAAGCAGAGTAGTTGTTTTTGGTTGGCTGTTTGGCTGGGTTTTGGGTGGGTTTTTTTAATTTTGGTGCTGTCTTCCCGGATAAAGCAAGGCATTCCCAGCCAAACAGTGTTGAGTTAATGCTCAGAAAGCAGAGTTTCCTCCTTCCCTCCTGAATTCACCTGCTCATGACCATAAGCCCAGCTCCAGGTGGGACAGTGTTTGCAGCTGGAGTGGAAGAGACATTGCAACAGCCACAGTGAGCTGGTTTTGATTCTCTCATCATTTCATTCACACCGGCTTCCTTTAGGAAGCCTGCAAAATGTTGGTTTTTAATTGAAGTACAATTAACAAACAATAAAATTCATCTTTTAGAATGTATAGTTCTTTATATTTTGAGAAGTTTATACAGTCATGTAACCACTCCTGCAGTCAAGGTAGAGAATATTTTCATCATCTTAAAAAGATCCTTTGTGTCCCTTTGTAGTCAATCCCCAACCCTACCCCAGTCCCTGGTACCTGGCAACCAAAGATCTGATGTCTATTTCTGCCTTTTACAGAATGTCAGATAAATAGAATCATACAGTATGTAGCCTTTTGAGTTTGACTTCTTTTACTTAACAAATTGCTTTTAAATTCAGTAATGTTGTATGTGTGTTTTTAGTTCATTCCTTTTAATTGCTGAATAATATTCCATTATAATTATATGAGTATACCACAATTTATTTATGCATCCAGTAGTTGGCTGTTTGGTTGTTTCTAGTTTTGGGTAATTATGAATAAAGCTGCTATAAACATGCACAGGTTTTTGTGTGGACCTATAAGAAATTGTCAAACTCTTTCCCTCAGTGACCATACCATTTTGCATTTCCACCAGTAAATGTATGAGAGCTCCAGTTACTCAGCACCCTCACCAGCATTTTGTATTGTCAGTTTGTTGTTATTTGAGCCATTATAACAGGTGTGTAGTGGTATCACATTGTGCTTCTAATTTACATTTCTCTACTAACTAATGATACTGCCAATTAATGACACTGAGCATTTTTTCATGTGCTTATTTGCCATGTGCACCTATTCTTTGATGAAGTATCTCCTCAAATATTTTGCCCACATTAATGGTTTGTTGGTTTTCTTGAGTTTTGAGAGTTCTGTGTATTCTGGTTACCAGTCCTCTATCAGATGGGTGCTTTGCAAATATTCTTCTCTCTGTCTGTGGTTTGTCTTTTTATTCTCTTCAGGATGTCGTTTAAAAAGCAGAAGTTTTAAATTTTGATAAAATCTAATTTATCGAGCACCGCCCGGACACCGCGCGGGCCGCCGGCATCATGAAGATCTGGACTTCGGAGCACGTCTTTGACCACCCATGGGAAACTGTTACAACAGCTGCAATGCAGAAATACCCAAACCCTATGAACCCGAGTGTGGTTGGAGTTGATGTATTGGACAGACACGTAGATCTCTCTGGAAAGTTGCACAGCCATAGACTTCTCAGCACAGAGTGGGGACTGCCTTCCATTGTGAAATCTCTTATTGGTGCAGCAAGAACCAAAACGTATGTGCAAGAACATTCTGTAGTGGATCCCGTAGAGAAAACGATGGAACTTAAATCTACTAATATTTCATTTACAAATATGGTTTCAGTAGATGAGAGACTTATATACAAACCACATCCTCAAGACCCAGAAAAAACTGTTTTGACTCAAGAAGCCATAATTACCGTGAAAGGGGTCAGTCTCGGCAGTTACCTCGAAGGACTGATGGCAAGCACGATATCGTCAAATGCCAATAAAGGCCGAGAAGCAGTGGAGTGGGTAATACATAAATTAAATGCTGAAATTGAGGAATTGACGGCTTCGGCAAGAGGGAGCATCAGGACACCAATGGCAGCAGCAGCATTTGTGGAGAAATGATCATGAAAGTTGATAACACCCAGTTCCCCAGGTCTCTACGAGCTGGCAGTATATTTATTTGTTATTTAAAAAATACATCTATATTTTCGGTAGAATTGTTTTTTTAATAAGCTGAAGGACTATGTGACTTGATCAAAACAAAGAGGTGCAGGGTTTCTAAATAAAAGGGATTGGCTGAAATTAGTGTTGTCTGAAATGACTGTCTGATTTTGAGGATTCCAGTATTTATGTAAAAATTTAACAATTTTTGAAAAGTACTTGAAAACTGGTATTGGCTGATTAAACCTCCTTAAGGTAGAATTTTAAAGCTTTTCACGCATTGGAACTCTACCTGTCTTTGGACCAACCCCAGAACCAAGCAGAGCCACCTCTTACATACCCACCACTGCCTTGCAATAAACTTGGAGAACTTGCATGAGGGAACTCACTTTTAAAGGAGAAACTGTATAGTTTTAAAAAGACGTTAATTGTATAAAATAATTTGCTCTGCTATAAACCACCATTAAAAATCACAATGTTTTAATTTGGTACTCAACATTTTTGGAGTAAAAATTATCACGAAAGTAATAAACGACTCCAACAAAAATATACTTTATTGTGTTAAAGAGTACTGTATTGATTTGCCAAAGTTTTGTAACTTAGTAAAGGTATTACCTTCCTTGGATCTGTACTTTATGACTTAGTATGCTGTGTCGTGGGCTGGTTATGTTAACTGAAAAAGTAAAATCATTACCAGAATTTTGCAGCACTCTAAACTTAAACAGAAGAACAGCTGTTCACATCTTTTAGCATTTCACATTTGCCTAACTTATAAATTGCCATGTGTCAGAATCGTGGTTCTGTAATTGCTAAAGCATGATATGTCAGGTTATTTGAATATAATTACTTTTTGAAGTAATTGTGACCACAAAACATCTTTTTTACGTGAAGAGCTGTACATCATTTGAAATTACCTGAATGATGTCTTGATCTGAAGCATAAATCCCAGGGACTTAATGTTTTTAATAATACCGTGTCACTGCGGGGGATGGGGGTGGTGGAGAAGAAAAAAGAATAATAGGGTGAAAAAAAAGCATTGACCTAAACTAACCAGTATGTGAATTGCTTTGCAGCTTTTATTTATGGGAAATCCTTGCTTTGGATGCCAGTGGGCAGCTGCAATCTGAAAATCCAGTAAATGTTGTTTTGTTTTGTATTTTGTAGCAGGCAATTAATTATCAACCACTAAATAATATCTTTGATACTGGGAATTGTTGCATACAGAATATTTTTGTTAAAAGGTGATGAGCTCTTGCCTTTATTTCACAGTACTTAAAGTGATAAACTTCTAGTCAGGTTTCCTATAAAAGAAACCAATTAATATATGTACCTAAACCACAAAAATAGTATACCAAACTATTTGAAAATTACTGTTTTTCTACTTAAAATATTGTTTAGCTTGCGACTTCTTAGGACATTTGTAAAAGCAAGTTAAAGCCAATAAAGTTTTTGATTATTTTTTGTAAAAAAAAAAAAAAAAAAAAAAAATCTAATTTATCAACATGTTTATTTTATGGATCATGCTTTTTGTGTCCTAAGAAATCTTTGCCTAACTCAATGTCACCAAGGTTTTTTTCTTATGTTTTCTTCTAGAGATTTTATAGTTTTAAGCTTAAAGTTAGGTATTTGATCCATTTCTAGTTAACATTTGAATACAGTGTGAGGCACTATACATATGTATGACACTTTTTACAAATGGATGTCCAGATACCCCAGCACCATTCATTGAAAAAGCCATCCTTTCTATATTGTATTGCCTTGGCACCTTTGCTGAAAATCAGTTAATATTTGTGTCTGTTTCTGTGCTCTCTACTTTGTTCAGTTGTTCTGTGTGTCTATCCTTTTGCCAATCCCATGCTGTCCTGATTACTGTAGCTTTATAGTAAGTCTTGAAATCAGGTATAGTTAGTCCTCCAACTTTTTTCTTTTTCAAAATTGTTTTGACAGTTATAGATCCTTTGCCCTCCCATATAATTTTTAGAATCAGTTTATTAATTTCTACAAAAAGTCTCCTGGGATTTTGATTGGAATTATACTTAATTGATGTAACAATTTGAGGGAAATTGACATTTTGACAACACTGAGTTTTCTGATCCATAAGGACACCACTTCATTTATTTAGATCTTTTATTATTTTTGTCATCAATGTTTTTCAGTCTTTAGCATACAAATTTTGCACATATTTTGCTAGGTTTATCTTTAAGTATTCTACATATTGGATGTTATTTTAAATGTACTTATTTTAAATGTAAGTTGGATGTACTTTAAAAAAAAATTCTGTTTCCAATTGTTCCTTACTAGTATATGGAATACAACTGATTTTTTAATGTACTGCTCTTGTATCCTGATACTTCAATAAATTTACTTTTAAGATCTAGCAGCATTTCCATAGATTCTTTTGGATCTTCTATGTAAACAATCATGTCATCTGAGAATACAAACAGTTTTAATTTTTTCTTTCCAAAATACATGCCTTTTATTTGTTTTTCTTGCCTTATTATACTTTCTAGAATCTCCAGTGTAATGGAAATTCTTCCCTGTTTCTGATCTTAGTGGGACTATCTAAGAGTTAATCACCATTAAGTTTTTTTGTAGATTTTTTTGGTAGATGAATTCTATCAGGCTGGGGCATTCCCTTCATTCCAGTTTGCTAAGAGGTTTTTTTTTTTTTTTTTTTTGATGAATGGATCTTGAATTTTGTCAAAGTCTTATTTGCATCTATTATGATGATAATAAGGTTTTTCTTTTTTAGACTGTCCATATCGTGAATTACATTGATTTTCAAATGTTGAACCAACCTTACCTTCCTGGGATAAACCTCAGTTGGTCAGGTTTTATTAGCCTTTTTATATATTGCTGGACTCAATTTGTGAATACTTTGTTAAGGTCTTTTGGATCCGTGTTCATGAGGAATATTGGAGTGTTCTCAAGACAATGCTGGTTTCACAAATGAGTTGGGAAGTATTAGCTCCTCTTCAATTTTCTGGAAGACTTTTGAGCAAAATATGTTAGGTAGTATTCAGCTTTAAAGCCATCTGACATAGAAGGGTTTTTTGGTGGGGGGAGGGTTTAGCTATAGAGTCAATTTATTTAATAGATACAGTACTATTCCATTCATTTATTTTTTTTCTCCATTGAGGTTTTTTTTTTCTTTTTTTTTCAGCTATTAGTTTGTATTTTTCAAAGTTTTTTTTTTTTGGCATGTTCAGTTTTAATAGATGGACTAAGGAAAATTGATTCTATCTCACTGGAATAACTTCTTTGAGAAATCTGAGCTTTTTTAGAAAAAAAAAAAAACCACCCCAGGGTTAGTATATATGTCAAAGAAGATAAAGACTAAAAGTAGCTGCATCATAACCTGTCAACATGATCTCCTTCTTTTCTGTTTAAAATGGTCCTGGCTGAAACTTACAACTGTAGCCTGAAACAAATATGATTAGAACTTCCAAGACAGGATGAGCTAATTAATTAATTAACTCAACAACAACTGATAAAGACTTCGCTTGTCCACTTTGTACAAAGCACTTTGCGGCATACAAAGCAAAGGAGCCACCTCCAGGGCGTTGTAATCTTTCCAGGTAGTCAACTGGAAATATCCATAAAGCCAGGTATGATCAAGCACAAATCAAAATAAAGTGAACTTTCTATTGGAATGCTGAAAAAGCAGAAAGGAGCATATTGGAAATTTTAATTTAAAAGGTGAGTTCTGAGATGGATTTTCAGAAAATTGACAAATATTGGCAAGAAGAAATAGGGACGATGTTTCTGGAAGAGAGAGAGGCACAGATAAAACTATTGTTTGGAGGTCTTTAGCAAAAGATGAAGTTGAAAAAGTGCAAGGAGTGAATTGCTATGGAGAGACTCCTGGGCAATAGAGACTCCTTAGGCTTAAGGAAGGGAACCAACATTACATGGCTGAATTTCCAGGCCAGTTCTTTGAGGTCATTCTTCTTCTCAGTTTCCTGATGAGCATACTAACAGTAGAGCATTTAGATAATTTGCCCAATAGTCACCAATGTCAATGGTAACCTGGCACCTGAACTCAGGTCCAAACTTCTCCCACTGCCTTATATACTTTGCCAGCTAAAGAAGTTCAGCAATGCCCAACCAGAGATTCTCCACTGCAGTGTTAGAATCAACCATGAAGTGAATTGCAAGTAACTTGCTAGTAATATGTATTCATCCATTCATTCAATAAATACACACCGAATGCCTTGCTGTGTACCAGCACTGTGTTTAGGTGCCACAGATACAGCAGCAAACAAACATTCTTCCAACCATCATGAAGCTTATTTTCTAATGATGAAAACAAGCACTGAACAAGTCACTATAAGTGAGATTGAGACCTGTTTAGAAAGAAGTACATCACACTGTGGAGGCATTAAAAAGGGTACATAACCTGGCAAGAATATACAATGAAGAAAAGAAGTCTTTTCAGCAAGCGGTGTTGGGAAAGTTGGACAGCCGCGTGTAAATCAATGAATTTAGAACACTCCCTCACACCATTCAAAAAAATAAACTCAAAATGGCTTAAAGATTTAAATATAAGACATGATACCATAAAACTCCTAGAAGAGAACATAGGCAAAACGTTCTCTGGCATAAATCGTAGCAATGTTTTCCTAGGTCTGTCTCCCAAGGCAATAGAAATAAAAGCAAAAATAAACAAATTTTTTATTTTTGCCTAATCAAACTTATAAGCTTTTGCACAGCAAAGGAAACCATAAACGAAATGAAAAGACAACCTATGAACTGGGAAAAAATATTTACAAATGATGCAACCGACAAGGGATTAATTTCCAAAATATACAAACAGCTCAATAACAAAAAACAAACAACCCAATCAAAAAATGGGCAGAAGACCTAAACAGACATTTCTCCAAAGAAGACATACAGATAGCGAACTGGCACATGAAAAGATGCTCAACATCTCTAATTATTAAAGAAATGTAAATCAAAACTACAATGAGGTATCACCTAACACCAGTCAGAATGGCCATCATTAAAAAGTCTACAAATAACAAGTGTTGGCGAGGGTGTGGAGAAAAGGGAACCCTCCTATGCTGTTGGTATGAATGTAAATTGGTGCAGTCACTACAGAAAACAGTATAGAGGTTCCTCAAAAAACTAAAAATAGAGTTGCCATATGATCCAGCAATCCCACTCCTGGGCATATATCCAGACAAAACTCTAATTCGAAAAGATACATGCACCCCAATGTTCACAGCAGGACTATTTACAATAGCCAAGACATGGAAACAACCTAAATGTCCATCAACAGATGAATGGAAAAAGATGTGGTACACATATGCAATGGAATATTACTCAGCCATAAAAAAAGAATGAAATAATGCCATTTGCAGCAACATGGATGGACCTAGAGATTATCATACTAAGTGAAGTAAGTCAAATAGAGAAAGACAAATATCATATGATGTCACTTATATGTGGAATCTAAAAAAAATTGATACATATGAACTTATCTACAAAACAGAAATAGACTCACAGACATAGAGAACAAACTTATGGTTACCAAAGGGGGAAGGAGAGGGATAAATTAGGAGTTTGGCATTAACATATACACACTACTATATATAAAATAGATAAACGAGAACCTACTGCATAGCACAGGGAACTATATTCAATATACTTTAATAAATGATAATGGAAAAGAATCAGAAAAGGTATATATGCATATATATACGTATATGTTCATATATATATATGTGTGTGTGTATATATATATATATATATATATATATATATATATATATATATATACATATATATGACTGAATCACTTTGCTGTACACCAGAAACTAACACAACATTGTAAATCAACTATACTTCAATTAAAAAAAAGGGGGCGGGGGCAGGGGAACATAACCCTATCTGAAGGTCTCTGTAAAGAAGTGATAGTTAAGCTGAAATTTGCAGTTGTTAGCTAAATTAGTGTGTGTGTGTGTGTGTGTGTGTGTGTGTGTTGGAGGGAGGCATTGTTTCAGCAGCAGAAGCAACAATAATAAAATGTCATACCTTATATCTTGGGAAATGGGAAATGATTGTAGGGTTTTTAGCAAGGGAGTAACACAACAAATTCTTCAGATATATATTCTTAAAAATTCATTCTGATCGCACTGCAGAGAGCAGACTATAGAGGGACATGATGCCAGAGATCACTGACAAGGGGACTGCAGTACCAGGATGAGAGAAGCGGGTGGCAGAGGTCAGCCTTCCTTGAGAGCTAGATTGAACTGGACGTGGAAGTTGACAGAAAGAGAGGAACCAAGGACAAGTCCCAGATTTGTGACATTTGCAACAAGGTAGCTGGTAGTGTGCCCTTTACCCAAATTAGGAAAATTCAGAAAGAACAGATGTAGTGTTAGGGGGAGGTGGTAGGCAGATGACAAGCTCAGTTTAGGAAAGTTGAATCGGACGTGTGGAGTGCAGCAGTTAAGAGTATGGCTGGTGAAGCCAGACTATCTATCGCAGCACTACCATTAACAACTGTGTGGCTACGATTAGTTATTCATCTTCTCTGGATCTCAGTTTCAGCATCTATAAAATGGTGATAATAATAGTATCTACCTCATACAATTATTATTAAGATTAAAATTAGTTACACATGTAAAGCTCTGTTTTAGTACAACAGCTGGGTTTTTTTTGGAACTATTATTATGTGACTGTGAGATGTTCAATATACAACTGAATGTACTGCCTCAAATGTCAGGAAAAGCATAGGGTCATTGTAGGATGGAGCTTCTTAACTCCCTTGTGGTTGAGTGGGAGACATGTAGCTAAGTTGGATGCACTTAATAAGCAGTGCAAGAACCTCTTGCCCTGTGGCATAGAGAGGCTGGTAAAGTTTGAGAAGAAAACTACTCCCTCCAGGGTCTTGAGTAATTACAAAAACAAAGTCTCCATGCCAACCTCAGGCAGATATGTAGCATAACTGAGAAATAAATCTTTAAGTCACTTAACATTTGAGGATTATCTGTTATTGCAGCATAACCTAGTCTGTACTGACTGACACATCAATGAGCTATTTTATTATGAAAATGACATGCACAGTTTGAGAAGCTGTGGGTCTAAAGTAAAAGACTTTATATGTTTAAAGTAGATTTATATTCTGCATATTATTTCCTCTGGAGATGGGTTTCCTTCTAAGTATGGGTCTAGATTGCATCTTGCTATCTAAAGAAGAAGCTGCTTGCACTGTTTACAATAGCTAAGACATGGAAGCAACTTAAATGTCCGTTGACAGATGAATGGATAAAGAAGATGTGGTATATATACACAATGGAATATTACTCAACCATAAAAAAGGATGAAATAATGCCATTTGCAGCAACATAAATGGACCTAGAGATTATCATACTAAGTGAAGTAAGTCAGACAGAGACAAACATCATATGATATTGCTTATATGTGGAATCTAAAAAATTGATACAAATGAACTTATTTACAAAACAGAAATAGACTCACAGACACAGAAAACAAACTTATGGTAACCAAAGGGGAAAGGGGGGGAATAAATTAGGAGTCTGGAATTAACATATACACACTACTATATATAAAATAGATAACCAATAAGGACCTACTGTAGGACACAGGGAATTATACTCAATATCTTGTAATAACCTATAATGGAAAAGAATCTAAAACAGGATAGTTATTTATATGTGTATACATATGTATAACTGAATCACTTTGCTGCACACCTGAAACTAACACAACATTGTAAATCAACTATATTTCAACAAAAGTTTTTTAAAAATAAAATAAAGAAGAAGCTGCTTGTCTCATAGTGACATGTGGGCTTCTAACTGAGGGGTTGTTACTAGAACACGAGAAACTGAGACCACAGGAAGAACATGCAGGCACAATTTTTACTTCATACTTGGAAAAGCATAAGGAGAAGCTTGACTAGATTTGGCAAAATTCAACTTACCTGATGTTATTTAAAACTACTCAACCCAAATTTTGAGAAATTAGAAAAGAAGAAACTGTCCTTTCCTTTATGATTCAGAAGAGAGAAATATAAGGAAATGACCCTCCTACATCTGTCTATCCTTTGCACAAAGCTGAACAATTGGGTTCTGCTATGGTTTCCTTGAAGGCAAGACCCAGCTGTGGATAGGAAATGCGGTCTCTCCTGTCGGCAGAGGACCTTCCCACTCACAGTTGCCCTGGGAAGAGGCAGATCCAGGGATTGAGATTAACAACTGGGAACGCAGACCTTAAGCTGGAGATGAGGGGGAAGCTCCTTCTTTGGGCTTTACTCTCTCAGACATAGAGCCCCAAATATCCAGACTGCTTGCGTGGGGGTGAGGGCAGCTGGCATCCTCAGCAGGGTTGCTGGCTGGCAGCTAGTTGGAGAGGAAACCCTATAGCCAAGGAATCATTAAGTAAGACACCCCAAAATGATGGTGGGCTGCAATGGATGGCTCCAAGAGCCTCCATATTTAATAGCCAGTTGTAAGTTTCTCTTCTGTAATTTCCTCTGTTTCCTGAGCTTCCAGTAAAGTTTTGGTTAACATCAAAACCTGGTTTCAGTATGGCTGGGGAGAATTAAGGGAAAGGTCTGTGTCTGTGCTTAGTCCGGTAATAAAGGAGTAACTCACCTTGAAGTCAACACGGCAGGGGCAGCATCAATGCATATCCAGCACAGGGATCAACCGGCTGCAACTGAGGGACAGCTGAGGACAAGCAGAGGGCTGGGAGCCCATGTAAAACACTCCCAAAGACTCCCTGGAAGAAATCAGAAGGAACCTGAGAAGGGCATCCTGCTCTCATGCAGGTGGAGACCATCAATCAGGAGACACTAGGTTAAACCCTGACCTCATTTGCACTGGTGAGGCCAGAGGGATATGGGTTACAAACATAATCCCAGAGTATGCCTCCTTGGGACGAGAGGTTCTGTGGGAGTTTGTCTGCCAAGTGGAAATTGCTGGCACATATATCAGCTGAAAAAAATTTGAGACGCTCTCTTCTAGGCAATGGGGAATCTCTGTGGGCTTTCAGACAGGGAAGTGAGGAGATGAAATTATTTTGAATTTTTACAATTTTCCAATATCATCATAGTGAACAAAGGCTTGTTTTTCAATAACTATCCTATTAAGAAAGTTATAAATATTGTAAGGGAAGTGTGTTTTCAGTTGAAACGAGACAGTAAATCAAGCTTGAAGCTTACGGGTTTAGTTAAGTGAAATGTAGGTGAAACAAAATCTCAATAAATCAAGAAATCCAACCTGAATGTAAGCAGTTCATTAATTAAAACTCACAGCCCAGTATAAGATTTACACAACTCTGAAGTGACAACACTGAAATAGCATCTGCTTCGAAGCATCTGCTTCCCAAGAAAGTTTGCTCTTCTTACTAAACAATAGGATAAATCATGATCCTCCTATAATCCTTCTAGGATTGTGAGGGTTTCCCATGAAATTTTCAAATGGCCTGGGCATGCTCATTTCACTTCAGTAACAAAATCCACAGCTATAATTTGCTCAGTTTCCAACTTTGAAGTATCAATCACGCAAATCTCAAATTGTAGATGTTGAGCAAAAAAAAGATTAAAGCTGAAGGGGGGGAGCTGAGGAGATTGAGGGGAAGGAGAGGAAAAGAGTGGAATGCAGTTTTCTACGGAGCAAGGGCGCCCAGGGGTGAAATAACTGAGGGCAAAAAAAGTCATCAATACTAAAACTAGAAACAAAATGAAGAAAATGTCTGATGCAGAAGCCAGCGTGCTTACAGTGGAGTTGCCTTATATGTGCATTTAACTTTCTGAAGTTCACCCACATGTGATAAAGGAAACCACATAGATAAAGGAAACCACATAGATAAAGGAAAAGAGAAACAACAACTTAAATAGGTATGGCTGATTTTGCATGCTATTCCTGCTCAATGAACCATGCTCTGTAGTGAGACCGAGAGGGGCAACATGAATCTGGTTTTCCCTTAGCTTGTAAGTGTCTCTCACTGTGTGTGCACCTGACTGCACTGAATATGAATCTAGGGTTTAAAGATATGTATGTTTTGAACAACATGGTTCTTAAACTCAAGCCAACTACTTCATCAGGTACCCGATGGGATGGGGGTTAAGGATAGGATGGGAAGAAAGAGGGAAATGCTGTCAGTGGATTAATTAAAAGATGTATGTTAGTCTCTGTATTGGATAGGACTCACACAGATAAGCAGAACCACTATGAGTGAGACAGAATCAGGAATATAAGGATTAGACCTTATACAATTATGGAAGTTGGTAAAAAGTTTATGGAAAGCTGTTACCCAGGCATTGGGTAGTGGGCTTAAAGTTGCTGTAGGTCAGCAAGACTGCAGTAAGAAGAAAAGCTGGATGTGAAGTGGGGGAGGTCAAGGACAAACTGGAACCCACAAGGGCGAACTGGAACCTAAAGAACAAAATGGAACCTGTATCTATCTCTTACCACCTCCAGACTTGCTAAGGCTGGTCATCTGTAGAAGTAGCTGGTGACTTTCACTATGGAGCTACACATGCACTTGGTCCAGGACTTAGAGAAGCTAAAGGAGAAGATCTGGCTGGAGCTGATGGGGCCACAGGCCCAGCAGCAGCCCCACTGCCAACAAGGTAAGAAGTAGATAAGCCACAACAAGCATAAGCTACTTCAGCAACCAGGGCCTCAGCTCACCCTTACAAGCATCATGGCTGCCATTTCCCTTCTGCCATTCAAATCACATGCAAACTTTTCTCATGGCCAACCCTAATCCAGAACCAGACGTGGAAGGGAATTCTAGGAAAAGGAGTTCCAATTTAGCAAAACTGACACACTACGAAGCCATTGTGGTCTCCAACAGTAGGCGTCTCTCTAAGGAATTTCCAAGGATAATACTGATGAAATGTTTACCTTATGTGCTGTCTTTAGAACTCAATGCTTGTTAAAATGTAACTCCACTATTCAAAGTGACGTGTACTAACATTTTAAGTGGGAAAATTGTCACTCACTTCTGGTACCAACATTCTGGCTGGTACATTCTTCTCCTCTCTTCCATCATTAAGGCAATTACGGTCTCCCTGCTGAGAATACAATCAACTCTACAATATGATGTTATCAGCAGTCTTCCCAGAGATCCTCTGTGTTTAGAAAGTTTTTTTTAAAATACAAACTCTCTTCCATATGTGTTGTGATTTTTTTAAAAGTACTTGAAAAGCCCTTATTTGTTGCCACTGATCTGCCAACCTGACATTTGATCGTCAAAAAAAAATTCGTTTTAAACCTGGGTAACACTAAACAGTATACATTTCCTATTTCCTTTTGTTTCCCAAAGTGTTTGTATTGGTAAAACTTTCAATATTCATAACTCTGAGACTTGACACTTTTTCTGGAAAACAATTCCATTATGGGAAAAGGTTATGGCATTTTATTCCCTTTAAGTCATGGTTTACACAAATATATGTTCCATCCCAGTAATTTCTCAGAGTGCCGAAGAGCTTAGTGATAGCTGAATTCTGAGTAAAACCATTAGCTCGGATGACCATTAACTAATAACTGCTATTATATGCTCCTTAATGATACGGTGAGCTCATTGAGGTCAGCGCCATGTCTCATCCATATTTGTATTCAAAGCAACTGGCACGTACTAAGCACTCAGTAAATATTTATCAAAAGACTGAATGGTTTTTTGTGGGACTTTAAATGTTTGCCTTTAAAAGTGACTGACTCTGGATGAGAGACTCAGATCCAGAATTGCAAATTCTAGGTGAGTATAGAAAACACAACTGAGGTTAGAGGACAAAGAAAGGGAGTTATTCTCAATCTCTTTTCCCTTATTCATTTCCATCAAAAACTGTTTCTCGGGGCTTCCCTGGTGGCGCAGTGGTTGAGAGTCTGCCTGCCAATGCAGGGGACACGGGTCTGAGCCCTGGTCTGGGAAGATTCCACATGCCGCGGAGCAACTAGGCCCGTGAGCCACAACTACTGAGCCTGCGCGTCTGGAGCCTGTGCTCCGCAACAAGAGAGGCCGCGATAGTGAGAGACCCGCGCACCGCGATGAAGAGTGGCCCCTGCTTGCCACAACTAGAGAAAGCCCTCGCACAGAAACGAAGACCCAACACAGCCATAAATAAAATAAATAAATGAAATTAAAAAAAAAAAAAAGAAAATGCTCCCTATTTCACTTACAAAATTAATTTTTTTTAAAAAACTGTTTCTTGATTATATACTATCTATCAAACTTTGCATCAGACTATAGAAAAATAAAAATAAATTAGGCAAGGGCCTCACCCACAAGTAGTTCACAGTCTTGTCTGGCCTAAAGACCCAGAGGCAAATAACTAACTGCAGGGTAAGTGCTTTTAATGGAGATGTGTATACAGAGCAAGAAGTGAGCAAATGTATTTTCTAGTTAGAATCTTAAACTACCCGAAAAGAGGTGGCTGGAGTTCCAGGACTGAGAGGTGCATAAATGGTATGGCTCCATTTTTTGCTTCCTAAATTCAGATGCCCAGTTTGGGGGGAGGGGGCAGTTTACTAGGCTCCACATCTCTTGACAGTCCAGGTCCCTCCACAGCTTAAGGAAATTCGTGCTTATTAACATACCTGAGCCTGTAAAACTGGAAAAGTCACTTAGATATGGTTTTCCAAACAGAACTCAGGAGGCAGCCATTCATTCCAGTAAAGTATTTCTCAGATGCACACAGTAGAGCATTGTATAAGTACACTGCATCTTTAAGAAGAATTGAGTTTGTGTCTATACTGTCATTCACTTATTTGGCTAATCCTTACAGAGCACCTGCCAGGGACTGATGGATTCCTGATTGGCTACCACGCATGAAACCAAGGACCAGCAATTGCTAATATCAAGGTGAATATCAAGGAGCTTGAGTTAGATGACAAATAATTTCAAAACAGCATGACGATGTCTAAGCAGATAACAATGGCACCATATATATATATATGTATATATGTATAAAACTTTGCTTTGGGGAGACTTTGGTAGAACTTCAGAAAGGAGATATTTCCACTGAATCTTGAAGACTGACTAGGGGTCCACCAAATAAAAAAAAGAAAAGCCTTCCATAGATAATTGGTAAAATTTAACTAAGCATATTTTAGGTAACACTTTTAATGACTTCCTAGTCATCTTCTTTAGGTACTGATTGACCCCAAAGGTAGCCAGTGAAGCAAATTCTCCAGTATCACTCTGAAGCTTCTTTGGAATTTTGTGTGGTTCCAAAAGAACTGGGAACAAGCGAGACATCCAAATACATATATTGAATCACTGTGTTAATTGACTAAATATATAAAAAGTGAAACTCTAGCTAAGAGCACATGAGCAGGTCAAGTCTGACCTACCTTCAAACACCATTCTTATTTCTCTAGTAGCGAAATATGAGCCTCCCCAAGAACATGCTTGGATCTACCAAATTAACAAATATTTACTTGATGGCTACTCTGTGTAAATCACTTGTCTAGGCTCTATGAGCCTGGAGATTGATAAAAGAAAAGGAAACTTTTCAAACGACAAAAGTATCCATATTTCTAGGGGGCAAAGACCAGGCCTTTAAAGGACCAATAAAAAGGATGGTTCAGTTGCCAATTATGTTTCCCACCTAACATAACTCATTCATTTATTCTCCTATATGTCTTGTTTCTGACTTTGTGTTCTGTAAGGTCTTTCTTGTTGTTTTAAGAAAAATCCACTGGGCTGGAATCAAATAGTGAATGCCCTTCATTTGGCATAATTATGTTTTACAGTTTTTTTCTAACCATCCTCTGGTTTTGAAATTTCAGAAGCTCAGTAAGTACAATCTGGGGAGCATTAACTCCTCACACACCCAAAACTGTTATTTACCATTTAGTTTTCATTAAAATTTCCATTAACCTTTCCTCCATCAGCACACAGATTATAAATTGCAATCAATTTTCTATTGAATAGAAGGAAATCTTGCTTATAACTGAATAAACAACTAAATAAATGATTTTGCTCTCACTTTCATCCTTGGTTCTACAGAGCTGCTTTCTAATCATTTCACAAACAGTTTGGTAACTTTTACCAAATGTTAGTAAAAGTAACTGTGTAAAAGTAAAATTTTACAAAAAGGTTAAGTTTCCAAATATGTAGATCAAACCCCGCAGTAAAATCAACTTTCAATTATTTACGCCTAGGTGTAAATCTAGGCATAACAAGACACATAATTGAGAGAGCAGCTAAATTAGACAAAGTGTAGAAGGTTTGTTCAAAGTGCCAGTTGAGACATATACATGTGGAAATCATAGAAGCTATTATTTGCATATATCAAAAGTTGAGTAGCACAATTGAGAGTATTTGGATTCCAGTAACTCCTCTAGTAACAAAGGATATCTATTTCAATTATTTGACCTTGTGGTCAGAGATCTCATTACCAGAGGTAAAAGTACTAGAAGCCTTAGGTATGTATTCCGGAACATTCTTTCACTGTGTCAGAGAACATCTTACTACCCTGAACTTTAGGCGAAGTGAGAGAAAATACTGGGCCCTTTAGCATTTTGAGGGGTACTCATGCCTGTTTTAGGAAAATTACTTAAATTCTGACAATAATAAAAATTAAGAGCTAAAATTTATTGAGCTATTATTATGTTCCAGGAACTTCACAGACATTGTCATCCTTAATCCTAACACAGCTCTCTAACATAGATAGTAGTAATTATTCCCATTTTACAGGTGAGATAAGGTCCAAAGAGCTTAAGGAAATTTGCCAAAGACCCACAGCTATAGGGCGTGAAAGCCAAAATTCAAGCACTGGTCTGTCTGACTTATAAGCCCAAACTCCCAACACTTCTCCAAGCCATAGGGACTGACGTTTTACAGCCCAGATATTACATATTGAAGATCTCCAAGTAATGCCTCCAATCTCCAAGAGCCTGAGGTCTCAGCCAGCCCCTGAGCTCTCTCCGTGTCATCTGCAAGAGATCTGGACCTGCCACAGTGCTACTTCCTCTTCCTGGCTAGCAGGGCCCAGCACTGAGGTTATACGGGGTCCTATTAAAAATATCCCCCTTCCCCATTCAGGTTTAGAACTAACTTAGAAGATAGACTCAGGAATCGGTCAAGATAGAAATGTCAGCTCTACTACCACAAGGACTGCATCAGAGGACAGAACTAAGAAATGTAATCAAATAGGCTAACTTAAGCTCTTAGCTCTGGGTCCCCTTTCACCCACCTGGATGTTAGGACCCAAGCCGGAGGCAAGGCTTGGGACTATAGGGCAGATGTACTTACTCAGGGTTGCAGCCTTGGCCTGGTCCAGGACAAAGAAGAGGAAGAAACCAAATCTCTCATGCTCTCGGCCTTTTAATAAATTAGCTCTATCCACTTGTGAGTCATGGATCTAAGGCTGTGGTCCAGCATCAGGTTGGGTGCCCATCCTACACAAGGAGAGGTGAGCAAGGGGCACAGAGGGCTGCTCTAGTGGGACAGCCTCCAATGGAAATCCGAGGAGTAGAGGAACCAAACTCCCACCTCATTAAGAAGTTCTTTGTACCCTTGCCAGGGGCTTGGTGGTTTTGTGAAAAACAGATTTTCACAGGATTCTATTAAACTAAATATGATTATACTTGAAAAGAAGAAAAATCAAAGGAAAAATTTCCTATTGTTCCAAAGGTGAGTACTATCACCAGACATAGTAATGCATTAAGAAAGAGAAAATAACCTCCACCTACAAAGAATTTATCATTTCATTGGTGGTGGCGGGGGAAGGAGTGTGAGATGAGAGGAAAAAATGTGTGATCCATATGGTGTTGCAAGACTTGTCTGCCCCTGAGATCCACTCTCCACCCTCCTCCACCTGGCTCTATGACCCGGGAGCCTGCCCTGGTGGACGGCATCGACGGCCTCCTCCTTTCCCGGCGGCTGGTTGGGTAAAGCCAGGTGGAGAACACTGCCAGATGCTAGAGGGCGAGCGGACAGTAAGGTTGGGATGTTTATTTGTTTGCTTGTTTTTTGGCCGCGCCGCAGGGCTCATGGGTTCTTACTTCCCCGACCAGGGATCGAACCCAAGTCATTGGCAGTGAAAACGCGGAGTGCTAAGCACTGGACCGCCAGGGAAGTCCCAGGTTGGGATGTTTATTGCCTCAGAGCGGTGGGCGTTGGCTGAACCCCTCGGCTGAAGGCCACAGCTCCTGTCCGACGGTGCCTCTGAGTTTCTATAACCGTTTTCTGGCCTGCCCCTTCAGTCCTAGTGGTCGGACCAGCCTCCGCAGTACAAGCGCCGTATTCATTTCCCTAGCTCCTGCCGCGCCTTCAGAAGTAGTCCCTTTATGAAACACTGGTCAAATTACCCCATTTGATTGTGCAATCTCTTTCCTGCCCAAGACCCTGACAGATAAATACATACATAATGATAAAAGCAGCTCTTTACAGCTTTCAAGCCTTTTTTACCTTTTGAGTCGCCTGGACTCCTGCAACGGCCTGCTAAATGATTGCTCACACCCACCGGTGCCCTGTCTCAGCCCGTTCTCCACAGGGTAGCCACGAGACACTCCTCTCTGTTTAAAACCCGTCTTTGGCTTCCCATGGCACCCAGAATAAAATCCATATATCCTACAGGGTCCCAGAGAGAGCTCCATCTCACCCGGCCTTCCACTCCAACCTGACCACATCCTTTAAGCACCAGGTTCCCTCCTGCCTCGGGATCTTCATAAACGCTGGAATCCTAGCTGCATCCTCTCTCCACTTAGCTAGTGCCCACTGATCTCATCTTAAACATCCCTTTCTCAGGGAATTCTTCTCACCTTTCCCCAACATCCCCAACTAGATCAGGCCCACTTGTTATAGGTTCCCACATTTCTCTATGATTTTCCACCTAGGCCCTTATACATTTTAAAACAATATGTCTGTGTGATTTTTTTTTTTTCTAATTATAAGCTCCATGAGGGCAAAGTCTGGAATTGTTTTGATCACCATTTATTACCCCATGCTTCATACAGGACTGACGCAAAACACTCAGTAGATGTTTGTCAAATGAATGAATGATCTCATTGGAGTTCACATCCGCCTTGGTTGATAGGAGGTGAAGGAGGGGGACTGCATGTCAGGAGGCCTGAGCGCTAAGGTCTGGGTCCAGCCCCTGCCTCCTAGAGTACAAGGACCCAAAAGCCCCCCAAAGCCTCCACTGCATCACATTTAAAATAATGATCCTTGCTTCACAGGGCCATTGTCCTATGAGATTGCTGTCCAGGCACAAGAGGCTTATAAACTGTAAAGTACAATGCACATGTCAGTGTTAGTATCCCAGGTCCCCAAAGAGAAGCTTTTGCTCACATGAGAACAAAGGGACACAGATACAGCACTACACTTGTCCCCAGGGGCGGAAGGCAAGCAGTATGAGGGACAGGTGAGTTTCCTGGGGTGACACCGGGTGAGTTCAGTCCAGAAAGACTCCATGGAAAATATAATGCAAGCAGAGATTTGAACAAAGAGGGCTTGGTAATTATGTTCTTAGAAAAGGGAAGTTGCCGTCTGTGAGTGGAGGGGCAAACAGCTGAGTCTGCCCAGAACTACTGAGTCAAAATGTTTCCTCTCCACAGATGAACATATGTCCGGGCTACATATGCTGGGTTTTGCCTTCAATGAATTCAACTCTGTGTAGGTAGGAAGGGATATGATTTTTAAAAATGTGATGGGACAACATTTGGGGATTTTTACTGATTCTATTACCAACCCCCTTCGTTTCCTAGTACCCCTCACTCTTTTTCGCACATTGGGTGAGCAGCATTTATTCCTTCAGCGATGAGAAGATTCAGCCAAAAGCCAAAGCTTTTGAGTTTCAGATGCCTTGTTTTTTAAACTGTATAAACCTATGCCCTGAGTAAACTCAGGGCACAAGACAAAAGATTTAGAATGCATAATGATCTCAAAGTAAGGCTGGGGTGGGGAGGGGGTTTTGGAGGGAGCAACAGAGATGGGGGCTGTAGGGAAGTTAAAACAATTCTATTCCTAAGAAAGAGGCCCTGAATCCTGGGCCCATCCATGTTCCATCTCGTGCCACTTTCCTGAGCCCAGATTTTGCGGTTTAGGAGTAGAGTTGAGGCACATGGCAATGCTACCAGCTCCAGACAGGCTCTGAGAATCCATGCATTCCTTTCCCAGGTGTAACCCAGAATTTTCCTAGGCCAGCCTGATGGGCAGCAAAGGAAAGGTCTGCAGGGGTAGCTAAGTGGGAGCACCCAAGACAGTCTGAGAATATCTCTCAGGTGCACGAGAGCAGTGCAGACATAGCCCGGGAGCTGCAGCAGTGATCTGCATGACCACCACGAGCTAGAAGGGAACAAGGACACCAGCCTGGATGCCCGAGGGCACGGCTGACAAAGACCAAGTAACCTTCAGCGGCCAGCACAGCAACACCCCAAAGACCACCCAGGGAAAGGGGCTGAGTTATTGAGATTAAACTTTAGTCAGGTTATAGAAAAATGATGAGAGGTTTATTTCTATACACCTGAGTGAGTGGACTGAAAACGTAACCCACTTCAGAAGTAGCAACACAGAGGAATGTGCATTAATTGTCATAGGAGCTGGAGAAGTGTGGATCGGGAAGGCACGGGGGCCCCATCTCCCTTACACACACACACACACTTACTTCCAGGGGCATTTTTCTTTACATCGTATTGATTTCATCTCCTCATTTAAACAAGCTCACACAGTAGGGACTTCACTGCATCTCTTTCTGAGCACAATCCCATCTTTCAACCTCCTTGAGTTGCTTGGCCTATAAATTATGGAGGTTTATTCCAATGCCCCTCAGAACCTTCCCAGGTCGTCTTTCATGTCAAATATTTTTTTCATGGTAATAAGAAAACAACTCTAGATGTGTTTAACACAGCAGCCAACGTGTACCCAAGGGGTGTAATTAGCACTTACTACATTAGAAAGAAAAGGCAAGATATAACACAGCACTGCTTTCCTACAAGAAAACGCTAAGGTACGGGGGGGAGAAATTGCTTCAAAATTGTCTTTCTTCCTGAGGTACTTGCAAGTGATATTTACTATGGTTCTGTTAATTATAGAACAAAACAGGGGGTTACTTAGCATATGCCAGGCAACCACTCTCTCGGAGGGAGTAAAATAGGCTGCCTGTGGATTGCTAAGGTCGTTTGCAGGGACCAGCACCACTGAGGATGTCAAGACTCCTTGTCAGGTGTGGGGTAATGATGACAACTGATGCTATTAACAGCACTTAACGTGTGTGTGTGTGTGTGTGTGTGTGTATGTGTGTGTGTAGACATACTGTAGGCTTCTGGGCTTTTTTCAGGGTCACCGCTCCTGTCGGAGTGGGTGAAGAACTGGCTCTTTGCCTTTATAATAAAGGATTCCAAACTCTCTCTGTTGGTTTGTTTTGTCTTGTTTCCCTTCTTCAAATTGTGTTTTTAAAAGCACTATGACTAATATTTAGAGTGTTTCCCATTTGGCCTGATCGGTGGCCCCTTTCTATCACTTGCACCTTATTCTTGGATTTAAGTAATCATTCCCAAACACTATGCTGCTTTAAAGTTTAATTTTCTGTTAGATGAAAGAATACTTGGGTTGACCAGGAGTTTTAAAATGCCACCAAAAGATGTCATGGGTCAGCTTGAATTCAAAAGCCCAGCTATTTTTTTAAACCTCACACACATTTTAACAATTTTATTAAAAGTCCAAGGCATTGGAGAATATGGAGTGAATTTCAGGAGAAAATGATTTTATTTGATTGAAATTACATATTAATTTGTTGCAGCTGGGTGAAGGATGGGGCATTTTCTTTGCATCTTAAGAAATACAGTGAAAGCATTAAACAGGATGGATTAGGGCTTAATGCTCTAAATATTAAAGGACATGCCATTTGGGTTTAAATCACTTCAAAGTTAGAGATGGTTCTAGTGATGGAAGCCAGATTTGTGCCTTGGTTTTAAGATGTCTCCAAAATGGAAGGTGGAACCACAGAGGGTCTTGACAGAGGTTAGAGAGCAAGGTTAGATAAATGTAAGAATTCCCCTCAAACTGCCTTGAGCTAAAAGATGAAGACTTAGGAAACTTTAAAGATGATACCATAATGTCACAAGGAAAATAATATATAATCACATAGTTCTGAGGTTAGTTGAAATCTATATTAACCATACCACACACTCTAGCACTTAGACAAGGTGTACAGTATACTGAACAAAGGAAACAGAGAAAGTAAATGAAAAAGTGTTGGGGAGAAATAAGTGAAAAAATAATGTGCCAACACAAGCCCCACCCATAATATTAATACACATATGTCATTTCTTGAAATGAATGAATGAACATTTTAGGAACAATCTGTTAATGTTTTTGGTTATTATTTCAACTCCTACTGCCAGATATTTTGACCTTAAAAATTAAACTGAGCTAGAAATGATACTGCCCAGTCCTTTCTCTCTATAATAGTGATCTAAATTATACTCGAAGTTAATAGAAAAAAAATTTTTGACATTTGAAAATCATCCAAGAGATTTCTCAGAAACTATCAGAATAACTAAGGTACCATTTTTCATTGGTTCTACGATTAATTTTTCCCAGGATTTAAAAATCTCTGAAATTAGAATGCATCTGACAATCAATGGATCTTACAATGATAACTGACAGCATTTTTTTCTTCATAGTACATAAAATAATAATGCATTTTGAAATTAATGGTGCCTCACAGTCTACAAAATGTGATAGTTTTGGGTCATGGGGATTCTTACAGGCAAAGTGAGGGGAAAAAATTTCCATGACTTTCTCAGAGTTGGTTGTTAGTATTCACCTATGTTATCTAGAGTTGCTTGGTTTTCTAGAGCTGCACTGCTAATTATGGTAGCCACTAGCCACATGTAGTCATTTAAATTTAAATTGATTAAAATAAATAAAATCAATTCCTTACTAGCCAAGTCTCAAATGCTCAGTAGCCACGTGTGGCTTGGATGATGTGGATTTGTAGGACATCTTCTTCATCACAGAAAATTCTATTGGGCAATGCCAGTCTTGAGTGCTGATTTGACCTCATAAATTCTTTAGATTTGAGCAACAGTACAGAAAGGTCACAAAAATTATAGTGTCTGTCTATAGGGATAGCATTTTACTATTTCATTTGGAGGTTTGTTTTACCCTATACAGTAAAAATTTAATATTTCATATTGTGTCCATATTTGTATAGATCTCAAAATTATGTTGTTCATTTGTGGCACTTATGATGTTGGTAAGGCGTAACTGCACGTTTATCAATGGGGTTGAGTTATCTAAGCTACTATGCTTATAGAATCTTGTTAAAGATGAGCATCAAGAAATTTTTGTAGGAAGGTATAAATGGGAGGAGAGGGAAGATATTGTGAATAGACCCCAAATATGCTGGATACTGTGCTAGATGCTAAAAATCCAGGTGACTTCAGCAATTGGATGTATAGTGATACTAGCAGCCAAGACAGTGAATCTGGAGAAGGAACAGAGCACTCGGCACACCTGTTGAACTGGGAGCTTATGGGACATCCAGGTGTAGATTCCAGTCGTAAGCTGGAACCGATTCCCAAATCCACACCTCTCCACCATGCAGGAGGCAGACTCAGAGGCAAGGTTACAGGGCCTCCAGGGAGCTCTAAGCCACTGTGTGCGCCTGGCCAGTAACACCATCCTCTGTGCTATCTCCAAGTACAAAGAATAATACTCATAATACTTGCCCTTAGCAATTGACCTCATATGTGGAAAGCCCTCAGCCTCCTAGATGAAAGGTGTTACAGAACCACAAAGTGAATCTCGCTGGAGCCCTGAATCACCAGTGCCCTGAACTATCGTGGCCCTTTACCAGGGCATCCAGGTATCTGTTTCCGTGTTTCTCTCCAAGAGTTGACCCAGCCCCTCCCTAATCTCCCAGTGAGATCTAAAATGCCCCCAGAAAGGGAATCAATCATACTTAATAAACAGTAACATTTTGATGCAACTCTATAGCTGAGGAGAAAACATGACTTCAAATAGATTAGTCAAGAGAGAACGTTCTTTCTTACAGAAGAAAAAAAATTGGATGGTTTCCAGTGATGCAAGACTTCAAACAGGGAATGAGAGGGAGGGCAAGAAAGCCTGTTTTCTCCCACTCCAGTGGGTACTGTAACAAAGGAGATGAATAGTTTGCACAAAGGGCTAACTCTGTTGATAGCTTGTCAACAGATGGCTTACCTATTCTAAGAAAGAATTATCTGCAAGCAGCAAATACAAAAGAAGCAAATGTGTTGGATCATCCAAACTGACAAAAAAGGAATGTGACTTTGAGGATATATTTCCCAGAACCTGAAGGGTATTTGCAGCAGGAAAGCTCATTTTGGAGGAATAGGGGTTCATTGATGGTGGCAGTGGGGAGAAAAAGGTGTCTAAATTCTGGAACCTTTTATTAAAGCTTGTTTTCCTTGTCTGAATCTTTTGGTTCCTGTGTCTGTGACAGTATTCATAACTCAGCCCCAGTGTGCCAACAAACCCCATATGTTTCGGTTCTCTCCTTATCTTTCAAGCCAAGATAAGGTTGAAATGAGTGTATTGCAAGAGATTTGTGATAGAATACACAAATACACATACAGTGGCAGAGGGTAGGGACGTCTGACTCATCTTTGTTTTCTTCAACACAGCACAAGACTTACACAAAGAAGGCACTCAATGAAAGTTTCTTAATTAAATGTGCATGCCCTCAGAACCAAAAAGAAGAAAGTCCCCAGTGGAGAAGGTCTTTCTTTACAGACTGAGGGGAAGTAGCTGTGAGTCAGATAACAGGACTCTGGGCAGGAAAACCATCTCTAGCCATATTGAGGAAGAAAGCATGGTCTTTTCTCCCACTCTGCTTCTCATTCATCTATTCACCTAACAGACTTTCAATCAATACATAAATTTGCCAGGCACTGCCTTGGGTGCTGGAGACGTAAAGATGAATAGGACAGAGTCCTGATGTGGAGCTGATAGTGTATGTGGGAGAAAGAGATTAGTAGTTATAACGTTCATCATCAGGTATTAGGATAAACTCTTCTACAAGCATTATTTTATTTAATCTAATTCTTCTCAAATTTTAACGTGCCTGCGCGTTATCTGGGAATTTGGTTAAAATGCAGCTCCTGATCCGGTAAATCTGGGGTGGAGCCTGAGATTCTGCATTTCTAACAAGCGGCTGCGTGATGCCTAAGACAATGGTTCTAGAACCACACTTTTGAGTTTAAAGAATTTAAACATTCCAGCCACCCTATGTGGAAGGAACTATCATTATGTCCATTAAAGAAAAGGAAACTCAGACTTGGTGAGATTACATAATTCATCAGTGGTCATACAAACTAGTCAATGCCAGAAACAGGTGCAAATCCAAGTCTATTAAGCATCCCTCCCCAAACTGCCTCTCTTAAGATGACTTGCAGAACAGGCTATGGGACCAGGAGAGCTATCATTGTACACAGGGACAAAAGGGCATGAGGTTCAGAGAAGACCTCCCAAGGGAGGGAATATGATAAACACTGGGTCTTACCAATGTAATATGGAGCCTAGGAGTGTTTCTTAACCTATTTTTCAGTATTTTCAGCTCTGCCCATTGCCTGCCTGCCCACCCACCAGACTTTGTAGACTTCTTATTACTAATCTCCACCTGCCATAAACTTTTAATACCACAGATACATTGTATATCTGTTTATGTGGCCTTTGGTGGGTGTAATATCTGAGATATTTTCACACATCCCCCAAACCAATTTTTGTCCTACTGGGGGAGATATTGCCTCATTGGGAATGCATGATCCAAGGAAACACTTCACTCACCTTGTGAGACATATCATTAATTTCACAGAATCACAAAATCTCAGGGTTGAAAATAACCTGAAGGCCATTTACCCTTCTGCCAAAACCTTGACAAGTGATCCCCTCTCCTGTGCTTGGACACTTACAGTGACAGGGAACTCACCAGTTTACATGGCAGCCCCATCCATATTTGAAGGACTTGTTTATTAGAAAGCTCATACTGGGACTTCCCTGGTGGCTCAGTGATTAAGAATCCGCCTGCCAATGCCAGAGACACGGGTTCAAGCCGTGGTCCAGGAAGATCCCACATGCCGCGGAGCAACTAAGCCCGTGCGCCACAACTACTGAGCCTGCGCTCTAGAGCCTGCGAGCCACAACTACTGAGCCCGTGTGCCTAGAGCCGGTGCTCCACAGCAAGAGAAGCCACCACAATGAGAAGCCCACGCACAGCAACGAAGAGTAGCCCCCGCTCTCCGCAACTAGAGAAAGCCCGCGAGCAGCAACGAAGACCCATGCAGCCAAAAATAAAATTAAAAAAAAAATAATAAAAATTTAAAAAAAAAGAAGAAAGCTCTTATTTTGAACCTAGACCTGGCATGTCCAAATTTTCATTCACTAGTTTGAGTTTTACCCTTGTGATTGAACAGAAGGTACAAAGCTAGGTGTGATAGAGGGTAGAAAGAGGCAGAATATCTGATCTCTGTTCCTAGGGACCAGATAGTAATTGTGTGTGTTTGTGAATGTTACAGAAATTCTCTTGTGGATTCACCTATTTCAAACTTTATGCTTATTGACTTTATATCTCTAATAATACAGTGTAAATTTTCTCTAGCTTCTGGAAGAAGCACATCACACTTTAACTCATCTTACTGTTAACTAAAGTTTCTCAGTATTGGTGCTGTTTTTAGAGGTGCTGGAAGTGCTACATTACAAAAAGCAATAGAACAGGGGTGAGAAGATCAGGGTTTGATAAGAAATAGAAGGCTATGATTTTCACTTAAAATAACAGAGGTAATCCATCGTAGAACTAAAAATAATAACCTAACTAGAAAACACAGGTGGAGGGAGATGGAAAGAGGAGATGGGTGATAGGAAAGTGAGCTAAGTCTCCATCCTTCGTAGTGGGGAGTCAATAGGGTCATCTAAAAGTGATAAATGAAGGAGGAGGGAGACAAACATGTTACGTGAGTTATGAAAATAGCTATGAAAGTCTAAAAACGGAAGCAGACAGAAGGGTGGGAGATTCTTGACTTTCTTCATAAGTTCTTCTAAACCATGTGACATTTTACCAAATACACACACATATTAAAAGAATGATGGGACAAAAAAAAAAAAATCAGAGTAGAGCTCTGTCACTAACTACTGGCATGACTTGAATATGTCACCTAATCTTGGATTTAAATTTCTCATCTGTAAAATGGGCTAAGTCAGTGGTTTTCAATGTTTTTAAAATAAAATGTTACACAGAATCCCAATACATTTTTTTAAAAGACTTAATGGAGTTCCTCTTATTGGGGGTGGGGTGAGGTACTGGGAGTTTAACTCACTCTGCCTCTCCCTTATCCTTCTCCTTCACCTCCTCACCCTCACCCTCACCACAAGCAGCCCTGAGACACCTCATCTGGGAATTGCAAGAATTTACTTTGAAAACCATCAGGCTGCATAATTGTTTTTCGAATTATGGTCATAACTCATTAATTTAATGGCTTGGAACTGTATGGTACTAAAGAAGAGGAGAGGAGAATGGAATGGAATAGAATAGAATAGAATAGAATAGAATAGAATAGAATAGAATAGGATAGAATAGGATAGAATAGAATAGAATAGAATAGGATAGAATAGAATAGAAAAATTAGAATGCAATCTCTTGTATTATTTTGCACAACCCTTATTTCCATTGACTGTGTATGGTTTTTCACTATCTTCCCGGACAGTTGAGTAGATGAAAGTTTCCAGGACAGTTGGTCCTGCTGAGGACCTCAACGGTGGGGAAGGAGGGGATGCTTGATGTTGGGAAACCTGACCTGAGCATGCTGTTTAAAGTGGGGAGGGGAGGCTCAGCGTGGACAGGGCTAGCCAAGTCCAGACTCCCACCCTAAGGCCAGGCCTCCTGTGCGGAGCTCTACCTGCCGCTGCCTTACCCTGAGTCCCGAGGGCTGTGTGGGAGGGGGTGCCTGCTCACACAGAAGCAAGGTGGTGGGGTCCTTCCTGATTCTTCCGCCATAAGCATCCTGGTTATTTTTGTAATGAATAAAAATGTTTTTGTTGAATAAAAATATCACCCCTTTAAAAAAAAAAAAGTGATGAGGATGGACAATGTGTCTCTTGCTAACAGTCACAGTCAAAACTTTTATGCTGTTTCTTCCCAACTCTAACATTCTCTGATTCTGTGATTCTTCTGAACCATCTACCCTCTCTTAGGACACGAAATTGTAGTCAGCAGCACAAATTGTGATAGAGTTGCACCTCCTACTAGAAAGTCTCCCTGTTTCCACTGGGCATCACAAAGATGGCTGGCCGGTCTGCACCTCTGAGTCCCATCTTGGGAAGAGGAACAAGAGAGGGCATCGTCTGAATATCCCTCCAAGTGATTCTGATGCATAGTCCTCTTTCCCCCTCTCCCCCCACTCCCCAACCACTGGACCAAGAGTAGACACGAGTTGGAAGTGACAATAGCAAAATGCATCTGGGAGGAACCTAAATAACTAAGCCTCAGTTGTTGAAAAGGATGACCAATGGTTCTTGTTAACTGGTGAATTTTTATGCAGGAGAGACCTAAACTGATAAGGAAGAGCCCAGATAGATTTCATTTTTATGAATGCCAAAGTAAATATAGAGTTTTATATAACCACAAGGTCAGGAAGGCACTGTGTTCTCATAAATGGAAGAAAACTAGAATGTATACACTAGAGGGAGGGGTTAGTTTGGGTCCTCATACCCCTGGGGCTTCACGTATGCCTTGAAAGTATACAAAATTTTGTTTGGAGGTACATATGTTTATTTTTTCCTGGAGTAAATGCTGAATCACTTTTATCAGCTTTTCAAAAGAATATGGAATCTAAGAAAGGTTTTTAAAAAACCCACTGGATTAGAGGATCACGTCCATTACAAGCTCAATATAAACCATTGTCTTCAGGTGAAACACTTTTTGACTTTACCTTAATAAATAGAAGGCTTTGTTTTTTTTTCTCTTTTGGAAAGGCCTGGGAAAAGCCTGCACATCTGCCTTCACTGAGGGTTCATCAATTCAGAGCAGACAACCTGCGATGACATACGGCCAGCGCGGGGAGGCCTCGGCATCGGTGACACCTGCTACCGCTGGCAGCGAGCCCCTGCACAGGCACCTCTGAGAACAACACCCACACATCACGGCAGGCTCCACAGGGGGCAGCAGGGCACAGTGAGAAAGCAACAAAGCCAGCTTTATGATGGAAGATGATTTGCTGAGTATTTCACAAGACAAGGCTATATAGAAGGTGCTCCCTTCCCCCAGTTAAGAAAGTAGAGACAGGACACTTGTTTTATTTCTTATACCTTATAATGATGCTGAGACAAAATGCCTCTTCTGTGTCAAACTGAAACGCTAGTTTTTTGTACTACTAAAACTTGCAGTGTATCTAAAAATGTACCTTTCCAGAGTGTGGTCAGAGCTTTTTTTCAATCAAAGCATCAGGAAAAACACTTTTCTACCACTTACCAGGAAAGATGTTCAATATATCATCTCCTATGGCCAGAAAAGTAGGAGCTTGCGTTTCAAGAAACACAGAACTCAAAGGACTAGTATAAGATAGAGAATAATGCAGATCTGAATCCTGGTACCATAGCACCCTAGCTTACTCAACCTTTCTGAGTTTCACTTTCATCACCTGTAAAATAAAATAGTAATGTCCATTGCCTTGTGTGGGTACGGTGAAAATTTTTAAAATCAAAACATCTAAAGCTCCCAGCAAGTGTAGCTGCTCAGTACTTGTTGGTCCCTTGCCCTCCACCCCTACCAGCCTCCTCACTCCTCAGCCTTTGAAATCCTGTTTCCAGGAATGATAAACTCTTAGTTCTCCAGAAATGTGCCAGCAGGACACAGACAGGGGCCCAATTCCCCTCTGAGATCTTTTTTTCTAACACTGTACAGTGCTTCAGGGAACCTTTTGGCAATTATTTCAAACTCACCTCCATGCTTGCAGCAAAATAGGCCGGAGAAGTACTCAGATATGGCCCATATAGTATGCCTGAAGGCAGGATGGTACTGGGAACAAGCCAGGTTTATGCGAGAGGTTTGATCAGACTGGAAAAGCTTGGGGTCCGAAGGTTTGATCAGACTGGAAAAGCTTGAGGTTTGATCAGACTGGAAAAGTTTGCAGTCTCTACAACTGCATAAACATGCAGACACTGGGAATCCATCAGGCCAGATCAGCAAGTACCTGGCATCTGTGAGGTCTGCTCAAGGGCATTAGAGGGCCTGTCATAGGATGAGGGTTCAAGGAGAGCTTCAGGGATGGATGGCTTGGGTCCTCACTGGGCTTTGGGGCAATGGACCTTAAGTAGAAGCCTAGTTCTCTAAACATGGGGCAGGGTGGAGAAAGGCCAGAGGCCTACAGGATGGGTTTATAGAGTGAAACCCAGTCAGGCAGTATGCTTCTCAGAACTCTGCAGGGCACAGTGGCTGAACCCAGTGGTCATCGGTGGAGGGTCACATCTGGGTTCCACACAACAGGGGAGGAGGGTACTACTGTACCACCACCCCCCAGATGTGAGGGAGGGGAAAGAAGGGCAAGTTTCTTACCACCTAAGCCTGCAGAGTCAGGAGGGCAGAGGTACAGCTGGACTGAGGGGGAGGGGAGAGGCAAGGGGAAGGCAGGGAAACGGAGTAGAGGGAGCAGCCTTTCTTCCAGATACATTTTCTGCAAGTGAACCTGCAACCTTT